>NC_056745.1:1554699405-1555021905 GCF_019279795.1 Protopterus annectens
ACCCATTGTTTTGAGGACCCCCCCTCTGCCTTTAGGCCCCACCTATCCTGTCAGAGTATACATCAAGATCTCCTGTGCTGCAGAAGTTGCAATACCTCACTAAAGGAGACATTAGGGACTGGACGGAACCCTCTCTATCATCAGAGTCAATTTCAGATGTAGCAGACTCTGACACGGAGCCTAGGTGTCTCCTCTAACATGTCCTTCTTCTGGGTACATCAGTTAAGGCATGTCCCGACTCCTTGGATGACTCCACCTGCTGTGGAGAAGTATCTTTAAGGCTTATCATTTGACACTGATTCAGGAATGCTTGATTGGAAAAAGGCAAGAAGTACCGGGAGTCACATGGTGGAGCTAATCCCAATGTGGTTTGTGCCTCAACTCTCAGTAGACAGGCAATCATCCTCCCATAACTCTAAAGGCCATTCCAACCTCTGCATGATGCAAAGATGCCACCTCCACTTTCCAGATCTATTCCCCCCATGGAAACAACTGGAACAGAAAATGGCAACCCTGAAGCAGAAAAGGTGGGTGACCTCAAGCAGGCGATTAGGATGGAAGTCTCGAACGTCAATGTCTCTGACACCACCATCGGAACTGAACATGATAGCCCCAAAGACAAAGGCCCTGAAAAGGTCCTACCCAGCAACCAGACCACTCTGCTAAGGCCAACATGCACTGCCTAATTAGAGACCAACAGGAATATATGCCCTTCTGCTCCTTCTCTCACCAGAGGCAAAACAATAGCAATAATCATAAGCGGACTCCTGTGAAGCAATTTCCAGGCTTTCCAGTGATTAGTAATTTCTATGAAGCCTAGCAAATAAGGTCCCTCTGCTCTTTATCTCACCAGGATTAAAACAGAGGCAATAATCCCAAGCTGATTCCTGAAAAGCAATTCCTAGGCGTCTTCTCCCAGGACCAACAATAATGGTTGTCCCATACCCATCAAAGGCACACAAAGAGCTGCACAGGATGTATCATGGTGGTTGTAGGACGTACATCAGAGGGAGCCAAGGAAAAAGATGAATAGTCTAAGGATCCAGAAATGGCCACAGTACAGTCACCCATCTGCAAATGCAGCACTTAGCAGCCTGCTGTGGAGACAAAGGCTTTTTATTAATTGTCTTTTTTGTGGCTGTAAGGAAGGAAGTAAGGAAGAACCAAGGAACCAGTAGGTTGTCCAATGGTCAAGCAAAAAAGATGCCCGATTCCCAGGGCAGCTTGACAGCAGTAGTCTTAGTAGGAAAAAAAGTAACCTTTCTCCAAAAAAACACAATAAAAATCTATTTAAAACGATTTGCCCCAGCCCCCAAAAGTAAAATAAAACAAAAAAGTTATGTACTTACCATAACTTGGAATCTGTGCTATCAGGTGTCATTCATCACGTATCACAGATGGGTTTTGGATCAGAGCTGGTAACTGCCCAGGAGACTAAACTACCCCCAAGAAAAAGCATCACTCCAGCTCTACCAGATCCCCAGAAGGAAGGGGGAAGGAGGTCAGGAATGTGATGAATAATGACACTGGATAGCACAGACTCCAAGTTAATGGTAAGTACCCAACTCTTTATCTGATTCTATGCGTGTCATGGGTCAGAGTCCCCAGCTACTATGAACCTTGGGTGACCTCAGGGAAGGGTATGCCGAAGCACAGATGAACTAGTGGAAGCCCTGTTCCTAGACACAAAGTCCAACTTATAGTACGAAACAAAATTGTGGGGATTAAAACAAGTAGATGTAGCACAAATTTCATCCAAAGAAAGTTTAGCCAAGAAGGCTGAAGATGTAGCCACAGGCCTAGTAGAATGGGCTTTAACTAGTCTGGATAGCTCCATATGCCTGCCATCATAAACGTCGGAAATATAGCTAGCAATCCATCTGGAAATAGTTACCTTAGAAACTGCCAGACCTTTTCTGCCTGAGAAAAGGCCACAAAATGCTGGTCCGATTTCCAAAATTCCTCAGTCCTCTTAAAATAAAAATGTAGCTGCCTATGGATGTCTAAGCAATGTAGAGTATATTCCCCTTTATTAGAATAATTTGGGAAGAAAACTGGTCGCTAGATAGATTGGTTGAGGTTAGCTTCTGAAGCCACCTTCGGAACAAACAAAGGATTTGTCCTGAGGGATACCCTATTCTTGTGGAAGACCATAAAAGGGGGCTTAATGACGACAGCCTGCAACTCAGAAACTCTCTTGGCAGAGGTAATGGCCACTAAGAATGCAGTCGTCCAAGACAAAAAAGTACAGTTTTATACCTACCATAAATTTAGATGTCCGATAGGTATGCATCTGCAGTCCTTACATATGGGTTGTCCTGCCTCAGGCAGCCCTTCGGTCGGCCGGATTCCAAAGTCTGGGTCCGGCGTCGGCTGATGTCGCCCTTTTCCCCGACGTCAGAGCACCTGGGGTATAAAAGCGTCAGCCGACGCCATCTTCCTCAGTTTTTCTTGCCCCAGATGCCAGGTGCCCTCTAAGAAAGGCTAAATTTGGAGAGATGAAAAAATTCCAAAAATGCACAGCAATATAAAACAAATACACCATAAAAGATAACCCCAGCTAGCTAAAATGAGGGATAAGCACCCAAAGAATACCACAGAGGGGTAGGAGGGAGGGAAAACCTGACTGCAGATGCATACCTATCGGACATCTACATTTATGGTAGGTACAAAACTCTACTATGTCCTTCAAGGATGCATCTGCAGTCCTTACATATGGGTAGAATACCATAGCCAAGCTGGGGGTGGTAGGACCTAAGAAAAGGATGGTATAGCTAACATGCCCTGCAGGACTGCAGTAGCAAAGCCTGCTCTGGATCTGGAATATAAAGGCAAGTTGTAATGCTTGGAAAATGTATGCACAGAGCTCCATGTAGCAGCTTCTAAAATGTCCTTTGTAGCCACCCCTCTTAAGAAGGCTGTGGAGGTGGCTGTGGCTGTGGCTCTGGTGGAATGAGGTCTGATGTTAGCTGGCACAGCTTTGCCATGAAAAGAGTAACAGAATGGAATGCAATTTCCTATCCATTTTGACATTGCCTGTTTGGAAATTGCTTTTCCTTGTACACCAGCAGCATATGCTACAAAGAGTTGGTCAGTTTTTCTGTAAGTCTTAGTTCTGTCCAAGTAGTAGCGCAACTGACTGTGAATGTCCAGGGTATGCAGAAGTTTCTCTCCTTTATTTTGTGGATTTGGAAAGAAGGTAGGCAGGTGAATAGCTTGGTTCAGTGAGACCCTGGATACCACCTTTGGCATGAATGAAGGATTGGTTCTCAAAGAGACTCTGTCCTGATGAAAAATGAGAAAAGGTTGTACTGCCACGAGGGCCTGCAACTCAGATACCCTTCTTGCTGAGGTTATGGCCAGAAGGAAGGCAGGAATTGTAGTTCTGAAGATGCTGCTGGTTCAAAGGGAGGTAGAGTTAATTTTTCCAACATGAAGTTAAGGTCCCATGTTGGCACTGGTGGTTTCCTTGGAGGGTTGATGTTTTTTATCCCTCTTAGAAACTGCCTTAGCAGAGGATGAGAAAATACAGGTGGATCAATGTTGTACTCTGCTGAAATTGCTGAGGCATGAATTTTTATGGAAGAATACGAAAGGCCATTATGGAGCATTTCAGCCAAGTATTCAAGGATATGTGGAATGCTCATCACTGTCGGATCTTGACCCTTTGTGGTGTTCCAGGTACGAAATCTTTTCCATTTTGCTGAATATGCCTTTCTTGTGGAAGGCCGCCGAGCTTCCATGATGATATCCTTTACTTTCTGGGATAGTTTATCCTGGCGAGGAGTCAAGGTATTTTCCAGGCTGTCAGCTGGGATAGTTTATCCTGGCGAGGAGTCAAGGTATTTTCCAGGCTGTCAGCTGCAAGGTTTTTAGGCTGGAGTGCAGAGTTTTGTAATTGTGCTGTGCCAGAAGAAGTGGCCATTGTGGTAGAGGCCACGGTTTCGTGCGTGACATGCTCTTTAACAGTGGGTACCAGTGTTGTCTTGGCCAGACCGGAGCTATCAGAATCACTTTTGGTTGCTCTGTCCTGATCTTCAGTAAGACCTTGGTCATTAACGGTAGAGGTGGGAATGCATATACTGTTAGAGTATTCCAGCTGAAAGAGAGGGCGTCCACTTTCCATGCTTGAGGATGGTATGTCCTTGTGCAGAATTTCTTCAGTTGATGGTTGTGGTGGGAGGCAAAAAGATCTATGTCCGGCCTTCCCCATGATTGTGTTATCTGAAGAAAGATGTCTGGGTGCAACATCCATTCGTGTCGATCCATGATGTTTCTGCTTAGGCTGTCCGCCAGTACATTGTCCTTTCCTGGTACGAACTGGGATTGCAGCTGTATATTGAGTTTTAGGGAAAATTCCCAAAGATTCATTGCCAGCCTGCAAAGAGTGTAGAAGCTTTGCTTTAACATGATCTGGCAGTGTTTGTTCCTTCAGCCAAGCATGTCTACGTATGACTGCACCTGTCATTGCTGACCTACATGAAGCTTCCAATGCATCATAACCACACTGTAAGAAATGGTTGCTAACCTGCTGGGAGTTATGCACCAGATCCTGAAGCGCCTTGCGATCTAGGAGTTCAGGCGAGGTTAGTTTTTATGCAATTCATCTAACAGATATTCTTGATACTGTATCATATGGAATTGACAATTTAATGCTCTCATAGAAAGTGTGGAAGAAGTATACACTTTTTTACCCCATCTCTCTAAAGCCCTGGATTCCCTTTCAGAAGGAAGTGGATTCTTAGTAGTGGTGGTGGTTGTAACCCCTTTAGGGCCCTGGGAAATAGTTTCTGGGTCAGCCAAGTGGCCCTTGTAAAGGAATAGATGTGTGTCCGGGACCCTGTCGGGTTTGACAGGAGCTGGAGGAAGGGAGTCAGGGGAAATACTAGACTCAGAGTACACATCTTCTATAACATTTAAAACAGGAGGAATAGCCAAAGGTCTATGTTGAGGTAAATGCAAAATAGTCCTTAACCTCTTCCTGGAATCAGAGAATTCCTGGCCTTGCCATTTGAAATGCTCTCTCATGGAGTGAAGGGTCTCCCCAAAGGACAACTCTTCAGGGGGGGGGGAGGCTGAGGGAATAGATTCCTCTGCATCAGAATCCTCGTAGGCCGGAAAGGCCTCCTCCTGGTAGTCTGAATGGGCAGAGTCATCTGAGGCCTCATCAGAAGACTGGGGATCTGTCTGCTCAACCCTGGGCCTTTTGCCTGGAGGAGGTTGAGAGCCCCTGTCTGGATGTAGCTGAGAGCCCCTGATTAAGGAAATAAGGTCCTCAGCTAAACTCAAAATTTGTGAACCGGTAGTGGATCCCTGAGGAATAGCCTTGGGAGGGAGAGATTTTGGCTGTTTAGCAGCTTTAGCACGTGTAAAGGCCTTAATGGACATGGATACAGGAGGCCTGGCTGCCCCACGTGCTGGAGTAGTTTTATCAACAGAAATGGTGTCGGATATCTCCGGAGCACCGGTTTCAGACGGAAATTTTAAGACCAACTCAGTGGTGGCCTCCGGAACCGAAGTTACCGGCTGTGCGGTGTCGTCGGTCGGAAGCAGTAGAGATTCGGCTTCAGCAGAGACCAAAACACTCGCGGTAGGCCTAGGCGTGGAGTCTGCTGAAACCGCGGACCGCGTGTGTCGGTCCTTATCCTTCTGTTTTTTGGGTAAATGAGCTGTCGGAAGCTCCGACGGCATTTTAGAACAGTAATTTCCCCCAAAATATTCCTCTGCAAACTCTGCCCGACGCCTAAGAGTGCGTTTATTGAAGGAAGCACAGGCTTTTCAGGCCGAGACGTCGTGGTCTGGGCCTAGGCAGGGTAAGCAGTAAGAGTGGAAATCCTTATGAGGTATTTGTTTCCCACAAGTTAAACAATTATTAACTTTAACCGTTTGATCTGACATCGGCTGAGGCAAGAAAGAGTCCCCAACGAGGTACTTAGCTTTTCTGAAGACTTCGGTAGCTGAAATCACAGGAGCTGGCCGACCGGCACTTGCGAACTGCTTCTGCTTCGGGCACCGTGCGGCAAGAAAGACTGAGGAAGATGGCGTCGGCTGACGCTTTTATACCCCAGGCGCTCTGACGTTGGGGAAAAGGGCGACATCAGCCGATGCCGGACCCAGACTTTGGAATCCGGCCGACCGAAGGGCTGCCTGAGGCAGGACAACCCATATGTAAGGACTGCAGATGCATCCTTGAAGGACATCTTAAAATATCACATGATGCAGCCGGTTCAAAGGGCTTTTGTGTCAAAGACTGCAACACCAGAGTTAAATCCCGTGGTGGGGAAGGATCTTTGATAGGAGGTCTAAGAAGAAAGACCCTTTTGAGCAAGGCTTTGCATAGTTTAGAAGAAAAAAGACCCTCATTCAAATGGAAATTAGAGACAGCTGCCAACTGGAGCTTAATCGTGGAGAAACTAGCACCTTCCTAAAGAGAGAGAAGCCAAGAAAGTACAGTTTTGTACCTACCATAAATGTAGATGTCCGATAGATATGCAACTGCAGTCCTGACATATGGGTTGTCCTGCCTCAGGCAGCCCTCGGTCGGCCAGATTCCAAAGTCTGGGTCCGGTGTCGGCTGATGTCGCCTCCTCCCCAACATCAGAACGGCTGGAGTATAAAGGCATCAGCCAACGCCATCTTCTTCAGTGTTTCTTGCCCCAGATGCCAGGTGCCCTCCAAGGAAGGCTAAATTTTGTGAATGGATAAACAGAAAAAAAACAGACATGCACAACAGTAATAAACAGATACACCATTACATAGAACCCCAGCAGATTGGTAAGGGGAGAAAGGACCCAAAGGAAAAACAGAGGGGTAGGAGGGAGGGAAAACCTGACTGCAGTTGCATATCTATCGGACATCTACATTTATGGTAGGTGCAAAACTGTACTATGTCCTTCAAGAATGCAACTGCAGTCCTGACATATGGGTTGAATACCATAGCCAAGCTGGGGGTGGTAGGACTAAGCAAGAGATGGTGTAGCTAGAAGGCCCTGCAGGACTGCCGAAGCAAAGCCTGCTCGGGATCTGGAGTATAATGGCAGGTTGTAGTGTTTGGTAAATGTATGCACGGAGCTCCATGTAGCAGCCTCTAGAATATCTTTTGTAGCCACTCCTGTTAGAAAGGCTGTGGATGTGGCCAAAGCTCTGGTGGAGTGCGGTCTAATATTAGCTGGCACACTTTTTCCATGGAAAGAGTAACAGAATCTGATGCAGTGTCCAATCCATTTTGAAATAGTTTGTTTGGTGACTGCTTTTCCTTGCACTCCAGCAGCATAGGCTACAAACAGTTGGTCAGACTTCCTGGTGATCTTTGTTCTGTCCAAGTAGTAGCGTAGTTGTCTGTGAATGTCTAAAGTATGCAGCAGCTTTTCCCCTTTATTTTGAGGGTTAGGAAAGAAGGTAGGCAGATGAATTGCTTGGTTTAAAGACACTCTGGATATCACCTTAGGCATGAATGAAGGATTGGTCCTAAGAGAAACTCTGTCCTGATGAAAGATGAGAAAAGGAGGAACTGCCATGAGGGCCTCTATCTCCGAGACTCTTCTTGCTGAGGTGACTGCCAACAGGAACACCGTTTTCCAAGAGAGAAATTGCATTTCTGAAGATGCTGCTGGTTCAAAAGGAGGAAGAGTTCATTTTTCCAAGACGTAATTGAGGTCCCATGCAGGAATTGGTGGTTTCCTTGGAGGTTTGATATTCTTTATCCCTCTTAGAAACTGTCTTAGCAAAGGATGCGAGAACACAGGTGGATCACAGTTGTAATGTGCTGAGATAGCTGAAGTGTGGATTTTGATGGAAGAGTATGAGAGGCCACTGTGAAACATTTCTGCCAAGTATTCTAATATCTGAGGTATGTTCATCAGTGATGCATCCTGGCCCTTGTTGACATTCCAGATGATGAATCTCTTCCATTTGGCCGAATATGTTTTTCTGGTGGAAGGTCTGCGTGCCTCCAGCAAGATTTCCTGAACTTTTTCGGACAGGGAGTCATGGGCCACAGTCATGGAACCTCCAAGCTGTCAGCTTCAAGGTTTGCAGGTTCTGATGAACAGTCCTGTAATTGTGTTGAGTCAGGAGCAGAGGCCATTGAGGCAAGGGCCACGGTTTGGTGTGAGTTATGCTCAGTAGCAGTGAATACCAGTGTTGCCTTGGCCAGTCTGGAGCTATCAAGATTCCTCTTGGTTGTTCTGCCTTGATCTTCAGTAACACCTTGGTGAGTAAAGGTAGAGGAGGGAATGCATAAATTGTTAGTGCATTCCAGCTGAAGGAAAGAGCATCCGTTCTCCAGGCTAGAGGATGGTGTATCCTTGTGCAGAACCTTTCCAGGTGATGATTGAGATGAGATGCAAAGAGGTCTATGTCTGGCCTTCCCCATGCAGTTGTAATTTGTGAAAAAATGCGTGGGTGTAGCATCCATTCGTGTGGATCCGAGAAATTTCTGCTCAACCTGTCTGCCAGAACATTGTCCTTGCCCGGAACAAACTGGGATTGCAAGTAGATGTTCAGTTTCAGGGACTTTTCCCAAAGAGTCATTGTTAGTCTGCAAAGGGGGTAGGAATGAGTGCCCCCTTGTTTGTTTATGTACCACATGACAGTGGTGTTGTCTGCCCTTATTAGCAGATGACCTTGCTGAAGAGATTTTCCAAAGGCTTCTATTGCATGCATCACTGCCAACATCTCTTTTTGATTTATGTGCTGATGCATTTCCATGGGAGTCCATTGCCCTTGAATGCATCTGCCGTCCATGTGCGCCCCCCATCCATGGTCTGAGGCGTATGTTGTAATAGTTTGACTTGTTGGAGCTTTGTTGAAAGGCATGCCTTCGTTTAAGTGACTTGCTTGAGCCCACCACAAAAATTCCCTTTGCAGGCATGGTATTAGTGGTATTATGTCTTCTAGGTTGTGGCTGTGTTGAGACCACAAGCTTTTTAGGTACCATTGCAGCTTTCGCATGTGTAGTCTTGCCAGAGGGATTAGAAGAATGCAAGATGCCATGAACCCCAGGGCCTGCAAGGTCTTCCTTGCGGTCAGGTGGGTTAGTTTTGCTAGGCTTTTGAAGTAATCTGTTAAATGTTTTTGTTTCTCCTCTGTGAGGAAAGCCATTTGTAGCTGTGTGTCCAGCTTTGCTCCTAGAAAAATAATCTCTTGGGATGGCAGTAGTCTTGATTTTTGAATGTTGACTGTGTATCCCAAAGCCTGCAGCAATTGAATGACATAATCCAAGTGTTTTATCAAGGTTTGTTTGCTGTCTGCTTGTATGAGGCAGTCGTCCAGGTAAGGGTATATTTGAATCCCCTGGAGTCTGCAATGTGCCACTACTGATGCCAGGCATTTCATGAATACTCTGGGCGCAGTAGATAAGCCAAACGGCAATGCTGAGAATTGATAGTGCTCTGTTCCTGCAAGAAATCTGAGGTATCTTCTGCAACTGTGTCTGATAGGGACATGCAGGTATGCCTCCTTGAGGTCCACAGTAACCAGCCAAGACCCCTTGCCCAGCATGGGAAGAAGTTGCTGTAACGTCAGCATCTTGAATTTTGGCACCATGAGAAAAGTGTTTAGAACGGACAAGTCCAATATAGGCCTCCATTGTTTTTCTTTTCTTGGAACAAGGAACAGTCTTGAATAAAATCCCTGGCCTTGTTCCTGAGGAGGAACCTTCTCTATTGCTTTTATTTGTAACAGCTTTGAGACTTCTATGAGTGCCTCTGCCCTTTGATTTTGTGGCAGGTTTGGCATGCCTTGTCCTGTTGGTAAGGTATGGAAGTGGAACCTGTAACCTCTGTCTATTATGTCCAGAATTCAATTGTCCTTTGTTATAATGTGCCAGTTTTCTGAGAATAAAGATAATTTTCCACCTAGAGGTGCTTCTCTTTGAGCCTTGGTAGGCGGAGTGAAAGGCAGGTGAAGTACCTGTGCCACTTCTCTGATTTTGTGGTTGCCATTGGCGGCCTCTGTAGGAGCCTCGGTATTGCCCTCTACCTCGTGCACGCCTGTTCTTTCCCCTTTGAAACTTGTCAGAGTCTGGAAAGGACCAATTCCTGCTGAATCTGGGTGGCTGTACCTGGGGGAAATCCTTTACTGTCTGTACTGATTTTGCCTTCTCCTCAATAGACTTCAACACATCCTGAGCATTAGCACCAAAAAGCTTCTGTTTATCCAGAGGTGCGTCCAGGAGCTTTACTTTAACATGATCCGGCAGTGGCTGTTCTTTTAACCAAGCATGTCTACGGATAACAGCCCCTGTCATAGCTGCCCTACATGAGGCCTCCAATGCATCATAACCACACTGAAGAAAATGATTACTAACCTGCTGAGTATTATTAACCAAATCCTGCAATGCCTTTCTATCTATAGGCTCAGGAGAGGCTAGCTTTTTCTGCAAATCATCCAGTAAATAATCCTGGTACTGAAACATATGAAAAAGGCAGTTAAGTGACCTCATGACAAGGGTGGAACAGGTATAAACTTTTTTACCCCATCTCTCCAGGGACCTTGCTTCCTTGTCAGCTGGCAGTGGATTTTTGGCTGAGGAGGTAGCCACTCCTTTGGGGCCCTGTGAAATAGTTTCTAGATCCACAGAGTGGGCCTTAAAGAGATGCTTGTGAGTGTCAGGGACCCTGTAATATCTGTCTGGCTTGACAGGAGCAGGAGGGAGAGAATCAGGGGAAGCACTGGAGTCTGAGAATACATCATCCAGGACATCCAAAACTGGAGGGATAGCTAAAGGTCTGTGCTGGGGTAATTTAAGGAAGGTACGTAGCCTTTTCCTAGAATCTGAAAATTCCTGTCCCTGCCACTTAAAATGTTCCCTCGTGGAGTGGAGGACTTCACCAAAGGAGAAATCCTCTGGAGGAGAGGCAGAGGGAATTGATTCCTCAGCATCAGAGTCCTCATAGGCCTGGAAGGATTCTTCTTGGGTATCTGAATGCTCTGAATCCCCAGAGGCTTCATCTGAAGAGAGGTTGTCTGCCTGCTCAGTTCTAGGCCTTTTTTCTGCAGGCGGCTGAGAACCTCTGTCTGGGTGAGGCTGAGACCCCCTGATAAGAGAGATTAGATCTGCAGCAAGAGACATGATCTGTCTATCAGAAGAAGGGGCCTGAGAAGTAGGTTTAGAATGGGCCTTGGCCTGGCTGGTGGCCTTAGCGCATGCAAAGGCCTTGATGGACATAGATACAGGCGGCCTAGCTGCCCCATGTGCAGGGGTAACTTTGTCCACAGGAATGGTGTCGGGTAGTTCCAGAACTTCAGTTTCTGGAGGAAAATCAACAACCGGCACCGGTGTAGTCTCCAAGACCGAAGAACGTATTAACGCGGTGTCGTCGGCCTGGAGCGGTTGGATTACCGCTTCCGAAGGGACCGAAGCACTCGCGGAGGGCTTAGGCGTAAAATCGGTGGAAGACGCAGGCCGAGGATGTCGGTCCTGGTCCTTTCGTTTTTTGGTAGTTTGTGCTGTCGGTTCCGACGGCATGATGTAAGCGTAGGATTCGCCAAAAAAGTCTTTGGCAAATTCTGCCCGGCACCTGAGAGTGTGCTTATTAAAGCAAGCACAGGCAGCACAGGCCGAGACGTCATGGTCTGGGCCCAGGCAAGGGAGGCAATAAGAATGGAAGTCCTTATGAGGTATTTGTTTACCACAAGACAAACAATTATTAACTTTTACAATTTGTTCTGACATCGGCTGAGGCAAGAAAAAATGTTCCCCAACGGGGTACTTAGCTTTTAGATGACTTCGGTACTGAAAAAACACAGGAGCTGACCGACCGGCACGTGCGAACTGCTTCTGCTTCGGGCACCGCGTGGCAAGAAAGACTGGAGAAGATGGCGTCAGCTGATGCCTTTATACTCCAGCCGTTCTGACGTCGGGGAGGAGGCGACATTGGCCGATGCCGGACCCAGACTTTGGAATCTGGCCGACCGAGGGCTGCCTGAGGCAGGACAACCCATATGTCAGGACTGCAGTTGCATTCTTGAAGGACATCAGCAAAATATCAGAAAACGTGGCCGAAAAGGGATCCAAATTACATTCCCTGGCCCAAATAGAAAATCTTTTCTATTTACTGGAATACACCTTATTCGTAGATGGCTTTTGAGATGCCAAGATAATACTTCTCACCTTGAGGGGGAACCTGGACTGTGAAAGGATCACTGGAACTGGAGAAACCAAACAGTTAGACGAAGAGTCTGGAGGTTGGGAAGGGGAACTCCCCAGGGGTGGGAAATAAGATCTAGAACGGGATCCAATACACAGGGAGGAGATGTCAGATAAGAATGAAGAAGGGAGAACCACACCTGACGAGGCCAAAAGGGGGCAATGAGGATTAGGAGATTCTTCAGGCGGCAAGCTTTCTGCAAGACCTTGGGAATTAGAGGAGTAGGGGGGGTAAGCATAGAGGAGTCCTGATGGCCAATCATGAACCAAAGCATTCCTGGGTGACTCCC
The DNA here is from genome assembly GCF_019279795.1 of Protopterus annectens. NCBI lineage: Eukaryota > Metazoa > Chordata > Ceratodontiformes > Protopteridae > Protopterus > Protopterus annectens. Next base: position 1,554,711,847 of record NC_056745.1, read on the forward strand.
CCATTGGGAGGATGAGGTCAAAGTCATTGGTGCATTTGTGGTTTACTGGGGAGGCAAGGAAATCGCAAAATGGTTGACTCCAACAGTCGAATATGTGACGTGCCACAGATGGAGTTGGGGCCCACTCTTGGGAACTCGAGACAGACCTGCTGAATTTGTTGGCCACCAAGTTAGAACTGCTGGGAATGTGATGCCTGAAAGACATCGCCCATTCCCCCACACTCATGGCCTCTCTGCACAGGGGATAAGACAGTGTTTCCCACTACTTGTTGATGCACCAGACCACCGCCATGTTGTCCATTTGAATTGTTACAGCCCTGACAGGGAGGCACTTCTGAAAGGCTTGCAACACTAGGACTGCTCTCATCTCCAGAACATTTATGTGCAATTTGGTCTCTGTGGGGGACCACATGCCTTAAACTGTGCTGTCCTGAAAATGCCCCCCACCAACAAGGAGGCATTGGTGGTCACCGTGGCCTTGGGCGGGGGAAGGCAAAAGGGTCTGCCTAGAGTTAGGTCCTGAGACGGAAGCCACCAAGCAAGGTGATTTCTGCACACAGGTCATCCTGATGGGCATGGACATGGGATGAAACTGAGTGGACCACTGAACTGCCAGGGTCCACTGCAGAATCTGCATGTGACACCTGGCCAGTGGCATAAAACTGGATGGCATACGCCATCAAACAGAATGCTTGTAGCATTAGATGGGCTGCTGGATGCTCTAGTACCAGCAAGCGACCTGATCCCGAATAAGTTGAACTCTGCATAGGCGTAGTGCTGCAGTCACCGACACCATGGCCAGTTGAACCCTGATAAACTCTAGGTTCTGGCATCCAGAAAGATTGGATTTGGGCAGGTTGACCATGATACCAAGATCCTGAAAGAGGTTGAGGGTATAAAGTACAGCTGTGTACACTTACCATAAATGTAGATGTTCGAGTGTATTCACTGTGGCAGTCATCACAATTGGGTTATCTGCCTGCAGGTAGCCCTCAGTCGGCTCGAATACCAGAGTCATGGGATTTCTGCATCAGATGCTGTCGCTTCTTCCGTGACGTCAGGGGTATAAAACATGCAGCCGACACCATTACATCAGTATTTCTTGCCCCAGATGTCAGCAGCTCCCAAAATAGGAAGCAATTACATGGTGTGGAACACCACCAGTAAAAAGTAAATACCATTGTTATAAGATATGGCCAAAAAATAAAAAGGATAGGTAGAAAGTATAGAGAAGTCAGGGGGCTGGAAGGAGGGTAACCAGGACTGCAACAGTGAATACACTCAAACATCTACATTTATGGTAAGTGTACATAACTGTTCTATGTTCTTCGTGTTTTACTGTTGCAGTCATCACACTTGGGTTGATTCCCAAAGCTGAGGAAGGGTGGAGGCAGTCAAGAAGCATTAGGGCTAGCTAGCAGGCCTTGTAAGACTGCTGCGGCAAATCCAGCTCTGGATTTAGAAAAGATAGTTAAGTGGCAATGCTTGGTGAAGGTGTGTACAGAAGTCCAGGTTGCAGCTTCCAGGATGTCCCTGGTAGGGACTCCCCTGAGAAATGCTGTAGAGGTTGAGGTAGCCCTAGTGGAATGAGTTCTGATCCCCTGTGGGGTAGGTTTCCCATGGTGTTTGTAGCAGAAATGGATGCAGTCTGCTATCCATTTAGAAGTGGTTTGCTTTGAAATGGCCTTGCCCTCTGTCCCAGTAGCAAAGCTGACAGAGAAGAGGAGTGGCTCAGTATTGTAATGACCTGAGATGGCAGAGGCATGAATCTTAACTGAAGAGAAGGATAGGCCTTTGTGGAGCAGTTCTGTTAGGAAATTTAGTATTTGAGGTAAGTTGGATACGGTTGCGTCCATTCCCTGAGACTGGCTCCAAGAAAAGTATCTTTTCCACTTTTCTGAATAGGATTTCCTAGTACTAGACCTCCCTGTCTTAAGGATGACATCCAGCACCTGTTTACTGAGGGTTGCTGGTGATGGGTTCAGAGGATGAGCCAGGCTGCTAGATTCAGGGTTTGCAGCTGAGGATGCAAAATCTGGCCCTCCTGCTGGGACAGCAGGGAAGTGGTCAGAGACAGGTGCCATGGTGGCACTACTGTCAGACTGCGAAAAAGTGAGTATCAGTGCTGGTGTGGCCAGTCTGGTGCAATCAGGATTGTCCTTGGCTTGCCCTGTCTGATCTTTAGTAGAACCTTCGAGAGGAGAGCCAGAGGGGGAAAGGCATAGATTGAGAGGTTTCCCCATGTAAAGAACAGGGCATCCACTTTCCATGCTTGGCTGTGGGGAGTTCTGGTGCAATATTTGCTCAATTGATAGTTCTTTAGGGAAGAACTATCTATGGTGCCCCCCCACCTGAGGATCAGAAGCAGAAGCTTGACTGATTTGGGTTCCAGTTTCCACACGTGTGGGTCCATTAGATTTCTGCTTAGGTCATCTGCCATTGAATTTAGTTTGCCTGGCAGGAATTGAGCTTGCAGGTGCACTTGATTGCTCAAGGCTGTGTTCCACATAGCCATGGCTAACCTGCAGAATGGGTAGGAATGGGTTCCACCCTGCTTGTTTATGTACCACATAACTGTGGTGTTGTCTGTCTTTATCAATAGTTGCCCTGGAAGAACAAGGTATTTGAAGGCTGTCAGTGCATTCTGTACAGCTAACATTTCTTTTTGATTGATATGCAGGTGTACTTGTTTTGGGCTCCATTTGCCTTGAATGCATTTTTCTGCCATGTGAGCCCCCCCATGGATAGTCTGATGTGTCTGTTGTTAGGGTTTGTGTGGCAGGGGGTAGAGTGAAAGAGAGTCCCTTGTTGTAGTAGCAGGCCTCTGCCCACCAAAGGAACTGTGTCCTTATGCAAGGAATGATAGGAATCATTGATTCCAGGTTTTGAGAATGTTGACAGCAGAGACTTTTTTTTTTAATTACCATTGAAGTTTCCTTATATGCAATCTTGCATATGGAATTAGTAGAATGCAAGAGGTCCTAAACCCTAGGGCTTGCAGTATTTTTCTTGCAGATAGCTGGGTTTGGGTGGCCGGTATATTGAAGTAGTTTGTCAAATAAATCTGTTTTTTTGGAGTGAGGAATGCCATCTGGGAAGTTGTGTTCAAGCTTGCTCCCAGGAATACAGTCTTTTGGCTGGGTACCAGATGTTATTGCTTTTGGTTGATGGCAAACTCCAGTGAAGTTAGAAGTCTCTTTACAAATGTCAGGTGCTGAAGTAGCAATACCTGACTGTCCATCTGAATCAGGCAATAGTCCAAGTATGGGTAAATTTGAAATTTTCTCTGCCTGCAATATGCAATGGCTGGAGCTAGGCATTTTTGTGAATACCATGGGTGCAGTAGATAAGCCAAAGGGAAGTGCAGAGAACTGATAGTGCATACAGCCTGCTCTGAAATGTAGATATTTCCTGCAAGATTCCCTTATGGGGATATGCAGATAAGCTTCTTTGAAGTCTAGGGTGGCTGGCCAGGAGTCATTGGCTAGCATAGGAAGCAGCTGTCGAAGAGTAAGCATTTTGAATCTTAGAACCACCAGGAAGGTGTTGAGAATAGACAGATGCAGGATAGGGCGCCAAGAGTTTTCTTTTCTGGGCACCAGAAACATTCTGGAGTAAAACCTTGTCCCTCTTTGCTCTGTTGGGACAGGTTAAATAGCCTTGATACTGAGAAGAGAAAGTGCCTGCTTTTGGGCCTCTGCCCACTGGTTTGAGGGAAGGTCTGGCCATCCGCTTGGGGTTGGCAGTGAGTGGAAGTAGAATCTGTATCCTTGGGATACAATGTACAAGACCCATCTGTCCTGGGTAATGTGCTCCCACTTTTTTGTGCGTGTAGGGCTAGTTTTCCTCCTAAGGGCGCAAGTACTTCGGCAAGGCTTGGAAGGATGAAGGACAAGTCATTGTGAACTTTTTCCATATGATGGTGTCTTACTACTCCCTGTGTTTGAGGTGGGAGCACTCCACTGTTTAGATCTGTGCATACCCTGAGACTGCAGTCTTGGTGGTCTGCTGCACCTTGGTTTGAACTGAGAAGGTCTGGGAGGGACTGGAAAAGACCAGTTTTTAGAAAGCCAATGCCTACTGAATCTAGGTGGCTGTACCTGTAGGAAATCTTTAACAGTTTGCATAGGTTTAGCTTTTTCCTCCATCTTTTTGAGGACTTCTGCTTTAGTGCCAAACAGACATTCATGGTTTAATGGAGCGTCTAGTAATTTTGCTTTGACACGGTCTGGCAAGATTTGTTCCTTATGCCAAGCATGCCTTCTAAAAACAGACTTAGTGGCAGCAGCCATGCAAGATGCTTCTAAGGCATCAAAACCACATTGCAAAGTATGTTTTCCAACTTGGTTGGCAAAATGCATTAACTCTTGTAAATCTTTATGTTCTGCATAATCAGGAATCAACATCATTTTTTGTTTAATTAGTTCCATGATATGTTGCTGATACTTTAACGTGCAACTGGCAATTTAAAGCCCTGATTGCAAGAGTAGCAGAAGTATATACCTTCTTACTCCATCTGTCTAAAGCCCTAGAATCCCTGTCCGAAGGGGTAGGATTTTTGGCTGTAGAAGCCTTAATGCCTTTAGGTCCCTGGGAAATGGTCTCTGGATCCGCAGTAGGATTCTTAAATAGGAATTTGTGAGAGTCAGATACTCTGTAATACCGGTCAGGTTTCCTGGGAGCTGGTGGCAAAGTATCAGGGGTAAAACTGGATTCCATGAAGACATCATCTACAATTTCCAGAACAGGAAGGATAGCTAGAGGCCTGTGCTAAGGCAAGTTTAAAAATTCCCTAAGTCTCTTTTTGGACTGTGGGTAGTCCTGGCACTCCCAGTGGAAGTGCTCTCTGAGAATATGCAGGGTTTCAACGAAAGAAAAATCCTCTGGTGGGGAAGCAAAGGGAATGAAATCCTCTGCATCAGAATCCTCATAGGTAGATAAAGGTATGTCCTGGTAATCAGAAGGATCAGAGTCATCGGACTCATGATCTGAAGAATCAGAAGGAAAATCAGTTCTTGGTCTTTTGGCGGGGGAAGGCTGGCTTCCCCTAATTAAAGTAATAAGGTATTCAGCCATTCTAAGCATTTGTTTCTGTGGCATGGGGGCCTGAGAGAGCACTTTGGTCGTCTGTTTCTTAGGCGTAGTGCGAACTCTGAGCCTGAGAAATTCAGTATTTTTGGTCTGAAATGAAGTAGTCTGCTTAATATGAACATCGGAAGGCCTGAATACACCCTCAGAAGCCGGTGCCTGCACACCGGCTCAGGACCCATCCAAGGTAGAGACATCCGCAGGTTCCATAGTCGAAGAAGCGGTCTGGGTGTCGTTTTTCTAGGCGTGGATAGAGTTTCAAGCCTTGAAGAAGAAGATGGCATTGGTTTAATATGCAAGTCAGAAGGCCTGAATATACCCGCAGAAGCCGGTGCATGCACAGCGGCTCTGGACCCATCCAAGGTAGAGACATCTGCAGGTTTCATAGTCGAAGAAGCATCTCGCGGCATTCCGGACTCCGAATGGGTCTCAGTGGAGGCCTGCGAATCTGAAGTGTGGGTATCAGGGGCTGCGAAAGCGCCTCACTGAGTACTGGCAAACTGGCGACTAGCTTAATGGAAGCGTCGGCAGCTTTGGACCTATGTGGTCTGTCTCGGTCTTTATCTTTACGTTTTTTTCAGAATGTCTGTAGTTGGATGGCTTACCGAAGCCATTTCTGGATAACTGAACAGAGTACCAAAATAGTTTGATGCGAAAATGAACAGACGATGAATAGTTAGAGGATTGAATAAGGCACAAAACAGACAGCGAGGAACGTCGTGATCTGGGCCTAAGCAAGGAATGCAGTACGAATGAAAATCTTTATGAGGTATTTGCTTTCCACAAGAAATACAATTGTTAACTTTTATTGACATCGGTTTAGAGCAAGAAAAAGGATCCCCAACGGGGTACTTAGCTTTTTGAAGACTTCAGTTCTGAAACTCAAAAATGAAAATTTCAGGAGTCGGCCGACCGGCACTTGCGAACTGTTTCCACTTCAGGCACCACACGGCAAGAAAGTCTGATGTAATGGTGTTGGCATGCTTTATACCCCTGACTACTTAATGTCACGGAAGTTGAGACAGCAACCGACGCAGGACCCAAGACTTTGGTAATCAGGCCGACTGAGGGCTACCTGCAAGCAGATAACCCAAATGTAATGACTGCAACAGTGGACAGAATCTTACTCTCCTGCTAGCTGCACTTCAATATTTCCTTGATAAAATGTCCAAACAAGGTCAAACGCTTTGAAGGTTTCTGCAAACCTGCAAAGGCGAAGCCAGGAGTGCTGCCTAATGGCAATGCCTACGCCAGCCGCTCGAGAGGTAGCCTCCACTGTGTTGGAGATCATCCTCATAGAATCATTAGCCAGGGAAGTCGGAATGGAAAACTTAGGAGAGACCAGCTTAAGACTTTCCACAGGCAGCAACTCTATAAGGGAAGTGGTGAGCTATAACACCAAATCTCTCAGAAAATGGGTAAAATGTGCCATGTAGTTGGTTGCTGTCAGTCTGAATGTAGCTGAGGCAAACACGTGCTTTCCAAAGCGGTCAATCGCCGGAGACTCTATTCGGGAGATGGACAGAGGTGCTCTGCTAGCTCCTTCTTAGTAGCAGCGGCCATCACGATGGCGTCAACAAGGACACCCTTACTCCAAAAAGCCTTATCTTTGGGGGGACTGAGGAATTTGCCCACCTTTTTGGGTACTGGTCCCACTGTGTCTGGCTCCTTCCAAGCCCTGCCGGCAATGAGATCCACAAGCTTGTCGGCAGGGAGGGGGAACACCCAAGTAGAAGATGAGCCTGTCCCAAAGGCATTCAGAAACACGGATTCCTCTAAAGACAGGGTGGGGGAAGACCAACCGCCTCTTTGCTTGAGAATTTTGAAGATTTCCCCAAAGGACTCTGCCTCAGGCAGAAATTTGGAGGACCAGTCTCCCTCCTCGAAATCCATGTCATTGGTGAGAGACTCTCTAGGAGAGCCCAGGCACCTCCTCTTACATGCTCTCTTCTGAGTGGGTTCCTCCACGGTGAGCTCTGGGGGGGACTCTAAAGAGACAGGGACCCCAAATGGGGCAGTGCCCATCTGAAGGCGCTCGCTAGAGGGCTGACATTAGAAGGATGATGAGGCCTTGCCAACCAAAGCCGAGAGGGGCTGGGGAGGACCTAGAGAGAAGGAGAGGTGACTGCCAAGCGGGGGAAGGTTCTCTCTACTGCCCGGAAGGCCGTAGGACTGGAAGAGGCTCCCCTCTCTTCACCTACGGCTACAGCCACTCTGGAAGGGAGACGGGACCCCGATGCAGCACTGAAGCCCCCAGATGATATCGACCTTGAGCTGTCCAGCTCCAAAGCCCCCAACAGAAGCTCGACCCCACCCAAGGAAACCAGCACCAACCTCAAAGGCAGCTGATCAAGAGCCCGACAGGGACCCTGACAGTGTTGAGAAAAGAGGGATACTGGACACAGTCAGCCTCTCACAAGGAATGCTCTGATCCTGGCGTTCCAAACCCAGCTGGGTCGGAATAGGAGAGGGAAGTCTCATGGATGGAGAAGGTTCCACAGGGAATTGAGCTGGGGAACAGCAACAAGCTCGACTCGATTTGGGCCTTGAGGAGAAACTCCTCATCAACTTATCCTTAGCTGTGGGTAATAAACTTCTAGAAGACCTGGAAGACGCGGAAGAATGCCCCAACTTTGCTGGAGATCCTGTCAATGCCCTATGATCCTGGGATAGAGACCAACTCCAATGCATCGGATCGGATCCGATCTCTTAGACCTGGAGGGGGACCCGTCAATGACTATCAGATCCGACAGAACAATCTGATCCAACGCCCTGGGACGATCCGATACCTTAGCCGGCTTACTGGACGGATCCAACAAATGGGTCGGATCCGGAGAAGGCTTACGCCAAGTCGGATCCAAAGGCCTTCGAAGTGCTGAGGTCTCAGATCAGAAAGATTCATCTGAGGGTCTCGGAGCGGAACAGCCCAGATCCGAACCATGGAGGCTGGATTCGGATCTGTGAATCTGTGATCCAAGAGCCTCGGCTTTTTGTCACTGAAGGAGACCCCTCGGAGGGAGGGGGAGGTCTCCTCTTAAGAGTCCTGAGCAACTTTAGAGGGACAGTCCGAAGCCAGTGGACTGCCCTGAGTTAACCCTTTGAGTAGTAATTTATTTCTATGTTCCATGAGAGCTCGGAGGTTGAATGTGGCACAAATGTCGCATTCAACCTCCAGAGAAGGCTCTCCCAACAGTAAACACACTTCTCGTGCGAGTCGGAATGAGGCATTTTCCAACCGCACAAGGAGCATCTTTTAAAACCCGAAGGTTTATCAGTTACCACACACCCAACGCACACACTAAGAAAGGGAGTTGAGAAAAGAGAAAGGGGTTTTTTTTTTTGAATGGTAGGGAGAAAAAAGGCAGGAGAAACCCAAAGTTAAGAAGGGAAGAAAAAAAAGGGAGGGGGGGCCGCCCTACACAGACAAAGTAGTTATGGGAGGGAAGGAAAACTACGATAGAGAGAAAATACCACTTTCACTCACTCAAATGAAGGGAAAAGAGTAGTTACTTATCTACCATGAGGAATCTTGAGCTCGGATCACGTCCTATGCGGTCAGCGGCAAACAAGATCTGGGGGTTACAGATCAGCAGGGGATTATGGGAAGGGGATCCAAGACCCATGCATGATCATTGATGAAGGACATGGATAGCATCAGATCTAACTTTTACTTCAGAAAAAAAGTAGTTTTAAATTAAAAGAAAAAAATTTTTACCATAAAAGTAAAAATGCAATGCTCCCATTTAAAAGAACAATTCATTAAAAATACTTTTCCTTATATTTAAAAATATAATTTCACAGAAAAAATATAATTTTCGTCATGGAAACTTACACTGGAAGCAATGGAAAGCATTAGCCAACCATCAGTCCTCAAAAGCTTCCAAGGGCAGCGGTCTTTGGTTGCAGGATAGGTCTGAAGAGTTTAGCGCCCAAACCTGTCTTTTTAGTTAGCTCAGCTCGGCCTGACTAATGGGTTGGACGAGTGGAAGATGCCCTGAATCTCTGAAAGCTGGGCAGCTGTTATATCCTTAGCAGGATATAATCCATATAGCTATAGCTACTGCAGCAGTAATCCTAATGGTGAACATCCCTAGATATTAGTGGACAGGGTGGAAAAGCAAAAAGGAACATTCTTGTTCATGGGAATGAACTGTCTTTCAGGCCTGTTTACAAGGGATCCTGGAGCAGAATTTCTTAAAATGGTTTGTTTTGGAAGGCAAATGGACCTATTTATGGTGTTCCTCCCATTTGGATATATTTCTGGAAGGCTCTAGGTGTAGTCTGCATTCATGAAGGTTTGTTTTGGTCCTGCTCAAGTTGTCTGCTACAATACTTTGCTCTGATGGAGTGTAAGAAGCCTCAAGAGTCAGACTGAGTGGAGTTGCTAACCTCCAGGCAATTGAGGCAAGTCTACAAAGAGTATCCCCTTTTTTGTTTATATAACACATCACTGTGGTGATGTCTGTGATGACTTGTAGAGGTCCTGCAGACCAGAGATGATTTAAGACTTTCTGAGCACTGATTACTGCCAACATTTCTTTGACATTTATGTGCATCTGCCTGTCCTGGTTGTTCCACAGACTTTACATTTTCACATCTTTTGATACAGCTCTCCCCAAGCAAAATCTCCTGAGGAGGTGGAGGAGGGGAAAAGGGGAACTTGGGTTGAGACTCAACTGGTCCACCCACCACAGTAACTTCCTCCTTACAAACTCCAGCACTAGGGACTGAAAAGGTGAATGGTGTTGATGCTGAAACCAGACTGATATGTTAGAACATGGGCTAAATCCTTGGGCCTCAGGGCCAATAACATAGTAACTTCCCCTGATCCTAAGTACTACTGAATTTTTCTCATCTGAAGTCTGGACAAGGGAATCATTAGAATCAACAGAGTCCATGAAGCCCAGAATCCTAAGGAATTCCCTAGCAAATGTCAGAGACTGGTCGGAAAAGTTCAGGAAGTTTTCTTTCTACGATTCTACTTTGTCCAGAGGAAGAAAAGTCCTTTATAGTTAAATATCCAGAAGACAACCCAAAAAAACTATTTTGTGGGAAGGGATCAGATAATTTCTGTAAGTACACTTGAAACCCCAGAATGAAAAGGAGATTGACATGTCAAGACGGTCTTAACTGGAAAGAAAGTTTGCAAATAAGAATTGTCCAAAGAAAAATGTAAATGCCTTGAAGTCTGCAGTAGCAATTACTGGACACAGGCACTTTGTAAATATCCTTGGTGCAGTAGATAATTAAAAGATATAGACTGGATAATATAAGCTGGTTATGGAAAATCTCTGAATTATTTTCCAAATTAGTATGCGATGAGCATCACTGAAGTCTAACATTAGCATGAAAGTGTGTGTGTGTGTGTGTGTGGGGGGGGGGTGTAGGAGTGGTAAAACAAGGCTTGGAAAAAAGAAGTTATGTTCTTATCATAATGTTCCATCTGTGTTGTTGATCTTCATTAATTCATTACTGATGGGTGTCGGTTCCATCCTCGGAACCATGTCGGCCTTTATAACATGTTCGCTCCACACAAAAAGCTCTTGAGCTAAGCTTACCCATAGTGCCTCTCTCTCTGTTATTTCAGATAGAATTTGCCCATAAGAGATAGAAAGCAGAGGATTTTTCTGAGCAAATTCCCTAAAAATAGGGCATGGACCAAATCTGAACATCTAGGAGACTTAGGAGGAGGAAGGAGGGTGGGATGTAATGAATGAACGAAGATCAATAACACAGATGGAACATTATGGTAAGAACATAACTTCTTTATCTGATGTCGTTAATCTTCATTCATTCATTACTGATGGGACAGAGTCCCCAGCTACTTTATGTCCTGGGTGGCCCTATGGAAGGATGTTCCTGAGCACCACTGAACTGATGGATGCTCTTCCCCTGGAGACCAAGTCCAATTTGTAATGAGTGATAAAGACATGAGAGGAGTAGCCCATGTAGCTGCTGCACATATGTCATCCATGGAGGCCCTAGAATGAAAGGCAACAGATGTCACCTTTGATCTAGATGAATGTGCCTTGACTTTAATTGGCAGAGGAATTTTGTTTGCTTGGTATGTGAAGCATATACAATTCCTCAACCATTTAGCAAGAGTCACCTTAGAAACAGATTTTCCCAAATTTGGTCCTGAACAGGAAATATAACTGGTCAGATTTTTGTAGTGATTTAGTTCTGTGTGAACAGAATCGTAATTGTCTATGAACATCCAATAAATGCAGGCAGTATTCTCCTTTATTAGAAAAATTGGGGAAAAAGACAGTCAGGCCGATTGTTTGATTACTGGTCAATTCCAAAATAACTTTGGGCAAAAAGGAGAGATTAGTCCGAAGTGATGCTCTGTCCTTAGGAAAGACCATGTAGGGATGTTTTATGCATAACACTTGTAGTTAAGAAATTCATCTTGCTGAGGTAATAGCTACCAAGAATAGGGATTTCCATGATAAAAATTTGATGTCTCAAGTGGCAGGGGGTTCGAAAGGGGATCGAGTCAATGATTGCAGAACTAGTGTCAAATTCCAAGGTTCAATTGGTTCTTTGACTGGAGTTCGAAGGTGCGAGAGACCTTTCAAAAAGGTTTTATAGAAATGGTGGGAAATCAAGGACGAATGTTGAAAGCCATTGTAGAAATCTGAAATAGCAGCCAGGTGCACTCGAATAGTGGAGGCTGCTATTCCCAAATGGAGACGATCTGACAAGTAGTCCAATACAGCACTAAATGGGGCTGAGCAGAGGTCTAGTCCTTTCTGTTGATACCAAAGTGGTAAATCTCCACTTGTTGAGATAAAGTTTCTGGTGGATGGTTTGTGTGAAGCCACAAGAATGTTACAAACAGGGGAGGATAGATCTTTCTGCCTGGTGATTACTGGAAGTGGAGAAACCAAGCTGTCAAGTGGAGACTGGATACGTTTGGATGCGTCAACCCCCGCGGGTGTGACAGTAATTCCGGAGTTGGATCTAGAATCCATGGCTGTTGTACTAGGTGAAGCTAAAGAAAGGGGAACCAAACTTGTCAGGTTCAGTAGGGTGCAATGAGGATTACTCTGCTTCTCAACTGAAGGACCTTCCTTAGAAATTGTGAGACCAGGGGAAGGGGAAAGAAAGCATAAAGAAGTCCTGTGGGCCAATCGTGTATTAGAGCATCCTTTGGGGGCTCCCCCTGTGGGGGGACTAGGGCAAAGTAGCTGCTGCATTTTGTGATTTGCTGGAGAGGCGAATAGGTCGCAGCAAAGTTGGTCCCAGTGGCTGAAGATCTATGCCATTATGGTTGTATTGAAAGACCACTCGTGAGGCAGGAGGATGCATCTGCTCAGTTTGTCTGCAATCAGTTTGGATTCCCCAGGAATATGCGTTGCTATCAAAAAGCAGTTAGAAGCCATCACCCATTGCCAAATTCTCATGGTATCTCGACACAACGGGTAGGACTTGATTCCCCCCTTGTTTGTTGATATACTAGACCACCGACGTGCTGTTTGACTGGATAGCAATTGTCCCTGAAGGGAAGAGGCACTGAAATGCTTGCAACGCTAGAAGCATCGCCCTCAGTTCATGAACACTGATATGCAGATTGGCCTCCGGAGGGGACCAAGTGCCTTGGACCGTCTTTCACTGGAAGTGTCCCCCCTCCCCATCAGGGAAGCATCCGTGATCACTATGGCCTTGGGCTGAGAGGGGGAGAAAGGGCGACTCCATAGGTGTTTTTCTGGCTTCATTCACAAAATTAAATCTTGTTTCCATCGGTTTGTTATGCGGATCTGAAAGGACATCGGATGAGTCAAAGGGGACCATTTGGGAACAGCAGCCTCCACTATTTGAGTGCACCTGGCTGCTATTTTAAATTTCCACAATGGCTTTCAACATTCGTCCTTGATTTCCCACTCTCTCTGTAAAACCTTTTTGAAAGGTGTCCTGCACATTACACCTCCGTTCAAAGAACCAATCGAACCTTGGAATTTGACACTATGATGCGAAAACAGCAATGACATAGTACAGTTTTGTACCTACCATAAATGTAGATGTCCGATAGGTATGCATCTGCAGTCCTAACATATGGGTTGTCCTGCCTCAGGCAGCCCTTCGGTCGGCCGGATTCCAAAGTCTGGGTCTGGCCTCGGCTGATGTCGCTCTTCACCCGACGTCATAGCTGCTGTGGTATAAAGGCATCAGCCGACGCCATTTTCCTCAGTGTTTCTTGCCCCAGATGCCAGGTGCCCTCTTGGAAGGCTAAATTTTGGATAAATGCAAATAATTCCAAACAGTAGAGATCAAAAATATATATATACATATGTACAAACAAATACACCATAATAAATTCCCCCAGCTAGCTAAAAGAGGGGTAAGTACCCTAGGAATACCACAGAGGGGAAGGAGGGTGGGTAATCCTGACTGCAGATGCATACCTATCGGACATCTACATTTATGGTAGGTACAAAACTGTACTATGTCCTTCAAGGATGCATCTGCAGTCCTAACATATGGGTAGAATACCATAGCCAAACTGGGGGAGGAGGCACTAAGATAAAGATGGTGTAGTCAAGATCCCTTGCAAAACAGCAGTTGCAAAACCTGTTCTGGATCTGGAGTATAGAGGAAGATTATAATGCTTGGCAAATGTATGCACGGAGGTCCAAGTAGCAGCTTCTAAAATGTCTTTGGTAGCCACACCTCGTAGGAAAGCTGTAGTGGTGGCTGTAGCTCTTGTGGAGTGAGGTCTGATATTTTCAGGAGTTGTCTTTCCATGAAAAGAGTAGCAAAATCTAATGCAATTTCCTATCCATTTTGAGATTGTCTGTTTTGAAATTGCTTTCCCTTGTATTCCTGTTGCATATGCTACCAGAAGCTGGTCAGTTTTTCTGTTGGTCTTAGTTCTGTCCAGATAGTAGCGTAATTGTGCACATCCAAGGTATGTAGAAGTCTTTCCCCCCTGTTCTGTGGGTTGGGGAAGAATGTAGGTAAATGAATCGCTTGGTTTAATGATACTCTGGAGACCACTTTTGGCATAAAAGTAGGGTTAGTTCTTAGAGACACTCTATCCTGATGGAAGATAAGGAAGGGCTGTACTGCCATTAATGCATGTAACTCAGATACCCTTCTTGCTGAAGTGATTGCTAGCAGGAAAGCAGTTTTCCAAGATAAGAACTGTAAGTCTGCTGTTGCTGCTGGTTCAAAAGGGGGAAGTGTTAACTTTTCCAGCACAAAGTTGAGATCCCATGTAGGTAAAGGTGGCTTCCTTGGAGGCTTTACATTTTTGATTCCTCTCAAGAACTGCCTGAGTAGAGGATGAGAGAAGACAGGAGGATCCATGTTGTATTCTGCTGAAATTGCTGATGCATGAATCTTAATGGAGGAGTAGGACAGGCCATTATGGAACAGTTCTGCTAAGTATTCCAGGATGTGTGCTATGTTTGCCAATGAGACATTTTCTCCCTTTGCTGCACTCCAAATGAGGTATCTTTTCCATTTGGCTGAATAAGTTTTCCTTGTGGAGGGTCTGCGTGCCTCCAGGATAATGTCCTTAACCCTCCGAGATAAATCTGGGTTATTTTGTTTTATGCAATATTCCAAGCAGCTAGCTTCAGTGTTTTCAAGTTTGGATGTAGGATCTTGTAGTTGTTCTGTGTTAGAAGTAAGGGGAATAGAGGTAGAGGCCATGCGTGTGTCCGAGACATGCTTCTCAGTAGCGGGTACCAATGTTGCCTCAGCCAGTCTGGAGCTATCAGGATTACCCTTGTCTGATCTTCTTTGATCTTCAGTAGGACTTTGTACATCAAAGGAAGAAGTGGGAATGCATATGCTGTCAGGTTTTTCCAGCTGAAGGAAAGGGAGTCCACCCTCCAGGCAAGTGGGTGGTATGCTCTTGTGCAGAATTTCTTCAATTGGTGGTTGAGTGGGGAGGCGAACAGGTCTATCTCTGGCAGCCCCCATTTCTTTGTTATGGTTTTGAAGATATCTGGATGCAGCATCCATTCGTGAGCATCCGTGGTAGTTCTGCTTAAGGTGTCTGCTAGTGAATTTTCTTTTCCTGGTACAAAACTGGCCTGTAGTTGAATGTTGAGATTCAGGGCCACATTCCACAGGTCCATTGCCATCCGGCATAGAGGATATGAGTGTGTACCTCCCTGTTTGTTGATGTACCACATGACTGTGGTATTGTCCGTCCTTATCAGCAGGTGACCTTGTTGAAGGAGTGGTCTGAATGCCTGGATTGCATGTTTCACTGCCAGCATCTCCTTTAGATTTATGTGTAGATTCAGCTGGTCTTGGGTCCATAGGCCTTGTATGCACTTGTCCACTATGTGTGCTCCCCAGCCTAGGTCTGAGGCGTCCGTGGTGATGGTCTGGCTTGGATGTGGTTTGTGGAAAGGCAATCCTCTGTTCAACTGACAGGTCTGAGCCCACCACAGGAATTCTTGTTTCAGGCATGGAATTATTGGAATCTGGGCTTCTAGACTGTGCTTGTGTTGAGACCATACATTCCTTAAGTACCATTGCAACTTCCTCATATGCAGCCTGGCATGCGGAATCAATATTATGCAGGATGCCATGTAACCCAGGGCTTGCAGGACTTTCCTTGCAGTAAGCTGAGTTTGTGTTGTTAATGTCATGAAATAGACTGGTAGTTGTTTTTGTTTTTCTTCTGTGAGAAAAGCCATCTGAGATGATGTATCCAGTTCTGCACCCAAAAAAGTTATCCTTTGGGATGGTACTAGTCTTGACTTTTGCATGTTGACTGTGTATCCCAAGGCTTGCAACAGTTGTATGACATTTTCCAAATCTTTTGTTAATTTTGCCTTGTTGTCCGCTTGTATTAGGCAGTCGTCCAGGTATGGGTAAATTTGAATTCCCTGAAGCCTGCAATGAGCAATTACTGATGCCAGGCATTTCGTGAATACTCTGGGCGCAGTAGATAAGCCAAAGGGCAATGCTGAGAATTGATAATGCTCTGATCCTGCAAGAAATCGGAGGTGTCTTCTGCAATCTGGTCGTATAGGGACGTGCAGGTATGCCTCCTTGAGATCTAGAGTCACCAGCCAAGACTCCTTGCCCAGCATGGGAAGAAGTTGCTGGAGGGTCAGCATTTTGAATTTTGGAACAATGAGGAATGTGTTCAGTGCGGACAAGTCGAGAATTGGTCTCCATTGATTTTCTTTTCTTGGTACAAGGAAAAGCCTGGAGTAAAATCCTTGGCCTTGTTCCATAGGTGGTACCTTTTCTATAGCTCTCATCCTTAGTAAGTTGCTGATTTGCCTTTGAGCCTCTGTTATTTGGCTTGGTGGTAGGTTTGGCATTCCTCTCTTTTGTGGTAGAGTGTGGAAGTAAAACCTGTAGCCCTTGTCTATTGTTTGTAAAGTCCATTTGTCTCCTGTAATGCAATGCCAATTGTCGGAAAATAAAGCTAGCTTTCCGCCCAAGGGTGCTTCCAGTTGTTCCCTGGTAGGCGGAACTAGAGTCAAGTCATTGTGTCTGTCCTGTGGAAGTGGTTGTAGTTGAATCTGTGGCAGCACTTCTCTGGTTGGCAGGTTGCCACTGACGTCCCCTGTAGGCACCCCTAGATTGACCTCTGCCTCTTGGGCGTCTATTTCTGCCTCGCTGTGCTCTGGAGGAGTCTGGAAAGGACCAATTCTTCGAAGGCCAATTTCTGCTAAACCTCGGAGGTTGGACCTGTAAGAAATCCTTGACTGTTTGGACAGATTTTGCTTTTTCTTCCACTTTCTTTAGAACCTCCTGTGCAGGGGAGCCAAAGAAACTTTGTTTCTCCATAGGAGCATCTAGGAGTTTTGACTTAACATGGTCTGGTAAGGATTGTTCTTTTAGCCAGGAATGCCTTCGAATCACTGTTCCAGTCATAGCTGATCTAAAGGAAGCCTCCAGTGCATCATAGCCACATTTTAAGAAATGGTTACTGACCTGCTGAGAGTTATGTACCAAATCCTGAAGGGACTTGCGGTCTATAGGTTCAGGAGAGGACAGTTTTTTTATTTAGCTGGTCTAACAAAAATTCCTGGTACTGTATCATGTGAAATTGACAGTTTAAGGCCCTGGCCGAAAGAGTAGCAGAAGTATAAACCTTTTTACCCCATCTCTCTAATGCTCTAGATTCCCTTTCAGAGGGAAGAGGGTTTTTGGCAGAGGCAGCTGCCACACCTTTAGGGCCCTGTGAAATGGTTTCAGGGTCTGCAACAGGAGCCTTATACAAATGGTAATGTGTGTCCGGGACCCTGTAATATCGGTCAGGCTTGGCAGGGGCCGGAGGAAGAGAATCAGGAGCAGTACAGGCCTCATTATATGCATCATCAACAACTGTTAGTACTGGAGGAATGGCTAAAGGCCTATGCTGTGGTAAGTGTAAAAAAGTCCTTAGCCTTTTCCTTGAGTCTGAAAAATCCTGGCCCTGCCATTGGAAGTGTTCCCTCATAGCATGTAGTGTTTCCCCAAAAGAAAATTCTTCAGGAGGAGAAGCAGAAGGAATGGAGTCTTCTGCATCAGAATCCTCATAAGGAGAATATGGGACTTCAGGATGGTCTGAAATATCTGGGTCATCAGAGGAATAGTCTGTAGAGACAGGTTCCGGGGGTTCAGTCCTAGGCCTCTTATCTGGAAGGGGTTGAGGGGCCCTGTCTGGGTGAGGTTGGGATCCCCTGATCAAAGAAATAAGATCCTCAGCCAGGCTGAGAATTTGGGAACTAGAGGTTGGCCTGTGTGAGGGAGATTTAGCAGGTAAGGCCTTAGAAGATTTAGCTGCTTTAGCCCTGGAAAAGGCCTTGATAGACATAGAGGCAGGGGGTCTAGCAGCCCCACATGCAGGGGTAGATATGTCTAAGGGAATAGTGTCTGACAAATCCTGGGTGCCTGCTTCTGTAGCAGTAATTTCAGTAGCAGATTCAGCCATGCTCTGTGAGGCCTCGGCTATCGGAGGCATGCTTTCGGCCGAAGGAGGAACCGAGGACTCGGTTTCAGCCGAAACCGAGACACTCGCGGTTGGCCTAACCAAGGCTTCAGCTGATACCGCTGACTGCGAGTGTCGGTCCTTTTCCTTGCGCTTTTTAGCTAATTGTGTAGTCGGAGTCTCCGACGGCATTTTGTATGCAAAAGCGGGACCAAAAATGTCCTCAGCGAACTCCGACCGACGTCTAAGCGTCCGCCGGTTGAAGGAAGCACAGGCTAGACAAGCTGATACGTCGTGGTCTGGGCCTAAGCAAGTAAGGCAGTAAGAGTGGAAATCCTTATGAGGTATTTGTTTCCCACAAGTTAAACAATTATTTACTTTGACATCGGCTGAGGCAAGAAAGAGTCCCCAACGGGGTACTTAGCTTTTTAGAAGTCTTCGGTAGTAGGAATCTCTGGATCTGACCGACCGGCACTTGCGAACAGCTTCTGCTTCGGGCATCGCGCGGCAAGAAAGACTGAGGAAAATGGCGTCGGCTGATGCCTTTATACCACAGCAGCTATGACGTTGGGTGAAGAGCGACATCAGCCGAGGCCAGACCCAGACTTTGGAATCCGGCCGACCGAAGGGCTGCCTGAGGCAGGACAACCCATATGTTAGGACTGCAGATGCATCCTTGAAGGACATCTAGGAACAAATTCCAAGCTATAAACCAATTTGCTCTTCCTTTCCTGACTTACAGTTTTGGAGTGATTGATTGGCCCCAGTACGTGTTGGATAGATTAGATATTAAAAACAAGAAGTAAGCTTCATGCTCATGAAATTATCTATA
This sequence comes from Protopterus annectens, assembly GCF_019279795.1. NCBI lineage: Eukaryota > Metazoa > Chordata > Ceratodontiformes > Protopteridae > Protopterus > Protopterus annectens. The sequence continues at coordinate 1,554,730,662 of NC_056745.1, forward strand.
AAAATCAGTGCATACCAAGTTTATATATTCCCCGTTCCGAAGGAGGGATAGGCCTCCTTGAAAGTGATTGCATGTATACATATGCAATTGTGGGACTCCACATATATCTGCTGACCTAACAAGACCCAAACATAGTGAAAGTTTTGAAACATGAGGAGAATAAATCTAAGATGACTTCCCTGCTTAACTTAGCAGAAGCATATCAGCATCAAGCAGAAATGGAAATGAAACCAGAAGTAGATAAAAATCGGGCAGTAACTGAATGTGGCAAAATAAAAAACAAAAAAAAACAAAAGAAAGACTATAAGGTGAAGGATCAGATGAAAAGGCAAGAATGTGGAAAATGCATAAATATAGTTGCAAGTATAGAACACTTCTGGAAGAACCTCATGTTAATCAGGAACAAATGCAGAAATGGTTAAGGAGAGGTGAATTCAAACCAAAAGATGAAAGGTTAATATTGGCGGGCACAAGACAGTGGGCTACGTACATGATGGCTTACAAAAGTCTATTGAATATGTGGGAGAAACAGACAAATGTAGGTTTTGTAAAACCAAATTAGAAACAGTTGCACATCTCATTGCTGGTTGTGACATACTAATAGCAGAAGGGCTATATACTGAAAGGCATAATAATGTGGCGAGACTGTTTCACTGGGGATTGTGCAAACATTATGGTTTTGAAGTGGCTGAAAAACATTGGAAACATGAGCCACAAAGCATCACAGAAAGTGATGAAGTCTACATCATATGGGATCATCTATTACCAAAAATTCAAAAGATAGACGCTAGAAAAAAGGATATAGTAGTCCAAGAAAAGAAGATAAGAGTAGCAGTGATCATTGAAATCACCACACCCTGCGACTACAGTGCCCTGCTTAAAGAGAGAGAGAGAAAGTTATAAAATATTATGATCTGCAAGCAGATCCAGGTCATTGTCCATGTTGGTGTGAATGACCTGTGTCGTACCTCCCTGAACTACATGAATAGAGACATGGAGGAGCTCTCTGATCATGTAGCCCAGGCCGGTATGACCCTGACCCGGAGTAGCATCCTGCCCTCACCAAGAATGATAGCACGGTATAGAGAAAAAAATATCAATTTCAACAACTGGATAAGCTTCTGGTGTCATTCAAAGGGGATCCGGTGTCTGTCAGCCTGGGATGACATGCTCAACAAGCCACACTACTTCGCTAGAGACAGCTTGCACCCGTCACCTTTAGGCTTTAGAATACAGGCCAAGGCTTTTTGCCTCCCACATAGTGCCTTTTTAGGCAAGGCTCAAAAGACAAACCCACCGCCGTAAATAGCACAAGTAACAAAAAACGGAGGGTAATGCTACTCAATGCCAGAAGTGTAAACCTCAAAATGCACGCACTCGAGGCACTCCTCAGTATGGAGGAAATTGATATATGTGCAGTAACAGAAATCTGGTTTAAGGCTCCAGAGAGCACCCCCGCACTACCAGGCTACAACTCATGCCATACATTTCGGCAACAAAACCCGGACCGAAATACAAAAGGTGGGGGAGTACCCATATTCATCAAGGATGCCAACACCTCCAGGTTAGTGGCACAGCACGATGCTTCAGAGATCATCCACGTGCAACTAACAGACAAAACTGCTATTCAAATTAGAGCTTGCTACAGATCACTCACCATATCCCAGGACCCCCACTCCGCATTCCTGAAAACACTGGGAAACATAAAGGTCCTACCAAACACCCTGACTTTGGGTGATTTCAAATTACCCAAACATTAACTGGGAGAACTACACAAGTACAAGCTTCCTTGCCCAACATTTCCAAGAATTTATAAACTCAAACTCCCTGGATCAACTGGTCAACACCCCCACTAGAGGTGACAACATATTGGACCTGGTCATCATCAACATGGGCAACTGGTGTTCCACACCAGAGGTAAACCCCTCGATGGTAAGATCTAACCATAAACTAATCACTCTGGATATCCACATTCCGCCATCACCCACGGTCAAAGAAACCACCCTGAAAAACTTTTCAAAAGCAAACTTCACGTTACTTAAGGCCGAGGTGGGAAGTTTCAAAGCCCTCATGCTAAAAAAACAATGCTGTCCATGCTGCAAAATCCTTTACTAATGCACTCTACGGGCACCTACAAGAATGCATGGATCGTGCTATCCCAAACAAAACCAAGACTCACTCCTCCAAGAAAAGGAAACCAGTCTGGTGGACCCCTGCCATAAACAAGCTATACAATAGAAGGAGGAAACTAGTACAGACAAGAGTAAAATCAAGATGGGAAGACATCCCTGATCAGTATCAGCAAGAAACTACGTCCCCTCATAAAATCAGCCAAGGCTAGCTTTGAAAGAAAAATTACCATGGACTCCAAAGATAACCACAAGGCATTCTTTAGTTATGTCAAGAATTTAAATGGCAATTCTCAGATCTGCTCGGAGTTAGTACAGAATGGCACAAAATACACTGAACCGACCGATATAGCCAACATCCTAGCATACAGGTTCAGTGCAAACTTCACCCTCCTCTCACCCACTAAAGGGCCCATAACTATACCAGAAGAATGTAGTGCCCCTGAAATCACAGATACTCAGAATAAAACAGCCCTCTCCAAAGCCAAAAACACAGCATCAATGGGACCGGATGGTGTCCCAGGCTGCGTCCTACACGAGCTCAAAGATGAACTAACCCCGCACCTAAACACACTGTTTAAACTCAGCCTCTCCACAGGCTACGTGCCCACAGAGTGGCGCACAGCAGCAGTTATTCTGCTCCACAAAGGCGGAGCCACAATGGATCCCGGGAACTATTGCCCTACAAGCCTGACTAGCTTGGTCTGCAAAGCTATGGAGCGCATCATCATGGATCTCATTAACAGAGACATTGGGAACCTCCAAACACTGGACCCTACCCAGTTCGGCTTTGTTAAGGGCAGAGCATGCCTCCTAAACCTGGGGATTTCTTTGAGACAGTTACCAAGGCTATAGACGAGGGAAAGGTGGTTCACACAGCCTACCTAGACCTTGCAAAGGCCTTCGACACCATTCCTCACTCAAGTATTATAGACAAGCTCACCAGCCTGAACATAAACCCCTATGTCACGAGATGGGTTGCCAACTGGCTCACGGATGGAACAGACATGGTAAGAGTTGGGGGAGCTAGGTCCGACTCTAAACCGGTTACAAGTGGCGTTCCCCAGGGCTCAGTCCTAGGACCCCTCCTGTTCGGCATATACTTCTCAGAGGTACAGGCAAGCACAGGAGGACTATGGCTGATCAAGTTTGCAGACGACTGCAAAGCAGGGGTTATAAATTACTCTCCGGCTGTCATGGACATCCTCCAAAAGGGTCTCACTGAGACAGATACCTGGTGTCAAAACCATGGCCTCAAGCTAAATGCTAAAAAGTGCGTAGTCTTCCCCTTTGGAAAAAACAAAGTACACACAAACTACCACATAGGTGGTAGTTCCCTAAATACGGAAGACGTAATAAGGGATCTGGGGACCCAAGTAGATAGTAACCTCTCCTTTGATAAAGTGGTTAGAAAATCCTTCTATGTGGCCCACCTAATCACAAAAGAGTTTGCATCCAGATCGAAAGAGTTCATTGGGCCCCTCTACGCATCACTCATCAGACCCATCATAGAGTACAATGCCCATTTGGGATGTACCTTACAAGACACCTGCAACAACTGAAAAGACCACAGAAGTACCTCACCAAGAGGATCACTGGCCTCAAGCAGATGCCCTATGGAGCTCGACTGAAGAACCTCCAGCTGTACTCGGTTGCATACTGCCTACTCAAAGGTGATCTCTGCCTGAAATACAAGGCCATGTCCAACCCAGAACTGATGGACATGCTCGACCTAAAGAAAACCATATCCCCTCAAGCCACACGCTCCAGGGATCTAAACCTCACCACAACAATAAATAGGACGTGCTGGAGGGATAGATTCCTGTCCCAGAGACTTCTGATGCACTGGAACAAGATTCCAATCTACATTAGGCAAAGCTCCTCGCTAACCTTCAAGAGAAACCCTGACAAGTGGATGGGAAACAGAAAGTTTACCCCAGGGATTACTTCAATGGCTCTGCTGGACAGAGGTACAGAGAACTAATCTAAGGGGGCGGTGAAAGCCAACACATTCCGGCTAGGCTTATAAATGCCTTTGGGCAGATAGCCTAGTACCTACCTATGAACCTATAAATGAGAACAATGTGGAAGGATACCCAGATAGTTCCGATAGTAGTAGGAGCAACAGGTCTCAAAAAAAAAAAAAAGTCTACAATCACATTTAGATATGCTACCAATACATATCCATACGAACTGCAGTTGTTGTTACTGGGCACGCTGCAGGTGCTGCGAACAGCACTTTTGGCTGACATCAAAGACTGAAACAATACTAATTTCATGAACTTTAATTGTACTTTGACTTAGGAATGGGGTCCATTCCCATCATGGTATTAAAAACCCAAAAGATATGGAGAAATTAAAAAAGGGAGAGACCATGTGTTAGTAGAAGGCATTGAAGTTGTCTCATGTGTAGTCTCGCCAGGGGAACTATTGTATTCGATGCTGCCACTGATCCCAGAAATTGAAGAACTGCCAGAGCTGAAACTTTGTCCTGAGAGAATATCACCCAGAGTTGGGGCCTCAGTCTTTTTAGTCTGTGACATGGAAGGGAGACTAGGTAAGATTGACTATTGAAGGTTGCTCCTATGAATTCCACAGTTTGAGAAGGAGTCAACTTGCATTTCTCTTTGTTTATTGAGATCCCCAAGTATTTTGCTAGTTTTAGAGGGTAATGTAAGGCTTTAACCAGTAGAAGCTTGGTGGGGGCAGTAAGGAGTCAATAGCATAAATACGGAAACACCTGGAATCCTTGCAGTCTCAAGTGAGCTGTTACCACTGCCATGAATTTGGTGAACACCCTGTGGGTTGTAGAGAGTCCAAAGGGCAGTCCTCGGAATTGGCAATGTTTGGCTCCCAACCGGAAGCGAAGGAATCTTCTGGAGTGTTTGCCCATTTTTATGTGGTAATATGCATCCTGAAAATCTATTGAGCACATCCAATCGTCTTTCTCCAGGAAGGGTAAGATAGACTGGACAGTGACCATCCAAAATTTTGTTTGACTGACAAATTTGTTTAGGATGCTGAGGTCCAAGATTGGCCTCCAGTCCCCTGTCTTTTTTGGCACTAAAAAGAACCTCGAGTAAATCCGGATCCTATTTGGTCTGGTGGGACTGCTTGGATGACTCTTTTTAAGAGCAGTTTTTGAATTTCTTGAGCTGCTGCTTCACTTTGACTGGGTGGAACGTCGGGAACACAGCTTAGTGGCTTTGGGAAAGTAGTGAGGGGTATGTGATAACCTCTGGCAATTATTGTCTGCACCAAAGAAGCTGTGGTTATTGTTTGCCAGGCAAGGTGGTGCAGAGAAAAGGTCCCCCGACTGTTTCCAGAGGTAAGCAAATCAGGCTGCTCTTCAGGAATGCAGATAGGGCTGTCTAGAGAACGAATCTCGGGATCCCTGATTACACAGGCCCCCCCCTGCCTCTGTAGAGGCATTTTCAAGATGAGTTTCCCCCTCTGCCTTGGGGGGTAAATCTCGCCACGTGTGTCACAGAAAGGAACCTGCGACTTCTTGCGCCACATCTTTCCACTCCTTTGATTCCCAGAGTATGATCATTGGGGGGGGGGTGGAAAAACATACGCCCACGGCAGACAGGGTCTTGCCATCCTTCTCACACCTGGCTAATGTGTCTTTCACTTTCGGGCCAAAGAGAGAAGAAGCTTTCACTGGAGAGTTGAGAAAGGAAGACTTAAAAGGATCTGCAAACTCCCAAAGGCCCATCCAGGCATGACGTCTCATGACAACACCTGCACCCGTAGCTCTAGCCGCCCCTTCGGTCGTGTGGCAGATCAACCGCATGGACGAGTTAGAAACAGATTCCAAGGTTGCAAGCTGAGAGGCGACTTTGTCACGCATCTCTTCAGAAACTGCTCCTGGTAAAGTTCCCCGAGAGTTCCAAGATTAGGTCTCTCTGGATCCTGGTAAAGTGTGCCAAATAATTCAAGGACCAACTGGCAAAGGTTGATGAAGAAAACACCCACTTCCCTAGCCTGTTAATCGCCCAAAACTCCCTGTTCGGGGGATGGACAGCATGGCTCTCCTCGGCAAGCTCTTTTTTAGTGGTCGCCGCCACCACAACAATGCCTACCGATAAGCCTTTAGGCCAATGGGAACTGTCTTCTGGCAGGGAAAGAATTTTGTCTGGTCTCCGAGGGATTGGTTCAACAGTGTCAGGACTCTTCCAGGTGCACTGCATGATGAGCTGAACTAGTTCGTTTGCAGGCGGGGGTCACCCAAGATGTAGAGGCTCAAGCACGAAAAGCCTGCAAGAATCTAGACTCCGCAGGGGAGGGGTTGGTGGACTTCTAGCCACCCCGCTGTTTTAAAACTTCCATTACGTCTCCAAAGGAGACATCCTCAGGGGGCGACCATGGGGATCCCTACCCCTCATCGCATCTTCGGCGAGGGATTCCTCAGGGGAGTCCACGTGCTTCCTCTTGCACGATCTCTTGAATGGTACCTCCTCAGCGTGGGTCATCTGAGGAGGACTCTGAAAAGAGGATGTCCTGTGGTAGGGTATCCTGAGGCTCTTGTGCTCGAAGTGCCATTGTGGTGGATTGCATCAGCTGCAGTCCAGAAGGGATATATATATATATATATGGTACTCAGACACCAAAGAGACCAGCTGTGTACCTGCAGAGGCAAGGGCCCCCTAAATCACCTGGAAAGTAGGCCCGCCTGAAGAGGGATGGGAGCCCGGAACAGAGAAGGACAACCTCAGAACCGGGGTCACACCCCACTCCGATGACCCCAACCACGGGGAAGGAGCACCAAGAGGACTTGGTCCCGCCAAGACAACCAGAGCCATAGTAGACAGTGCTATAGAAAAAATAGGTGCCATACTAGGGGTCACGGTGCTAACAGCCTAGTCATGATCCCAGGAATGGCTCCGCTCAAAGAGTTGGTGGCCAAAGGGCAGGCTCCGGAGCCATGATGAGGTCCACCAATGGAACTGAAGCAGCTGGCACCAGGATAGGCTTCAGAGCCAGGGGCTTCGACACTTCAAAGGTAATCAAAGGAGGAGAATAAGTTGGAGTCTGTGGAGAAAATCCCTCTGCTCCGGGTGGGAGGGAGGGTTTAGAAGGAGTTGTGATTCCTCTGGCCGTCAGGAACTCATCCATAAGTCTCATCACATCGAATTCCGAAAGGCCCCTAGAGGAGCAGGTTGATATCCCAGACGAAGAATCAGGTCGCTCCAAGAAGGGGCTGCAGTGTTGCCCAAAAAAGGGATCTGCCGTGGAGGAGTATCGTGTCCGAGGGGCTGTTTCACCTTTCAGCACCGTGGTCACAAGACCAGCAATATGTGTGTGTGTGTGTGTGGGGGGGGGGGGGGTGAACGGATTTGGGAGTACTATTTTTGGTGCCAAAAGGCAGATTGAAACTGTAGCAAAAGACAAAGACATGGATGGTTCAGTGGTCATGACCGGTACTGAGATTGGTGTGCAGGACAGTACCAAACTGGTTAGTTGAGGTCCTGGAACCGAGACTGGCACCATAGAGGGGGGGGGGGGGTTGAGGCCCTGGTACCGTGGTTGTTGGAGCCAATTTCGGGACTTTAGCCTTCAGTTCTGAAGATTTTGTGCCAGGGCCATGAGGGGGAAGAAGGACTGGAATGGCTTCTTCGTTTATGCTCCTTTTTAGGAGGGGGTGAGCCCACCGACCCAGAAACAGCCTCTGAAATGGGAGTTTTCAAAAGGCCCTTAAGTTAGCTTGTTTTTTTCTCTCATTTAAAGTGTGGGAACTAAAGCCCTTACATATGTCGCACGGTGGTTTAACAGACAAATGCGGAACACCCAGGCATTAGACACAAGACAGATGGGTGTCCAAGTTTGGTATTTTCCTATTACATTGGTCGCACTGTTTGAATCCCGTTGTTCCATTTTTATCAGTCATAGTGGAACAAGGTTTTCTAACAGCAGCAGAACACCAAAAAAAGAAGAGAGGAAACAACTGTACTTGTCAGTCGACAGCAAGAACATGAAAATACAACACAATCAATAATTTTTTTTTTTTTTACAGATAGATAATAGAAAACAATAAGGAAAAAAGGGGGAATACCAGCAATTGTATTAAGGATTACCTCAAAAGGTAAGAGAGACTGAGGAAACGAAAAGGCCTGTACCAGCGATTGTATGAAGAATACCAAATTTGGTAAGAAAATGGAAAGAGGCACTCAAGCAAGTATAAAGACACTAGCGACTAATAAAAATAAAGGTAAATTATTATAGTTAAACTAGAAAATCTCCAAAAAAGGTTTTGAAGTAAGTAATTCTAAATGACAGCTGAGAGCTGGCTTGACATGTCTTGATATCTATGTGGCAAATGAGATCTGGGGTAACAGAGAGAGAGGCACTATGGGTAAGCTTAGCTCGAGAGTTTTTTGGCTGGTGCGAGCTTGTTATAAAGGCGGACTCAGTTCCGAGGACAGAACAGACACCCATCATTAATGAATGAATGAAGATTAACAACATCAGATAATAGCATTTTGAACTTTGTGACCTTAACAAAGAGATTAAAAAAAGCAGAGGTCTAGGACTGGCCTCCAAGTTCCATCTTTCTTTGGCACCAGAAAGATCCCTGAATAAAAACATTTACCTACCTGATCTGAGGGCACTAGTTTAGTTTAAATACCCCCTGAGACAGCATGTGCTGCAAAACTGGAGGAAACGGGTGTCTGGCTTACAAAACAGAGAGGAATCCCTTGAAAAGGACTCCCATTGCCTTCTATACACCTGATGGATGATTTTCAGAACCCATTTGTCAGAGATAACCTAATACTATTGGGGAAGATGAAGGCCTACACTGAAGAATACATTTAAGGGATTGCTGGGGGAGCTTGAATGAGTAAGCAGTCAAGTCTGACTTTTTGGAATGTCCTTGGTTCTGGCAGGCTTCCTCTTGTTTTCTTTGTGCTTTCTTGCCATTGCTTTTTAAAATTCTGTTGGACTTTGCTAAGACCAAATTAGAAAGATTTTTACGTAACTTAGAAAAGGAGGGTTGAAAGATTTTGAGTAACCCTCTGAATAAATTTCCCTCTTTCATCAAATCTTAAGGAACTCAGCAACAGAAGAGCCAAACAGAACTTTGTCAAGGACAGAATTTAAAATCTCAGCTTTAACATCTTCTGGTTTTGTTTGTTTGTCTTTCGGCTTTTCCCGGTAAGGGGTCGTCACAGCGGAACTCCGGTCCGCTAATGATTGGCAGTAGATTATTTTTTATGAAACGCCGAGGTGCCAGCTCGACGCTCAACCTTCAACGAAGGCACGCCCATTTAAGCACACATGTCTTTCGAATGCTACCCAACCGCGGGGAGGACATGCAGACTCCACACAGAAGGCACTCCCAAGCCCAGCCGAGAATTGAACGGGAGAACCTATTGCTGTGAGGTAACAACACTACTGCAAGAGGTTCTCCCGTTTGATTCTCGGCTGGGCTTGGGAGTGCCGTTTTGAAAATGTAACTAAGCAATTATTTAGCAACTCTGGACAATGCAGATCACAAGACCACTTTAAAAACTGTTTGGTTACCTGTGAAGCAGATACAATTAAGGAATTCAATGAAATGTTAACCTCTGAGGAAGGAAGCTTACCAGTTAACACACTCATGTCCTCAAAACAAGCTAGTAAAAAAAGTGTTAATGTGAGCCTGACAGTTCAGAATTCTGAAAGCGAAAGTAGCAAAAGAATCATCTTTCTTCCCAAATCAATCAAAGGCTTTGCCATCCTTGTCAGAGATAATGAGCTTAAAATTCATAATATGTTTAGCAGTAGATGGCTTTGATAAGGAAACAACTACAGAATCTGATTTGGGATTAGAAAACATATTTATATCCGAGGTATTTTTTTCATAACATCAGATTTGTAGAAGCAGAAGTTTCTCTGCCATGTATCCTACAGGGTGTTAACAAAACATCCTCTAAAGCTGATAAATCTGGAGAGACAGCCTCAGGCTGAGGAAAGTTCAGTTGCAACAAATCACAACACTTCTGCTGGGAGACAGAGATTTCATTCTGTTCGCACTGGAACAAATCCTCCTTTTTAGTGAGAATTTCAGGAAGAGAACTCCTCTGGAGGGAAATCTGGAGAAACACTCAAAAGAATTGGTCTTCAGCATGAGGAAAATTCATTGAAAAAAAAACTCCTCTTTTTAGTGGGAATCAATGTCAGAAAGAGAGTGAATTATTTTTCTATTTAAAGTCAGTGTAGAAACTGGACTTCAAACAAAAGAGGATGAAAGCAATCCCTTAGCAAAACCCAGAAAGTCATCCCTGCCCATAGTGAGAGAGAGAGAGAGAGAGAGAGAGAGACAAGTCACATTCTTAACGTTTTGCTTTCTATTCTTTGGAAAAACCCTGAAAAAAGACTGATGCATGATAGGGACAAGTCCAGGAAGCAGGTATCTTAGCCCTGCTTTCCAGTAAGACTTCATTTGCTGCTTCCTCCTAATTGGAGTAGAGCTGTTCTCCATTGCCTGAAGTGGACAACAAAACAGACACAGAGGAAGTGTCCAACACTGAGTTCTTCCCTAAGCAGCAATATCAAAGGGACCAAGAAACAACAATGAGCAGTCTGAGGAACTTGGTCGATCCACAGCAGCACCAATCAATGGCTGAGGCAGTGAGGGAGCCAGTCTGACACCTGAAGACTCTTGAAAAATCATTTTCTTCTTGTTAAAGACAGTGAATAAAGAACAGAAGAGAAAGTAGAAATTTTGTAAGTGAACTTAGTCGAAAAACAGATGTTCAACTAGATCACTGTTGCAGTAGCCGAACTATTTGGGCTCCTTACCCTGCCAAATGGCCAGCTTTTCAAAGCTTAAGAGCACCCTCACATGCTCTAACCCTAAGGAGCTCAAACACAGCTCCATATAAAAAGACAAATAGCAAAAACCAAAAAAATCCAAAAGGAACCAAAAAAACACGCCAAACCAGCTATGGATAAAGTAAGCACTTTTGTTTACTTCATAAGCAAACTTCATCAGACAAATCAATAATTACAACAAGCCCTTTATATATCCCTCCAAAAACATCAATTAATACATCAATTACATAATTAACTCACTCTTAAAGGGGCACAAGGCAAAACTTTTACATTGTCCTTAAAAACCTAAACTTCTAATATCATACAAGTTTTAATCACGTTTAAAGATGAATACAATTAATTACCACAATAATAAATTCATCTCAAACATGATTTCAGTCTTAAAATACATTTAATAGACAAATCGTCATTCAGTCCAGGGAAAAATGTGCATTAAACTTAATTGCCAAATTAGTTCCCTTTCATCTAATTTTAAGGCTACACGACCCCCCTATCCCACTACTGGATCAATAACAAGAAATAGGAAAGCATGTGATGGAAACTGATTTATATGCCTAGCCAGAGCATTATTCAAATTTAGTTTTCTAATATTATATATATGCTCGTAAATGCGCTGTTTAAGGCATCTTTCCGCCCTTCCAATATAAAATGCAAGACAAAATTGGCACATTGCCATGTATACAACATTTTTAGACAGACAATTAAAGTTACCCTTTAAGGAGTAGGTCCTCCCATGCATATTAAATGAATTTGTAACCTTAACAAATTTACAAAAATGGCAAAAACCACACTTAAACATTCTACCATTATAGGTAATAGTGCTGATGTTCCTTTCCAGGGCATTTTTCAAATTATTACCCTTTCTAAAAACAATCCCAGGTTTTTCTTTTATCCTTCCATTAATCAAGTGTCCTCCCTCAAAAAACACCAATTCTTATTAATAATATACCCAAGATTATCAACATCCAGCGAAAAAGTAGTAATAAAACCACTCTGTGAAAAATCATCCTCCACATCGGGTTCAGTATTCAACTGACCCATATCAGGAAAATGCATGATCATGTCATCCTCGGACAAAGCAGCTCCCTCAACAGGCAGAACATCCACAGCCAATAAATCAGTACATAAAAGGGGCTTAAAAATCCCACTCCTTTTAAAACTGACCTCATCAAAAATTTCATCAATCAAATGGGGTGGTAACCCCTTTTAATAAACATGTTTTTCAATAAATTACATTCTAAAATGAAATCAGCTTCATCTGTGACCATTCTAGATGTATTAATTGATGTTTTTGGAGGGATATATAAAGGGCTTGTTGTAATTATCGATTTGTCTGATGGAAGTTTGATTATGAAGTAAACGAAAGCCCTTACTTTATCCATAGCTGGTTTGGCGTGTTTTTTTTTTGGTTCCTTTTGGAATTTATTAGTTTGCGTTTCTTTTGGCTTAAATAGCAAAACCCTTCAAAGCTTTCTTGCCGTAAGAAAGGAGCGAAAAGCCCTGAAAGGGAAAACAACTGCTAAGAAACACAACACTCTGCTAACTATATATATCAAGGTATACGCATCCACACCCTGTTAATAGACAAACAAGAACAAAAAGATGGCTGGAGGGAGTGTGCATCACTGCAACAATGATCGATTAGAATATATACCGTTACAGTAAGTTCACTTGCACAACATTTGTTCAACATTATATCACTGCTGCAGTGTCCCAAGTTGCTTGGGTAGATTACTACAGCTTAAAAAACAAAAAAGGGAGGAGGTCAATTAAGAATCCAATAGCCCTTGGAGAATGGTCCTAGCAAAGCCTGTTCTTGACTGGGAAAAGGAATCCGGTTTGTAGTGCTTTATAAAAGTATGCACAGAGGAAAAAGTTGCAGCTTCTAAAATATTTCTATAGCCTAATTCTTTCCAGAAAGCCACCAAAGAAGCCAAAGCCCTAGTGGAGTAGGCCCTAAGCCTGCCTACAAGTGGCTTGTTATGGCAAAAATAACAAATAACAACCATCTAGAAATGTCTGCCTTGACAGTGGCTGTCCTTTCATTTTGCCTTCATAGGAGACAAACAGCTGAGAGGCTTTCTTTAAGTACTGAATATTGTCTAGGTATAATCTGACCTGCATATGGACATCCAGAATATGAAGATTTTTTTTTCTCCCTTCATTTTGGAAAATACATGAAGATTAATAGACTGGATCAAAGTCTGAGACCACTTTAGACATAAAAGGAGGATTCTTTCTGAAAGAAACCTTGTCCTTGTAAAAAATGTGTTAGGGTTGATTTACCATAACAGCTTGTAACCTAGCTACAGCAATGAGTAAGAGAGTCTTCTCCTTGGTAACAACCTCAAATCAGTCTTAAGAACTGGTTCAAATGTATAAAGAGTAAGCTTTTCAAGGAATAAGCAAATATCCCAAGCAGAAGCCACCTAGTACTAGCACAGATCCATTTTGCTGCAATATAAACTCAAAAGAATGCTGGTCTCTAAAAGAAGCAAACATCAAGACTGAAGATTTTCCTGCAGTGGCCAAAGCATTTTCCTCTGCCAATCTTTTGTAATCAGCAGGAGGTACAAAATTCAACAAGCAACTAGTCCTTTTAGACTGTGAAGAGTAAGCCTTAATTATCACGGTAGCAACAGGATCATCTACCAGGGAGATCTCTGTTGCTCCTACCTCTAACTTCCAGTGCAATCTTAGGAATATCTAAAACTTGTCCAGAAGCCTGTACCAAGGCAAATAACATGTTTCACAGCACATTTCAAAGGCATCAGTGTTAGTAGAGACACCATTGACCCTATAAAAGCTTTCTGCTAGTTCTGGAAAGTGTTTAATTTCTTAGTTATGGAAAATATTTCTTCGATTTCTTTTTGAGTGATGAAAGGTAAGTTTAACATCCTCAGCCTTTTTAGTTTGGATGCCTGTTAAATTCACTGCAATGTCCGTGCACTTCTAATACTTTGGCTAGACACCAAAAAAGTCTGCTTAAAAAACCTCAAGTGTTCCTTGCCTACCACAAGAAAATTTATTTCTAGAGTTTGCTCATAGAATTCAGATCTCTGTCCATACAGAAGAAATAACATCTAAAGAAGAGTATCCTATAGCAAAATGATAACAGTTGAAAAAAATGCAGTTACACTGGTTATTTAAAAAAAATGAAGCCAATATAAAGAAAAATGCAATTTCGATTAGCAGAGAACTGTACATTCTTAAGCAGCGAAAAAAATGAGTAAAAACGCGAGATATTTAAAGGAGCCATGTACCATCATATGCCAATACCCAGTTAGGCTGAGACCTGTGGTAGCTCTTTACAGGAAATATACCATTACCTTAAAAAATTCTGACAGGAAAGAGAAAGTGGATAAAATCCAAATATTATGATTTATACTCACACTTAAGAAAATTTAATTGAGTGCAGAAGCTATGCATCACATAAATAGCTTGTGCCAACCCCCACAATTTCAGATATACATAGTAAAATAATTCACCCTCACGTTTTTCAGACACACACACACACACACACACACACACACACACACACAAACATAACATATACATAATTTGTAATAACTGAAGGACTGAGGTTCAAACAGCCACTTCCAGCATCAGAAGTGTGATATGCAACATATTTAATTTTTGCACTCTCTCAACATATATTGCTATCTTCAGATTGGCTTTTATCTTTTTCTCACTTGAAAATGCATTAAGAAATTTCTTATATTTACCTTAAGGTCAAAGCTACAAAGGCTAACAACATCGTCATCTTTCTCTCTTCGCTTTCTCTTCTGTAAGGCAGAAAAACAGATTAAGAATATAATAACCTCTTTACAGTTTCACAAAAGCAGTACTTAATTACATGCCCCCAGACCAGAGCTAATCTTCTGGTGCATACTTAAATCATATACTACACAAAAAGCATTTTGTTTCCATTTATTAAGACACAAAAACAGCACGCAACCAGGCTGTCTTATGACTGTCAGAGTAACCTCCAACAATTTTGACAGAAATATTGAGCATGTATACAAAAAGTTTCATTAAAAAAAAAATCTGTGGAATAAAAATGAATTAAAACAGTTCACAGCTAGTATTACCTGCACTCATTACTTAGTTAAATTCTGTACTTGGCAAGCTGTTATCAACCAGTTATTTTTAGACAGTATCATAAGTTGATAGAATAAACATCAGCTAAATAACACCAATGCTTAAGTATGCTGCCATTATCATACAGTTATAAAAAACAAAATATAGTAATCAAGAATTAAGGAAGCTGCATGCATGGCATAAAGAGGTGAAACCAAGAATATAGCACCTGTGGACCGGGCCCTACTAGGGAAGATGGATAACCAGACTGGGTGAGAAAGGAGAAGCATCTGAATTAGACATGCCCACCCTAGGGAAGGGGTGATTTGGCACATTCTGCAGTAAAAGGTGCCACAGCACGGTCTTATAGCCTTATCACATGAAGTCGGGAAGGTGCTACACCTGTCATGGAGCATACAGAACCGAAAGGAAAGAATGGGAGGGAGGGAGGGGTGGAGACAAATGTTCCTGTACAACCCAATAAAAGAAAGCCTTGCAGAGAGTATGCCAGACAACAGCAGACAAAAGGAGCAGGACATACAAGTAAAATCTGAGCTACCATGGATAATAGCTTACCAGTGCTTGACTCTCACTTCCAACCATCAGTCAAAGGTCAATCAAGACAGTGGTGGAGAGGTACTGAATGAGTTATAAAGGTGTGAAAGGAGCTGAATATCTGGGTTGCAAAAGTTAAAAAGATAAATACACGAACCAAAGTACTGACAGAAGGAGTGAGGAAACAACAAGTAATAGTTCTCGTAAAAGAAAACAAAAATAGGCAATTAACAAAAATTACAAAAATGTACTACATAACCATATGTGAACTCCTGGTCTGTTACAGTTCAGTGTGCAATTCTTTGAGCCTCAATAAATAAAAAAAAATACTTGATAGTTATCTTCAACTAAAGGAAACAGCACCCAGGTTAAAGAAACCAAGTTGTTCTGCACGGCAATGTTCATTTCAAAAATAAGTATCTCCTACTCTGCAGAGATATTGGAATGAAAGTGCAACACACTCAGGGAAAAAAGAAATTATGTCTTACCATAACATTCCATCTGTGTTGTTGATCTTTGTTCATTCATTACCGATGGATCATCGGTTCCATCCTCGGAACCGAGCTAGCCAATATCAAGCTCGCATCAGCCAAAAGCTCTCGAGCCAAGGTCCTACCGAGAATGCTCTGCTCCCTGTTACCTCAGATCAAGTTTGCAAGTTGATAGATAAAAGAAGAGGCTACCTCTGGTCATAACAGACCTACAATAAAGGAGTACGAGATCAACCAAGAACCTTAGGATGGGGGACGGAGGGTGGGAAGTAATGAATGAACAAAGATCAACAAGACAGATGGAATGTTATGGTAAGACATAACTTCTTTATCTGATGTTGTTAATCTTCGTTCATTCCTTACTAATGGGACAGAGTCCCCAGCTACCTGTATTCCTGCGTGGCCCTCATGGAAGAACATTCCTGAGCACCACGGAGCCAAAGGAAGCTCTACCTCTGGAGACCAAGTCCAATTTGTAGTGAAGAATAAAGGTATGAGGTTTGGCACAAGTTGCAGCTGAGCAAATATCATAGAGGGAAGCCTTAGCATGGAAAGGTGCTGAAGTTGCCATAGATCTTGTAGAATGAGCTTTGACTCCATGAGGCAAGGTGAGATTGTTTTTGTTGCAGATAAAGGTAATACAATTTCTCAACCATGAAGCCAATGTAACTTTTTGGGTCCTGAAAAAGCCAGAAACAGTTGGTCTGATTTACGGGTAGATTTTGTTCTTTCTAGATAAAATCGTTTTTGCCTATGAACATCAAAGGAGTGCAGCCAATACTCTCCCTTGTTAGAATGATTAGGAAAGAACACTGGAAGGTCAACAGATTGGTTGATAGACTGCTCTGACACCACTTTTGGCAAAAAGGAAGAATTAGTTCTCAGTGATACCCTATCCTTATGGAAGATAAGATAGGGAGGTTTGATGCATAAGGCTTGAAGTTCTGACAAGCATCTGGCCGATGTGATTGCAATCAAAAACAAAGTTTTCCAAGAAAGATATTTTACATCACATGAAGACGCAGGTTCAAAGGGGGGAGCTGTTAGAGCTTACAGAACCAATGCCAAATCCCAAGGTTGTACCAGTTCCCTAAAGGGAGGTTTTAGGTGGATAACCCCTTTCAAGAAAGAGAGTCTGTGTGAAGAATCTTGAAAACCAATATGGAAATCTGAGATGGCAGCTAAATGCATACAAATAGTAGAGGCAGACACCCCAGAGTGGAAAAGATGTGATAAGTAATCCAGTACCACCACAACTGGGGCTGACAAGGGGTCTAATTGTTTATTCGCTGCCCATAGAGAGAACCTTTTCCATTTGTTAAGACAGATTAGTCTGGTGGACGATTTATGAGATGCAATAAGAATACTGCGCACAGGGGACAAGAGGTTTTCATGCCTGGCAATCATTGGAAGTGGAGAAACCAAGCTGTCAGTTTCAGGGTTGTTAGATTGGGGTGAATCAGACCCTGCAGATGGGAGATCAACATTGGGGATGGATTGAGGATCCATGGTTGGAGGCCAGAGGAAGGGAAGCCAGACTTGTCAAGGCCAATATGGAGCAATGAGGTTCACTTTGCTCTTCAACTGTCGTGCTTTCTTCAGAAATTGGAAGATGAGGGGAAGAGGAGGAGAAGCATAAAGTAGACCCGAGGGCCAAGCATGGACTAGAGTGTCTCTCGGCGACAGTCCCCGAGGGAGGATCAGGGCAAAATAGTTGCTGCACTTGTAGTTGGTTGGGGAGGCAAATAGGTCGAAGCAAGGCTGACCCCAGCGGTTGAAGATTTTTGCCGCTATCAAAGGATTGAGGGACCACTCGTGAGGTTGTAGAATGCACCTGCTCAATTTGTCTGCTATCACGTTGGAGCTCCCAGGAATGTGTGTTGCAATTAGAAAGCTGTTGTAAGCTATGGCCCATTGCCATATTCTCAAGGCCTCTCGGAATAACGGGTAAGATCTGGTGCCTCCTTGTTTGCTGATGTACCAGACCACTAACAAGATTGGATCGCGATAGTCCCTGATGGAAGGATGGAATGAAATGCTTGCAATGCTAGAAGCACCGCCCTCAGTTCCAGGACACTGATGTGCAAAAGGACCTCTGTCTCTGACCAGGTGCCTTGGACAGAGTTTCCCTGACATAGCCCCCACCCCACCCGTTCAGGGAGGTGTCCGTGGTCACCGTGGCTATCAGCTGATGGGGGTTGAAGGGGTGAGACCACTGTTAGAGATTTCAAGACGTCTGCCAGAGTAAATCTTGCTTGCATCTCAGAGTTAAACTTATCTGAAAGGACAAAGAATGTTGTAGAAGGTACCACTGAGTGAGAAGTAGCCACTGAAGGAGCCTCATGTGGAATCTGGCTAGAGGAACAATGGTAATCGAGGCCGCCATTGAGCCCAAGAGCTGAAGTATAGATCAAGCGGGAGATTTGTGGTGACAGAGCAGCGGTTGAACTTGTTGCCTTATTCTCTGAAGTCTGTGTTCCGCAAGGAATTCTGTGCAATTTCTCGTGTCCAACAGTACTCCTATAAATTCCAAAGGCTGAGTTGGGGTTGTGTTGGATTTTTCCCAGTTTATAGCGATTCCCAGGCTTTGAGCTGTTAAGAGAGTATACTGCAGAGCTTCTTCCAGTACACGCTTGGTGGGGATGGTGATGAGACAGTCATCTAGATATGGAAACACCTGGAATCCTTGAAGTCGCAAGCGAGCGATAACCACTGCCATGCATTTTGTGAACACTCTGGGGGCTGTAGAGAGGTAGGAGATTATAATGGAGAGCTTATGTGCTTCCTCTCACATTAAGTTCTCCTCCATTCCTTCGTGATACCAAGGAAGAGAAGGAAAAAACAGATCCAGACCTATGTGAAAGATCCTGCTGTTAGCCATACAAACCTCTATCCTGATAGGCTAATAAAGCAGAGAGAAGTCTTGGGTAGAGGACAGCAAAGTGGCAGAGTTTGGGAGTGACTGCATTTGAGAGCGGATCATTCGCACAACTGTGGACTTCCAAATCCTTCTTGTTCCCGAGAACATTGGCTATGGTGGTATTCTCACTAGTGAAAGTGATGTTGACATTGAAGGGGGGGGGTCCCCATTAATAAACAGAGGTTTGTTGAAGCCAACATGGTAGATTTTACCCTCCTTAATGCTAAAAACTCAAACACTGACTAAGCCAAGATATAAAAAATAGAGAGCACTGTCACCAGCACAAACCTCTGCCCCTCACCTCCAGATCTCTGTACCAAAGTAAGACTTTGGTCTCAATGGGAAAAAAAGTACTACCAACCACTGACCACAGAAGAAGGTTCACCTTCCTCCTGCTAAACCTTCTTGGGGCATCTACAAATACAGCCAAGGTCTTCCTTCTTCCTCTGTAGGATGTTTAAAAGGGACTTGGGGAAACCTCTTTGGATTATCTGCTCCCACCTGCATCTTCTTTCCTCTTGCAAAGCTTACCATTTTCTTTGGACATCTGTAACTCAGATGGAAAGCTTCTCCTCCCTGGTAACAGTCCTTTAAACATCAATTTGCTTCTATGGTATTTGAGTGTTTTCTTATCAAAGGCCTTGCAAATTTAACAGTCTTGAGACAGATGCCATACAAAATGTGCTGGTGAGCACAGCAGATTTTAAAAGAACTTTTAGCATATTTCTTGATATCAAGAAGCTGATCAATGATGCACACAGCCAGTACTGTAAAACAATTAGCCTATCGCTGATCCATGATGCACACAGCCAGTACTGTAAAACAATTAGCCTATCACAAAAAGCAAATTTGAAAACAACTTATGCTACTACTAGCACTATGTAAAAGACCACCCAAACAGCTTAAAGGGATTTCTTCATAAAAATGTGTGTACCATGTGCCGAACAGCATTTCTGCTCGACTGGCAATAGTTTTTGGTTGCTCCTTCCTTGACAGTTTTCGGTTGCCCTTGATAAACGATTTTTAAAAACACTGCTTTCCCCATGATTTCGTTCACTGAGGCTAAGCAGTAAACTTTAACCTCAGTGACATTAACTTAGGGAAAGCATGTAATATATCCATAGACTTCAACAGACGCAACATCTTGCATAAGCAAAGATGAGTCAGCTTTTTTTTTTTTTTTTTTAATTAAAAATGGCTCAAATAAATTAGCAATGAAAGTAGAAATACATTGCAGTACTTAACTCATTAAATGCTGCAGTGTACTTTGGTCATTTTAAAGCCATTTGTTCAGACCCTTAGTACAACTAAATAATACAGAGTCCTGAAAAGGGATGGAAGGGTTTAACTTAAATGGTGTCACAACTCTTAAAAAGACAAATCACTGAAGAATCATCTGAAGAATGCAAGCTATTTACAAACTATAAACAATTTTTTTTTTTTTTTTTTTAGAAAATGGGGATTTGGAATCATCTCTGAGCTGTGAACTACATTAGCAGCCATACAGATTTGTAATGGAGAGGAAGTTCAGAGAATCATGGAATAGGACAAGAAATTTGCATTCTGGGAAAAGTTTCTGATGCAGAGCAGCCTTAAGCCAGTGGCTAAGTTCTATTGGTTTAAGAGGGTTGGCAAGATCACCTCAGCTGTAGTGTTATACTAACAACCTCACTTACACAAACATGCTATATTTTCTCCAAACTTCTCCTGGATAATCATATTATACAAACATACATACATATTTATTTGTTTAATTAATTAATTCAAACATTTGTGTACCGGGAAAGTCAGACTGGACACCAGTCCATTTTCAGCAGAGACCCGGGGAGAAAAGCTCCGACAATATGAAAGAAACAATTATACCACAAGAAAATTAGAGAGTACAGGTAAACAATGAAACTACACATTGCAAAATATAAATAACAGAAAGAGATGACACCTTAGCAATTTTAACACAAAACATATATTTGCATCAATTGCATCAATCTAATAAGTATACATATACAAGTACACATAGCAACATGCTGGTAGTGGGTGATGCTGATGTGCCTTTAAGTGCATTCGGGCTACAGTATGTAAGCGACAAGCCTGAATCAAGTCCTGGATGAGGCATACAGCTTAAATATCCTGCAAGAGCCTATTTCCTGGATGGGCTGTGTGGACTGTATAAAGATACCTAAAAGGGTACTCTTTCATGGAACTGCAAGCCAGAGGATGTAGTTTGTTTTATTTAATTTTGGAAATGAGAAGCCAAGCAGTACTGTTATTTTCATTTCCCAATTGGATGTATGCAACAAACTTTTGTTTTGATGTAAATTAACAGTGTAAAATCCTGCAGTAGGCCTTTGAGATCTATGTCAGTTTACCAAAAGACCACATTGTCAAGACTGTATTGTTGACAATGCAGTTAATCGAAAAACTGACAACACAAACATTTTTGCAGGGGCACCCCTGCCATCCCCTGCTAACTATTTATACCAACTATGAGAATGCACTACAGTGGGGAAAGGGGCAAAATCCCCAATTCCTGCTGTACTGTGACCTCATACAGAACAGTTCAACGTACCAAATTGTCAACCATAAGGGTTTCGACTATTTGGTCCTTCAGCCAATTGACAGACCCAGTATGTGACTAGGGACTAGCAAATTTTCACTCCTCACCACACCTCAGCCGCCAAGTGCAAAACACATACTGAGCTCAATTATCTGTAGCACTGCTACTGCCATTTCCCAAAGGATCCTTTGTTGTTGCTCCTGGAATTTTCACCTGGTGAACACAACAGTACAGGACTTCCTAAAAAGACTTGCTTAATCATACATGAAGACAGATCAAAAACCGGTGCAAATATATCAACATCTAGTTGAGATAAAATGGCGGCACTGTGTGTGGCAACAGCTACTCTGGCTCCTAGTGTGCATTTTGCATGCATTTTGCATCTTTGTTGACTTACTGTCCATTTGAGAGTCCGTTTGTTGGCCGGATTTGCAGTTGTCTGCAGAGGTGGTCTTTTCTAGGCTTAGGCTGTGGATTGGCTATGTTTTTGGAGACCGCGGCTGCTTTGGATCATTGGGCCTATCAAGGTCTTTCAGGGCCTATAGCAGTTGAGACAAAGGTGGATGGCGGAAACTCAGCTTGGTCTGCTGGTTTGCATGTCAGAGGGATCGGTCTGTGACTTCAGATGATGCAGTTGTTGAAGATGAAGCTGGCAATGGTTTGAATGGTGGTGATGGTGAGGATTGCTGTGGTTGCTCGATCACCTTGGTCACTGTGATTGTTCAGACCTTCGAATGGTGGCTGTTAAGTTTGGGTTCTGTTGAATCGCAGGAGACAGGTCTGGGACTTGGGACACTAATGTTGCTGAAATGGAGCTAGCGACAGTGTGGATGATGTGGATGGCGATGATTGTTGTGCTCACTGTGATGGGTCGAGCAAGGTTAATATAGATGTGGTGCCTTTGGATGGCTTTGACTCTGTTGCTGTTATTGTTGTGTTGTCGTGTATGTGTACTTTGTGTGTTTATGTTTGCACATGAGCTTAGAGAAATGCAATTTCATTCAGCTGTGCACTGTTGCGGTATGGTCTGAACAACAATACAGTTTACTTTAACTTAATTTTGCTGGTCAGTGTGGCCGCCAAACCCAAGACCGTGCCAGGTATTAAAAATGGAATAATCGCTGGTGGCTTTCATGCATTACGCCATGCAATAAAATGGAACAGAGCAGACTGAGCAAAAATTATTTTAACTCACTTGAGAAGAGAGCCACTAAAAATTTATATGGCCATAGAGGCAACTGATTACACAGCCTATAATAAACTAAAAAAAAAAACTGGGCTAGGATGGGAATAGCCTCTGAAGTACAAGCAATAACATTATAAAACAATTTTCTACGCTGACAAACTAGTAAGAGTACAGGCTCATTATTTAAAACATTTTAAATCTATAGTTAAACGGGTGATATGAGCAACAAAATGAAAATGTGAAAATTTTAAAAATAGACAGGTTTAAAAGAACTATGTCTAGCAATGTAACAAAAAGAGAAGTTATGTATTCACCATAATGTTCCATCTGAATAGTTGTACTTCATTTGTCTTCAGCCTGTGGGGTTACATCCATATCGGATCCGAGACGGCAACTTTTACTAGCATCAGCTCAGAGCTCCAAACTCCTCCCCTTACCCATAATACACCTCCACTGCATTCCATCCCCAGACAGAGTTTGCTGAACCTTATACTGATAACTTGACCTAAAAAATTTTCTTGTGACTTATACTGCAGCCCGTAGGCTGATCATATGTCAAGGTCCGGGGGAAGGAGGGAGGGACGGTTGAAGACAAATGAAGTACAACTACTCAGATGGAACGTTATGGTGAGTACATAACTTCTTTATCTGAAGTAGTTTACTTCATTTGGTCTTCAACCTGTGGGACAGAGTCCCCCAGCTACTAAACTCCTGAGAGGAACTCATGAAAAGATATTCTGGAGCACCGCAGAACCAAACATTGCTCCCCTTCTGGAAGTCAAATCAAATTTGTAATGAGAAATAAACATGAGATGAGGACCAAGTAGCTGCAGAACAAAAATACACTCTAGACCAAAAAGCCGCAGACATAGCCATGGACCTAGTGGAATGAGCTTTCACCTGACCTGGAGGAGACATTCCTCTGTCCTTACAGACCTGCAGGATGCATGAAGAAATCCATCTAGCTATAGTGACCTTGGAGATAGGTTTCCCCAAAAAGGGTTTATAGGAGGATACAAACAATTTATCAGATTTACAGAAATGTTTTGTCCTGTGTAAATAGAATCGTAATGGTCTATGAACATCCAACATGTAGAGTTTGTATTCCATCGTTAGTAAAATTAAGAAAAAACACAAGCAAATTGATGGTCTGATTGATATTGACTGGTGATGCCACCTTAGGAAGAAAGGATGGATTGGTTCGAAGGGAAACCCTATCTTTGTGAAAAAATCATGTAAGGAATTTTGATGGACAAGGCCTGTAATTCTGAAGCCCTTTTTGGGAGCTAATAGCCACCAGAAAAGCTGTTTTCCAAAACAAAAATTTCAGCTCTGCAGCAGGCTCGAAAGACGGAGCAACCAAAGCTTGAAGAACCATAGTAAGGTCCCATGGGGGAACAGGATCTTTGACCGGAGGATGTAACAAAAAGGTGCCTTTGATAAGGGCTTTACACCATCTGGAAGAGGCTAAAGAGGCAGAATTCTTGCCCACATGAAAATGAGATATGGCAGCCAACTGAACTTTGACAGTAGAAGAACTAGCTCCGTGTTGAAAAATATCAGCTAGAAAATCAAAAATGGCAGAAATAGGAGCCATGAAAGGGTCTAAACTCCTTTGAGAGGCCCAAAAGTAGAAATGTTTCCACTTGCTGCGATAAACCTTCCTGGTAGAAGACTTATGAGCAGTCACCAAAATAGATCTAACTGAGGAGGATAGTCCAGGAGCCCTAGCAATCATGGCAACTGGAGCAGCCAAGTTGTGAGCTTCAGGCTGTCCAGATTCAGATGAGGCGCCCTCAAAGGGTTTAAAATTAGATCCTAAATGGGATCTAGGGTCCAAGGCAGAGCCAGAAGGTGAGACCAAAGGAAGGGAAACCATACCTGGTGAGGCCAGAACGGGGCAATGAGGATCACTTTGCTCCCCAGTCGCCGAGCATTCTGTAGAAACTCTGGAATGAGAGGTACTGGCGGGTGAGCATACAGAAGACCAGGAGGCCAAGCATGAACTAGAGCATCTCTGGGGGACTCCCCTAGCAGGGGGTTCAGAGTGAAAAACTTGCTGCACTTCGTGCTGGAAGGAGATGCAGAGAGATCGCAACAAGGTTGACCCCACTCGCTGAAGATCTGTTCCGCTACTGACAGATTCAGAGACCACTCATAAGGCATCAGAATGGTCCGACTTAGCCTGTCCACTAGGATGTTGGACCGTCCCAGAATGTGTGTTGCGATAAGAAACCGACCGGTGGAGATCGCCCATTCCCACACTCTCATGGCCTCGCGACAAAGGGGATAAAATTTGGTCCCTCCCTGTTTGTTGATATAACAGAGGTTTTGAACTCTGAAGAGTATCTATCCTGGCACCAATGTAGTCTATCACCTGTACAGGATCTAGGAGAGATGTTGATGCATTGATTGTAATTCCCAAATGCAGGGCAAGAGTCAGGAAATAATCCCTGGTTTGGGAGAGTATACACCTGGTGGAAGCAGTGAGGAGCCAATCGTCCAGGTACGGATAGACCTGAATCCCGTGAAGCCTCAGGTGAGCTGCTACAGCCACCATCACTTTGGTAAACACCCTAGGGGCTGTGGTGAGTCCAAAGGGTAGCCTCAAAATTTATAATGATTGGCCACTAGCCGGAAGCGGTGGGACCTCCTGGAGGAGCTGTGCATTTTTATGCTATAGTAAGCATCCTGGAAATCCAACAAGCACATCCAGTCGTTCTCTTGCGGGTAGGGCATGAAGGACTACAGTGTGACCATCTGCAACTTTTCTTTGGCAACTGACAGGTTCAGGGTAGAGAGGTTCAGAATGGGCCTTAAGTCCCCCGTTTTCTTTAGCACCAAAAAGAATCTGGAGTAGAAGCCCGATCCAGACTGATTTGGGGGGACGGTTTCAATGGCTTGTTTTCCTAGCAGCTTGGAAAATTCCTGTGCTGCTGCTGCCTCCCTTTGCGTGGGTGGAACATCCAGGAGATGTTTGGGAGATATGAGGGGATAGAATAACTTCTGGATATGACTTGAATCACCCAGCGGATCCTTTGTTATCGACTCCCATGCCGCTGGGTGCAAGGACAATCGTCCCCCGACTGCCCCCAGAGAAGAGCAGCCGGGCAACTCCTCAGGGTTGCTGCCTGGATCTGTCCAAGAATGGTTCTAGAGACCCGAAGTTTCGCAGACCTCCTCGGCCTCTGGGCCAGCGTCCATTCTGTCCCCCTTTGCCTCTAGGGGAAGAAGAGCCCTGAGTGTCCAGGGAATACTGAGACTTCCGGAACCACATCATCTTTTACCCTCCCTGGTTCTAGGAAAAGGACCTTTGAGGGTTAGAAAAGTGGATCCTAAAAGCAGACTGCATCTTCCCATCCTTCTCACTCTGGACTAGTGTGTCCTTGACGGTCTTACCAAAAAGAGTAGAGCCGTCAAAAGGGGCATTGTCAAAAGACGCCTTAAAGCGTTCAGTAAATTGGCAGAACCTGAGCCAGGCATTACGCCTCATGGACACACCGAATCCAACCGCTCCTTCCGTAGCATGGGAGAGGAGTCTCATGGACATATTTGATACTGCTTTCAGAGTGGCCATTTTCGTGAATGAAGGCTTGTCCTCCTGCGACATGGACTTGGGTGGACACTCCTCCAGCTTTTTCACTAAGTCGCACTGGAGTCTCTTAACATGGGCCAAGTAATTCAGCGCCCTGATTGAAAAGGTAGCTGAAGCATACACCTGCTTCCCTAAGCGGTCCATCATCCGTGACTCTCGATCAGGAGGGTGGACCGAGGAACTTTCCTGTGACAGTTCCCTCTTCGTGGCTGCTACCACCATGGCGTCTACTGGGGAGCCTTTGTTCCAGGAAGGTACGTCAATGGGAGGACTTAAAACCTTATCGGGGAGCTTGGGGATCGGCTCCACGGTATCGGATTCCTTCAACACCCGCGAGGTGATCAAATCCACTAAAGGATCCACTGGATGGACACCCAAGAAGTAGCCAGGCCCCTGCCGAAAGCCTCCAGAAACACAGGCTCATCATAGGAGGGCTTTGGGGCAGACCAACCTCCCCGCAACACTGGTGCAGGATCGCCATAATGTCTCCAAAGGAGACCTCATCGGGAGGTGATCTTGGGGAGCCCTCCCCATCATCTAAATCTGTGTCCTTGGTTAGGGAGTCAGGGGAGTCCAAGTGCCGCCTCTTGCATGTATGCTTGCGAGGCACATCACCAGTGGGGCTCTCAAGGGAATGCTTGCAAGCCATCTGTTCCTCTGGTGGAACAATCTGGGGCTATTCGGGCACGGGCTGTCCCTCTGGTAAGACAATGGGGATGATAGACATAGTCAAGGGGGTCTGGGCAGAGTCCGAGGGGGCAGTCAGCGGTCTCAATCCAATGGAGAGGACCCTTTCTATAATAATGAATGCTGAAGGAGAGCGGATCTCCTGGGAAGCTAATAAGGAGGCCAGTTTCCCAAGGTCAGACGTGAGAATTGGAGCCAGACTGGAAGTGGACGGAGCTCCAAAGAAGGGAACCTGGCCCAACAATGTCGGAGTTGATGGACAAGGTTCCACTCCCTCGGATCAGACACCCAGGCCCATCAGCTCGGATCCGAACTGGTCGGATCCGAGATGCTCCAGGCAGCTGTCAGGTCAAGGAAACTAGGACCACCGTCGCTGACCCCCTGACCAAGGCCAACCTCAGATCAGAGAACTCCAAAGCCGAAGTTCGGATCGAGGAAGGAGACATGGGTTGAAAAAAAGGAAGCAAGCTCCCCCCCTCCAGAGGGAGGGGGAGCTGGCAAGACCCCCATCTGGATCTGTGTACGGATAAAGCGCCTCATCATCTTATCCAGATCCATGTCTGATAAAGAACGGGTCGACCATGACGAGGCCACGGACTCTGACCTGGCAGTTCGGGAAACCGAGGCCCGGGAGACTGAAAGTGCCTCCTCCGGCTCCAAGGAGAACCTCAGAGACCGAAGCAGAGGGGAGTCACAGATCTGCTCGGGGACATGAGGTCCAGGGACATCTTCCCCTTTTCCGTCGACTCTCTCTCCCATTCTCTACCTCTCCTCTGCTCCGCTACCACAGGCTTAGATGTAGGAGTTTGAGTCCCAGCCTGGGAGGGAGGAGAGGCCAGAGGAAGAGAAGCGGGAGAGGCAGTCACAGCAGCAGCTGTGACTGAAGCCAAAGACGAGGAAGGAGGTTCAGTAACAGGCAGAAGACCTTTGAGGGCCAACTTGACCTTTCTATCTTTCAACGCTCGGGGATTGAACCACGCACAAATGGAGCAATCCACACTAAGGTGGGCCACACCTAAGCACAACACACACACACACACACACACACACACACACACACACACACACACACACACACACACACACACACACACACAGTGTGATCATCCACTGGGGAGAGCTTATGGCCACACTCTGTGTAGCGTTTAAAGATAAGATTTTCAGCCATTCTACAAAAAAGAAAGAAGCCTTAAAAAGGACAGGCAAAAACTTTCTTTCTTTAAGCTAACAAACACACACCCACTCACCAAACTAGACTAGAGACAACACTGAGGGGGGAGGGGCACCACAGACAAACTACTCTAACTATAACAAACCTACACTCGACGCCAAAGCGATGAGAGGGGAGAAAGGGTACTTACACTAACCTGAATCGGCTAAAAGAACAGAATTTTTGAAAACTTACAGTAAGAAATCACCCACCGCTAGCTGGAGCTCTGGAGACACGATGTATCACAAACCACGGCAAACTAGATCTGGGGATAGAAGGCAGTGGAGGTGTATTATGGGTAAGGGTAGGAGTCTGGAGTTTGGAGCTGATACTAGTAATATTTGCCGGCTCGGATCCGATATGGATCCGTACTCCACATGTTGAAGACCAAATTAAGTAAACTACTTTAGATTACAGGTTATGAAGCACACTTACAAGTAATTATGTCCAAAAACGTCTCTGTTGGACCAGCACTTTTGCTGGTGCTTCCTCAGATCTGCCTTCAAAATTGAAAAAGATAAAAAAACCCTAGACAAATGTAAAACAATGTAAAGAGGCCATGAATTGATCTGTTCATGAAACCAAGCTTCAATAGGTCATTAATAATGTTGCGAGTCCTTTGTAATAGTTTGTATTGACGCTTCAGGAAAAAGAATAAGACCAAAAGCTAAACACACTTATTGCAGTCATAACTGCACATAGTGAAGTTCAGTACATGCTAGTAGAAAACAGATGATAAAGACCAGGCAAAAAGCTGCACCTAATGCTTATAAAACACACAACTGAAACTATACTAATGTCTTTCGACTTTCCCCAGTTAGGGGTCGCCACGGCAGAACTCCAGTCTGCTAATGACTGGCAGTGGATTTTTATGGTGCCGAGTTGCCAGCCCGACACCCAACCTTCAAAGAAGGCACACCCATTCACGCACGCACCTACCTGCATGTCTTTAAACATCACTCAGCCACGGGGAGGACATGCAGACTCCACACAGAAGGCGCTCCAGCTGAGAATCGAATGGGAGAACCTCCTGCTGTGAGGCGACAACACTAACCGCTGCACCACCACAGCATATACACAATTGAAACTATAATAAATAATAATAAACACAGTTGGTAGTGAAGTAATAAGAAAGTCAGGTAGCAAATTCTAGGATCAGTAATAAGCATGGTGATGGATTAGCAAAATGTTAAGGTGTTTTACTGAGACTGGACCCTGACTATACTAATTATTCGAAAAGTTTTTATTCAGCATGAACAGGGTATCAAACATACTGGGATTGACTATGCTTCAAACAAACTCTGTTTTAGTTAAAAAAAAAAGTCAAGGAACTTTTGCACTAGTGAGTTAGGGCTAGAGTAGGTTTCCCAGTTGATGGTGGGATAATTGAAATTCCCCATAACTAGACTGTTTGGGAATATTGGGATTGACTCCAGTTTGGTAAAGTAGGCTTTGTGCGTGTCATGACCCATGGGGGGGGGGGGGGGGGTATAACTGGCTTTGGGTCTTAACCACAGTAACCTGAACTTGGAGTAGCTCCATGGAGTTGGGCCAGTCTAACTAAATAGGAGGTGAATTTCTCTCTAATATAGATAGAAAGGGTCTGTATTACAAGATTGAAACTTTAACCGAATAACTAAAGATCGATCTTCGCAACCAGAAAATCTCAAACAGCTGATTTAACCCAGGGAAACACTTCCCTTGACCGCATCAAAAAAAAAAAACTTTAGATCCCAAATTAAGTGGGGGGCTTTGCCTCCCCTGTTGCCCCCCCAACTAAATATACCAACTCAGAGATCGCTCCAAATTGGAGAAAAGGGCATAATCCACATGATGGCGAAGGGAAGCATTTCCCTGGGTTAAATCGGCCATTCGAGATTTTTAGGTTTTGATATTACAAGATCGGTCTTTATTCGATTAACTAAAGTTTCAATCTTATAATATAGACCCAGATAGAAACACCGCCTCCTTTGGTTCTCACATGTTCGTTTTGTGGTCTGAAGGTTTGGAAGGCATTGCAAGTTCAAGTCGTCTGTGGGCAGTCAGAGTACGGAGGATCTCCTCTTCCTCATTTTTAGGTTCTGGAAAGAAGACAGGGATATGGATAGCTTGGCTCGAAGTAATCTCTATTACCCCTTTAGACATGATATGAGGATTAGTTGTTAAGAGTGACCCACCAAAAGAGCTTGCAGAAGTCAAAGCAATAAGCAGAACGTTTTTTTCCATGTTCAGATCATCAAATCAGCCTGATGAGTGGATTCAAATGGAGCAGGAGTCAGTTCTTCTAAAAACAAAGTTAAGATCCCAAGGAGGAGCAACGTGTTTTTCTAAAAGACTTGGCATGTAACATTTTTTTCAAAAAGATTTTGACATGGAAATACATTAAAAGGGGAGAATCAAAGGAAAGCTGTGCTAAAATGGCAAACAAACAAACCTTGATAGATGAGCAAGTAAGGCCAGAAGACAATAAAGAATAGTTCTGTAAAATCTTGCATAACCATAGGTGTCCTTCTCTTCCATGTTGCAGTATTCATACTGTGGGATTCTCCACCTCAGGTGACCCAAACGTCTGCTCCTATACAAAAGCTTTCAGCCTGGTTGCTGTAGGTGTGTGAGATGTCACACGTAGGTTCATAAACCAGGGGCCTTAAATGTGATGTCTGCACGCACAGACCTCAGAAAGTACAGTTTTGTACCTACCATAAATGTAGATGTCCGATAGGTATGCATCTGCAGTCCTAACATATGGGTTGTCCTGCCTCAGGCAGCCCTTCGGTCGGCCGGATTCCAAAGTCTGGGTCTGGCCTCGGCTGATGTCGCACTTCACCTGACGTCATAGCTGCTGGGGTATAAAGGCATCAGCCGACGCCATTTTCCTCAGTGTTTCTTGCCCCAGATGCCAGGTGCCCTCTAGGAAGGCTAACTTTGGATAAATGCAAATAATTCCAAACAGTAGAGAGCAAAATATATATATATATATATATATATATATATATATATATATATATATATATACACATATATACAAACAAATACACCATAATAGATTCCCCCAGCTAGCTAAAGAGGGGTAAGTACGCTAGGAATACCACAGAGGGGAAGGAGGGTGGGTAATCCTGACTGCAGATGCATACCTATCGGACATCTACATTTATGGTAGGTACAAAACTGTACTATGTCCTTCAAGGATGCATCTGCAGTCCTAACATATGGGTAGAATACCATAGCCAAACTGGGGGAGGAGGCACTAAGATAAAGATTGTGTAGTTAAGATCCCTTGCAAAACAGCAGTTGCAAAACCTGCTCGGGATCTGGAGTATAAAGGAAGATTATAATGCTTGGCAAATGTATGCATGGAGCTCCAAGTAGCAGCTTCTAAAATGTCTTTGGTAGCCACTCCTCGTAGGAAAGCTGTAGTGGTGGCTGTAGCTCTTGTGGAGTGAGGCCTGATATTTTCAGGAGTTGTCTTTCCATGAAAAGAGTAGCAAAATCTAATGCAATTTCCTATCCATTTTGAGATTGTCTGTTTTGAAATTGCTTTTCCTTGTATTCCTGTTGCATATGCTACCAGAAGCTGGTCAGTTTTTCTGTTGGTCTTAGTTCTGTCCAGATAGTAGCGTAATTGTCTGTGCACATCCAAGTTATGTAGTAGTCTTTCCCCCCTGTTCTGTGGGTTGGGGAAGAATGTAGGTAAATGAATGGCTTGGTTCAATGATACTCTGGAGACCACTTTTGGCATAAAAGTAGGGTTAGCTCTCAGAGACACTCTATCCTGATGGAAGATAAGGAATGGCTGTACTGCCATTAATGCCTGTAACTCAGATACCCTTCTTGCTGAAGTGATTGCTAGCAGGAAAGCAGTTTTCCAAGATAAGAACTGTAAGTCTGCTGTTGCTGCTGGTTCAAAAGGGGGAAGTGTTAACTTTTCCAGCACAAAGTTGAGATCCCATGTAGGTAAAGGTGGTTTCCTTGGAGGCTTTACATTTTTGATTCCTCTCAAGAACTGCCTGAGTAGAGGATGAGAGAAGACAGGAGGATCCATGTTGTATTCTGCTGAAATTGCTGATGCATGAATCTTAATGGAGGAGTAGGACAGGCCATTGTGGAACAGCTCTGCTAAGTATTCCAGGATGTGTGCTATGTTTGCCAATGAGACATTTTCTCCCTTTGCTGCACTCCAAAATGAGGTATCTTTTCCATTTGGCTGAATACGTTTTCCTTGTGGAGGGTCTGCGTGCGTCCAGGATAATGTCCTTAACCCTCTGAGATAAATCTGGTTTATTTTGTTTTATGTAATATTCCAAGCAGCTAGCTGCAGTGTTTTCAAGTTTGGATGCAGGATCTTGTAGTTGTTCTGTGTTAGAAGTAAGGGACATAGAGGTAGAGGCCATGAGCGTGTTCGAGACATGCTTCTCAGTAGCGGGTACCAATGTTGCCTTGGCCAGTCTGGAGCTATCAGGATTACCCTTGGCTGATCCTCTCTGATCTTCAGTAGGACTTTGTACATCAAAGGAAGAGGTGGAAATGCATATGCTGTCAGGTTTTTCCAGCTGAAGGAAAGGGAGTCCACCCTCCAGGCAAGTGGGTGGTATGCTCTTGTGCAGAATTTCTTCAATTGGTGGTTGTGTGGGGAGGCGAACAGGTCTATCTCTGGCATTCCCCATTTCTTTGTTATGGTTTTGAAGATATCTGGATGCAGCATCCATTCGTGAGCATCCGTGGTAGTTCTGCTTAAGGTGTCTGCTAGTGAATTTTCTTTCCTGGTACAAATCTGGCCTGTAGTTGAATGTTGAGATTCAGGGCCAAATTCCACAGGTCCATTGCCATCCGGCATAGAGGATACGAGTGTGTACCTCCCTGTTTGTTGATGTACCACATGACTGAGGTATTGTCCGTCCTTATCAGCAGGTGGCCTTGTCGAAGGAGTGGTCTGAATGCCTGGATTGCATGTTTCACTGCCAGCATCTCCTTTAGATTTATGTGTAGATTCAGCTGGTCTTGGGTCCATAGGCCTTGTATACACTTGTCCACCATGTGTGCCCCCCAGCCTAGGTCTGAGGTGTCCGTGGTGATGGTCTGACTTGGATGTGGTTTGTGGAAAGGCAATCCTCTGTTCAACTGACAGGCCTGAGCCCACCACAGGAATTCTTGTTTCAGGCATGGAATTATTGGAATCTGGGCTTCTAGACTGTGCTTGTGTTGAGACCATACATTCCTTAGGTACCATTGCAACTTTCGCATATGCAGCCTGGCATGCGGAATCAATATTATGCAGGATGCCATGTAACCCAGGGCTTGCAGGACTTCCCTTGCAGTAAGCTGAGTTTGTGTTGTTAATGTCATGAAATAGACTGGTAGTTGCTTTTGTTTTTCTTCTGTGAGAAAAGCCATCTGAGTTGATGTATCCAGTTCTGCTCCAAAAAATGTTATCCTTTGGGATGGTACTAGTCTTGACTTTTGCATGTTGACTGTGTATCCCAAGGCTTGCAACAGTTGTATGACATTTTCCAAATCTTTTGTTAATTTTGTCTTGTCGTCCGCTTGTATTAGGCAGTCGTCCAGGTATGGGTAAATTTGAATTCCCTGAAGCCTGCAATGAGCAATTACTGATGCCAAGCATTTCGTGAATACTCTGGGTGCAGTAGATAAGCCAAAGGGCAATGCTGAGAATTGATAATGCTCTGATCCTGCAAGAAATCTGAGGTGTCTTCTGCAATCTGGTCGTATAGGGACGTGCAGGTATGCCTCCTTGAGATCTAGAGTCACCAGCCAAGACTCCTTGCCCAGCATGGGAAGAAGTTGCTGGAGGGTCAGCATTTTGAATTTTAGAACAATGAGGTATGTGTTCAGTGCGGACAAGTCCAGAATAGGTCTCCATTGATTTTCTTTTCTTGGTACAAGGAAAAGCCTGGAGTAAAATCCTTGGCCTTGTTCCATAGGTGGTACCTTTTCTATAGCTCTCATCCTTAGTAAGTTGTTGATTTGTCTTTGAGCCTCTGTTTTTTGGCTTGGTGGTAGGTTTGGCATTCCTCTCTTTTTTGGTAGAGTGTGGAAGCGAAACCTGTAGCCCTTGTCTATTGTTTGTAAAGTCCATTTGTCTCCTGTAATGCAATGCCAGTTGTCGGAAAATAATGCTAGCTTTCCGCCCAAGGGTGCTTCCAATTGTTCCCTGGTAGGCGGAACCAGAGCCAAGTCATTGTGTCTGTCCTGTGGAAGTGGTTGTAGTTGAATCTGTGGCAGCACTTCTCTGGTTGGCAGGTTGCCACTGACATCCCCTGTAGGCACCCCTAGATTGACCTCTGCCTCTTGGGCGTCTATTTCTGCCTCTCTGTGCTCTGGAGGTGTCTGGAAAGGACCAATTCTTCGAAGGCCAATTTCTGCTAAACCTCGGAGGTTGGACCTGTAAGAAATCCTTGACTGTTTGGACAGATTTTGCTTTTTCTTCCACTTTCTTTAGAACCTCCTGTGCAGGGGAGCCAAACAAACTTTGTTTCTCCATAGGAGCATCTAGGAGTTTTGACTTAACATGGTCTGGTAAGGATTGTTCTTTTAACCAGGCATGCCTTCGAATCACTGCTCCAGTCATAGCTGATCTAAAGGAAGCCTCCAGTGCATCATAGCCACATTTTAAGAAATGATTACTGACCTGCTGAGAGTTATACACCAAATCCTGAAGGGACTTGCGGTCTATAGGTTCAGGAGAGGACAGTTTTTTTTATTTAGCTGATCTAACAAAAATTCCTGGTACTGAATCACGTGAAATTGACAGTTTAAGGCCCTGGCCGAAAGAGTAGCAGAAGTATAAACCTTTTTACCCCATCTCTCTAATGCTCTAGATTCCCTTTCAGAGGGAAGAGGGTTTTTGGCAGAGGCAGCTGCCACACCTTTAGGGCCCTGTGAAATGGTTTCTGGGTCTGCAACAGGAGCCTTATACAAGTGGTAGTGTGTGTCCGGGACCCTGTAATATCTGTCAGGCTTGGCAGGGGCTGGAGGAAGAGAATCAGGGGCAGTACAGGCATCATTATATACATCATCAACAACTGATAGTACTGGAGGAATGGCTAAAGGCCTATGCTGTGGTAAGTGTAAAAAAGTCCTTAGCCTTTTCCTTGAATCTGAAAAATCCTGGCCCTGCCATTGGAAGTGTTCCCTCATAGCATGTAGGGTTTCCCCAAAAGAAAATTCTTCAGGAGGAGAAGCAGAAGGAATGGAGTCTTCTGCATCAGAATCCTCATAAGGAGAATATGGGCCTTCCTGATGGTCTGAAGTATCTGAGTCATCCGAGGAATAGTCTGTAGAGACAGGTTCCGGGGGTTCAGTCCTAGACCTCTTATCTGGAGGGGGTTGAGAGGCCCTGTCTGGGTGAGGTTGGGATCCCTGATCAAAGAAATAAGATCCTCAGCCAGGCTGAGTATTTGGGAACTAGAGGTAGGCCTGTGTGAGGGAGTTTTAGCAGGTAAGGCCTTGGAAGATTTAGCTGCTTTAGCCCTGGAAAAGGCCTTGATAGACATAGAAGCAGGGGGTCTAGCAGCCCCACGTGCAGGGGTAGAAATGTCTAAAGGAATAGTGTCTGACAAATCCTGGGTGCCTGCTTCTGTAGCAGTAATTTCAGTAGCAGATTCAGCCATGCTCTGTGAGGCCTCGGTTATCGGAGGCATGCTTTCGGCCGAGGGAAGAACCGAGGACTCGGTTTCAGCCGAAACAGAGACACTCGCGGTTGGCCTAACCGTGGTTTCAGCCGAAACCGCGGACCGCGAGTGTCGGTCCTTTTCCTTGCGCTTTTTAGCTAATTGTGTAGTCGGAGTCTCAGATGGCATTTTGTATGCAAAAGCGGGACCAAAAAACTCCTCTGCAAACTGCGACCGACGTCTAAGCGTCCGTCAGTTGAAGGAAGCACAGGCTAGACAAGCTGATACATTGTGGTCTGGGCCTAAGCAAGGAAGGCAGTAAGAGTGGAAATCCTTATGAAGTATTTGTTTCCCACAAGGTAAACAATTATTTACTTTGTCTGACATCGGCTGAGGCAAGAAAGAGTCCCCAACGGGGTACTTAGCTTTTTAGAAGTATTCGGTAGTAGAAATCTCTGGATCTGACCGACCGGCACTTGCGAACAGCTTCTGCTTCGGGCACCGCGCGGCAAGAAAGACTGAGGAAAATGGTGTCGGCTGATGCCTTTATACCCCAGCAGGTGAAGTGCGACATCAGCCGAGGCCAGACCCAGATTTTGGAATCCGGCCGACCGAAGGGCTGCCTGAGGCAGGACAACCCATATGTTAGGACTGCAGATGCATCCTTGAAGGACATCTAACTGCCCAGTCGGACAGTAGCCTAGGAGATACCAAAAGATGTCTTTCAGATAGGTGAAATGCCACAGACTGGCCCAGAATGGGTCTAGTGTTGGTAGGGGCTCAATGGAGTCTCTAGTCCTGTAACTATTTCAGAAGGGGACAGAAGGGAGGGAAGGAATAATGCAACATGGAAGAGAAGGACATCTATGGTTATGGTAAGATTTTACACAACTATTCTATGTCCTTCTATTCTCATGTTGCAGTATTCATACTGTGGGAGAGTACCACAGCTCAGGAAGGTGGAAGGGTGGAGGAAGAGGTAGCAGATTCCAGAAATCCTTGCAGGATTGCCTTAAAACCTGCTCTGGAAATATGGTCCAGTTTGTAATGTTTGGCAAAGGTATGCACAGTGGACCAGGTTGCTGCTTCAAGGATGGTAGCTGTGTCCAATGCTTTGGAAGAAGCTACTGCTCTAGTGGAATGAGCCATGATCCTCTGATTCAGGGCCTTTCCATGGTATGATTAGCAGAAAGAAATGTTTTTTTCTGATCCAACAGGAAATTGTCTATTTGGAGACTGCCTTGCCCAGGGCTCTGGGATGGAAGGAACAAAGAGTTGGTTTCATTTTGTGATGCCCTTAGTTTTGCCCAGATAAAATCTTAATTGCCTGTGAATGCCTAGGGAGTGTAGTATTCTCTCGCACTGTCATTCTGAGGAGAGGAGAAAAAGGTTGGTAAGTAAATGGATTGATTTAGTGAAAGTTCATTGACCACTTTGGGTATGAAGGAGGGATTGGTGCGCAGGGTCACCCTGTCTCTATGGAAGATATTGTAAGGGGGGCATGCCATGAGTGCCTGTAGCTCTGACACGAGGGCTACCAATAAGACTGCTTTCCATGTGCACATTTGTAGTGATGCAGAAGTGGCGGGTTCAAATGGAGGTAGCGTAAGTTTCTCCAGGATATAGTTCATGTTCGAGGGTGGTGGAGTAGGCTTTCTGGGAGGTCTTACGTGTAAGACCCCTTTCAAGAACAATTCAACATCCAACCTGGAAAGTAAAGGAGGTTCCAGGGGTAGGCAGGCAGATATAGAGAGGTGTACTTTTACTGAAGAGCATGAAAGGTCTGCCTTAATCAATTCACACACACAGGCAAAGATTAAAGGGACATCCGCTATAAGGCGGCCCTTATGCCTTTGGGGACACTATATGGAGAATCTCTGCCATTTAGAAATGTAGGATCTCCTTGTATTAGTTTCCTGAGCTCCTGCAGGATAGATAGCATGTCCTCTGTGCAGCGGTGCCTGAAGGGTACTAGCAGTTTATCACCCACAGAGTTACGTTCAGCATCTCTAGGTGTGGATGGATGAGAGTACCCTTCTGTTGTGTGAGTAGGTCCACCTTGTGAGGTAACTTGCGGTGATTGCCCTTGGCAAGTGGCTGTAAAAGGGGGAATCAATGCTGCCTTGGCCAGCAGGGAGTCACCAGCAAAATGTTTGGCATGTCTCTTCTGACCTTCAGGAGGACTTTCTGAATGAGAGGGGAAAGGTGGAAAGGCATACTGAAACCGTCCCTTCCATGAAATGGTGAAGGCGTCCAATCTCCAGGCTAGTGGAGAGTGGTGCTTGGTACAGAAGTTTGTCAGTTGTCTGTTCAAGGGGGAGGCAAACAGATCTACTTGAGGGGTACCCCATCGGTGGACAATGTCTAGGAAAACTTCCCTGTGTAACATCCACCCAAGATGTAGAGAGAATGATCTGCTTAGGACATCTGCCTGGTGGTTGTTCTGGGAAGGGATGTATGTTGACTGTAGGGATAAACTGTTCTGTGAGGCTAATTCCCAAATTTGCATTGCCAGCCTGCACAGGAGGTAGGACCTGGTTCCCCCCTTATTTGTTGATGTACCACATGACAGTGGTGCTGTCTGTGAAGATTAGCAGCAGGCCTGGCTGAGGGATAGGGAGAAAGGCCTTCAAGGATAAAAGAACCACTGCCATTTCCCTGACATTGATGTGCTTCCTTAGGAGGGATGTCTGCCAAATTACATGCATCTTGAGTCTCTTCATGTTAGCGCCCCCCCCCCCCCCCCCAGCCCAGATCTGATGCATCCATGTGCATGTGTTGAGCTGGTGTGGGTATGAGGAGAGGAAGGCCTGAAGTCTTTGAATTTGTTGTATCCACCATCTTAGTTCTGTTCATAGATAAGGACGGAAGGGTATTTGGAACTCTAAAGGATGGCTGTGCTGGGACCATACATTCTTTAAAAACCACTGAAGTTTCCTCATGTGCATCCTGGCTAGGGGGAACATGGGGATGGTGGCTACCATAAGACCCAGGAGACACAAGAACGGTCTTGCTGACAGCTGGTCTGTGTGGAGGAGGTCTTGGAAATAGTTTGTCAGGGAGATTACTTTTTCTTGGGGTAAAATGCCTTCATTAAGTCTGTCCGAATCCTGCACCCTAGGAAGACCTGGTCTTGTTCTGGGGATAGGGATGACTTGGGGAGGTTCAGAGTGAAACCTAGTCCCTGAAGCAGGGACACAGAGAACTGGAGATGCTTTTTGAGGACCTCTTCCTTTCCTGCTAGAATGAGAATATCGCCCAGGTATGGATAGATCTGTATGCCCTTGGTCTTGCAGAAAGCTATGGGGGGAGCCAGGCATTTGGTGAAAACCCTTGGTGCAGTGGATAAACGAAAGGGCAAGGTAGTAAACTGAAAATGAGAGCAGGGCCCAACAAACTAATTATTTCCTGTGGTTTGGGTGTATGGGGATGTGGAGATAAGCATCCTTCAGGTC
Source organism: Protopterus annectens (assembly GCF_019279795.1). Taxonomy (NCBI): domain Eukaryota; kingdom Metazoa; phylum Chordata; order Ceratodontiformes; family Protopteridae; genus Protopterus; species Protopterus annectens. Next base: position 1,554,769,969 of record NC_056745.1, read on the forward strand.
CAAAGTCGCCATGAAAGCTTGTGGTGGCAGTAGTAGAAGCAGGGTCTGGAGTGACAGCATTCTGAAAGAAAGGACTTTTAGATAAAGATTTGGTTCGGGTAAAACCAGGATTGGTCTCCATGGTCCATCCTTTTCTGGAACTAGGAAAAGTCTGGAGTAGAAACCTTTTCCTTCTTGTCCAAATGGGACAGGTTCTTTGGTGCCTTGAGGCCATAGATTCTGGATAATGTGTGGAATTAGGTAGAGCTGATTTTTGGTTGGGAAAGGAATGCCCTGAGGGCTGGGTTTTTTCTCCTAGGATAGGAAAAGTACAGTTTTGCACCTACCATAAATGTAGATGTTCGAGTGTATACACTGCTGTCGTCATTACACTTGGGTTATCCTGCCGTCAGGCAGTTCCCCAGTCGGCCTGAGTTCCAAAGTCTTGGTCTGGCGTCGGTTGCTGTCACCTCCTCCCTGACATCAGTGCAACAGGGGTATATAAGATGCAACCGACGCCATTTTCTTCAGTTTTTTTTACCCCAGATGTCAGGTGCCTCTAAATAGGTAGGCCATTCCAATTGCTAATAAAACATACATAAGAAAAGCAAAAAAAAACAACTTACAGCTACCAGCAAATACTCCCCATAGGTAGTAAGGGTAGAAGACATAGGTACGTACCAGCCAGTAAGAGGGGAAGGAGGGAGGGTAACCTGGACTGCAGTAGTGTATACATTCTAACATCTACATTTATGGTAGGTACAAAACTGTACTATGTTCATCGTGTTACACTGCTGCAGTCATTACACTTGGGTAGAATTCCAAAGCTGAGGAAGGGTGGCTGGTTCTATAAGGCATTCGGGGTGGCTATAAGGCCCTGCAGCGGCGAAGCCAGCTCTGGATTTAGAGTATAGAGGCAGATGGTAATGCTTGGTGAAGGTATGTACAAAACTCCAAGTTGCTGCTTCCAAAATATCCTTGGTAGGCAGTTGAAGTGGCTGTTGCCCTGGTGGAGTGAGATCTAATGCTGCTAGGTACAGGTTTTCCATGGTATGTGTAGCAGAAACTTATACAATGTCCTATCCATTTTGAAATAGTCTGTTTTGAAATGGCTTTTCCCTGTGCTCCTGCAGCATATGCTACCAATAATTGCTCAGATTTTCTGAAAGCTTTGGTTTTGTCCAAGCAGAAGCGTAACTGCCTGTGAATGTCCAAAGAGTGCAGTAGTGTCTCCCCTTTATTCTGTGGTTTAGGATAAAAAGTTGGCAGGTGAATAGTTTGGTTTAGAGCCACACTGGATACCACCTTTGGCATAAAAGTAGGGTTATTTCTTAAAGACACCCTGTCCTGGTGGAAAATGAGGAAAGGTTCCACTGCCATTAGTGCCTGTAATTCTGAAACTCTTCATGCTGATGTTATTGCCAGGAGCAGAGCAGATTTCCAAGAGATATATTTTAATTCTGCTGTGTTGGCTGGCTCAAAAGGAGGTAAAGTTAGCTTCTCCAAAACAAAGTTGAGGTCCCAAGTTGGAGTAGGTGCTCTACGGAGCGGTCTTATGTTTTTAGCCCCTCTGAGGTACCGTTTTAACAGAGGATTAGAGAAAATTGGTGGATCCGTGTTGTAAAGAGCCGAGATGGCAGAGGCATGGATCTTGATGGATGAGAAGGAGAGTCCTTTGTCCAGCATCTCAGTTAAGTGTTGTAGTATCTGAGGAATGCTTGAGACAAGAGGGTCAAGGCTGTGAGCTTGGTTCCAGGCACAGAATCTCTTCCATTTTTCCGAATAGGCTTTCCTGGTACTAGGCCTTCTGGCCTCCAGAATGACATCCATAACAGCTTTGGAGAGAGGCATTGTTTGCTTAACTAAGGAATCTTCCATGCAGCTAGGTTTAAGGTCTTTAGCTGGCTGTGTAGTATTTGTTTGTTGGGCTGAGTCAGCAGATGTGGGATTGGAGGCAAAATCCAGGGTGGTTCTTGTGCTAAGCTCCTTAAGATTGGGTATCAGTGCTGGCGAGGCCAGTCTGGTGTAATCAGGATCATCTTTGGCTCTTCCTGCCTGGCTTTTATGAGTACCTTTGGCAGGAGAGGTAGTGGTGGGAAAGCGTATACTTGTAGGTTCTCCCAGATGAATGAGAGGGCATCGACTTTCCATGCTTGTGGATGGTAACACCTTGTGCAGAATTTTTGTAGCTGGCAGTTTATTGGGGATGCAAACAGATCTATGTCCGGGCTCCACCATTTCTGTGTTATCATTCTGAATATTTGTGGATAGTGGTTAACTACTGTGCCTGTAGTATAGAGGGTTCTGGGTTCAAGCCTTGCAGAGGCTGTTTTTGTTGGGAGTGTGGCCTAATGGTTAAGGTGCTTGCCTTGCAAACGCAAGGTGCAGGGTTTGTGTCTCACAAGGGATAATTGGCTAGGCTTAAAATGGCTCACATGGGCAGTTAGCTTAGTGCTAATCAATGAACCAATGAACCATTCGTGGGGATCCATGATGTTTCTGCTTAAGTCGTCTGCCAGTGTGTTTTTCTCTCCTGGCAGGAATTGTGCTTGCAAATGAACTTGAAGGTTTAAAGCTGTGTTCCACAAGGTCATAGCTTGTCTGCATAGGGGGTAGGAGTGAGTGCCCCCTTGCTTGTTTATATACCACATAACTGTGGTGTTGTCTGTCTTTAGTAGTAGTTGTCCTGGATGCAGCAGGTCCTTGAAAGCTATAAGCGCATTTTGTACAGCTAGCATCTCTTTTTGATTGATGTGAAGATGCCTTTGTTCTGTGGCCCACATGCCCTGAATACATCTGCCTGCCATGTGTGCTCCCCAGGCGTAATCCCATGCATCTGCTGTCAGTGTTTGCCTGGCTGTGGGTTGTGTAAAATGCTGTCCCTTGTTGAGGTGACAAGCTTGAGCCCACCATTGAAACTCCTGTTGAAGGCAAGGGATTAGTGGTATAACTGCTTCCAAACTTTGACAGTGTTGAGACCATACATTCTTTAGGTACCATTGTAGTTTCCTCATATGCAGTCTGGCATATGGAATTAATAGTATGCAGGATGCCATGTAACCCAAGGCCTGCAGAATTTTTCTTGCAGGGAGTTGGGTCTTTGTTGCCATCAATTGAAAGTGTTGAGTCAGTTGTCCTTGTTTGTCTGGCGTGAGATAAGGCATCTGGGCTGTGATCAAGCTGGCACCCAGGAATATAATCTCTTGTGAGGGCACTAGTTTTGATTTCTTTTCGTTTACTGTGTACCCTGGACAAATAAACTTTTTTTTACAAACGCCAGATGCTTTAGAAGAATGTCCTTGCTCTCTGCTTGAATCAGGCAGTCGTCCAGGTACGGATAAATTTGAATTCCTTTCTGTCAGCAAAATGCAATTACTGGTGCCAAGCACTTTGTGAAGATCCTGGGCACAGTAGATAAGCCAAAGGGCAGTGCAGAGAATTGGTTGTGCATTGAACCAGCTATGAATCTGAGGTATCTTCTGCAGTTTTGTCTGATAGAGGCATACCTGCATGTTCCTGAGGTCCAAAGTCACGAGCCAAGCTTTCTTGCCCAGCATGGGAAGAAGCTGCTATAATGCCAGCATTTTGAATTTTGGAACATCCAGGTAAGTGTTTAGAGATGAAAGATCCAGAATGGGCCTCCAGGCTTTGTCCTTTCTGGGTACCAGAAAGAGTCTTGAGTAAAATCCTTGTCCTTGCTCCTGTGATGGTACCTTTTGAATAGCTCTCATATCCATGAGTGCTGTAATTTATTTTTGAGCCTCTGCCCATTGATTTGGTGGCAGATTTGGCATTCCTTTTAACCTTGGCAGAGTGTGAAAGTGGAACCTGTAACCTTGAAATACAATGTTGAGAACCCATTTGTCTTTAGTGATCATTTGCCAACTGTGGTAGAAGAGTGCCAGTTTTCCTCCCAAGGGGGCTGCCAAGAAGGATATGTTTGGCAGCTGTAGTGGGAAGTCATTGGAGCTGCTTTTTATATGGTTGGGGCCTGCCTTCCCCTTCGTTCTGGCCTGATGCAACCCATTGTAGAGGCCTGTAAGGACCTTGTGTTTGACCTCTACCTCCTGAACGTCTGTATCTTCCCCTTTGAGGTCTGTCTGTAATTGGAAAGGACCAATTCTTAGTTGGCCAGTTTCTGCTAAATCTAGGAGGCTGAACCTGTAAGAAATCCTTCACCGTTTGCATAGATTTTGCCTTATCCTCCATTTTCTTTAATACCTCTTCTGCCTTAACTCCAAATAACACATCCTGCTGCAAAGGTGCATCCAATAATTTTGCTTTAACGTGATCTGGTAACGTATGTTCTTTTAACCAAGCATGTCTTCTAATGATAGAGCCTGTAACTGCTGCTCTGCAGGAGGCCTCTAGAGAATCAAAACCACATTGCAAAGTATGCTTTCCCACTTGTTCAGCTGCATGCAATAAATCCTGCATTTCTTTAAAATTAGGAGGATCTGACTCTGGAAGCATTTTTTGTTTTAACTGAGACAGTAAAAATTGCTGATATTTTAGCATGTGAAACTGACAATTTAAGGATCTCATTACTAAAGTTGCCGACATATATACTTTCTTTCCCCATCTGTCTAATGCTCCGGAATCTCTGTCAGAGGGAACTGGCTTCTTGGCTGATGAGGCCTTAACTCCTTTGGGTCCCTGAGAAATAGTTTCAGGGTCAGCTACAGGGCTTTTATACAGAAATTTATGTGAGTCAGGGACTCTGTAGTATCTGTCAGGTTTAACAGGGGGTTGGAGGTAAGGAATCAGGATTTAAGCTGGATTCAGTATACACATCATCCACAATATCTAACACTGGCAGAATAGCAAGGGGTCTGTGTTGAGGTAATAAAAGGAAGTCTCCGAGCCTTTTCTTGGATTCTGAATAATCCTGGCCTTCCCAGTGGAAATGCTCCCTCATGGTATGTAGGGTTTCCCCAAAGGAGTAGTCCTCAGGCGGTGAGGCTGATGGAATTGATTCCTCAGCATCAGAATCCTCATAAGGGGGTAAAGAGTATCCTAGGTCTGAGGATGAACCAGAAGAGATGGATACCTGGTCGGAGGAGTCATAGTCTGCATCCTGTCTAGGCCTTTTATCAGGAGCGGGATGGGACCCCCTGATCAGAGTGATTAGGTCTTCGGCCATTTTGAGCATTTCTTTCTTAGGCATGGAGGCCTATCCTGGAGAGTGCTGTATTTGTTTCTTTGACTTTAAAGGAGGCTTAGGCTTAGCTGAGGGTTTAATGCTTAACTGAGTAGGTCTGAAGACACCCTCTATAGCTGTGGGTTGCTCAGCTACTCCGGATCCCTCTGAAAGGTTAGTCTTGGTAGGCTGAAGAACTTGTGCATCTGAAGGCCCAGCCATCTCCACGTGGGAGTCAGAGGCGGCTTGTGGTTCTACAGAAGCGGTAGTCAGGGGCTGCGAAGGCGCCTCGCTGAAAACCGGAGAACCGGCGACTGGCCTAGAAGAGGCTTCGTCGTCAGTTTTGGGCCTCGGATGTCTATCCTTGTCTTTGCACTTTTTGTGTATTCCGGTCATCGGAAGTTCCGACGGCATGGTATAATTGAATTTTCTACCAAAATAATGTCGGGCAAAATCAAACCGAAATTTAATAGTGCGCTTGTTAAACCTAGCACAAAACAGACAACCAGTGACGTCGTGGTCAGGGCCTAGGCATGGGATACAATAGGAATGGAAATCCTTATGAGGTATTTGCTTCCCACAAGAAATACAGTTATTAACTTTTACTGACATCAGTCTGAGGCAAGAAAAAAAGTTTCCCCAACGGGGTACTTAGCTTTGTAGAAGACTTCGGTTCTGGATTCGGAATGAAAATCTCAGGAGACGGCCGACAGGCACTTGCAAACTGCTTCTGCTTCAGGAACCGCGCGGCAAGAAAGACTGAAGAAAATGGCGTCGGTTGCATCTTATATACCCCTGTCACACTGACGTCATGGAGGAGGCGACAGCAACCGACGCCGGACCAAGACTTTGGAACTCAGGCCAACTGGGGAACCACCCGAAGGCAGGATAACCCAAGTGTAATGACTGCAGCAGTGTAACACGATGAACATTATCTGTTTTCCACCACTGTACCCAGTTGTCCGAGGTGATTTCTTTCCAGACACGCAGACAGTGAGAGAAACGGGAAGACAGGGGGAGTAGGGCAAGGCAGTCTTGCATTGCTGTCATTATTTTTGTCCTGAAAGGACTGTCTTTGGGCAGGTTGAGAAGAGGTAGTCCTTAAAGAAGGTTGTCTCCTAGTCCCTTTCATATGCCTACTAGAGGAAGGGAGGGCCACAGAAGGAGCCCTTCTGACATAGGATGTCTTTGCAGGATAATTTCTGTAGAACTTGGGTAAGGGATAGACCAGCAGGTGTTTTAACAGCTCTTTGCTTTTCTCATGCAGATTTTTAAAAAGCTCTGCAGATTTCTTTCCAAATAGGAGGTTATTGTCAAGAGGGGCATCTAAGATTTTTGACTTAAAATCCTCTGGTAGAGGTTGGAGCCTAAGCCAGGAGTATCTACGCATAACTGATGCAGTTGCGGCTGATCTAGCAGAGGCTTCTGCTGCGTCACAACTGCATCTGATGGAGTGTCTGGCCACCAGGGATGCCATGGATAGCTTAGATGCTGCTTCAGTTTTCTTAGGGGAATCAGGCAGGGAGCTAAGAAGCATACACGCTTGGGAAACCAAGTTCAAGGCAAATTTAACCATATGAGTTTGGAAGGCGAGGGTAGAGGAGGTACAAGTTTTCTTGCCCAGCCCATCTATAAATTTACCGTCTTTATCCGAAGGTAATAGTGAAGAGGAAGGGAGCAACCTAGCCACAGTTATGACAGAGGGTCTGCCAAGGGTGGCTTTGCCAAGAATTTGTGGTCCTCAGGCACTTTATAGAAATGGTCTGGTCTCTTTGGAGCAGGTGGCTGGGAGTCAGGGTTCTATGAGCATGAAAGAAATGCGTCAAGGTATGCAGGGATCACTGGGGGGGCAGATGGGGAAGGTGATTCAACCTGCAGAAATTCAAAGCATCTTTTTTGAGTTTCTGACATTTGGGAAGAATCCCATTTGAAGTATTCTTTCATCTTAGTGATGGTTTTGCCCAATGTAATGTCCTCTGGAGGAGAGTCTCCTTAAACAGAATCCTCATCTGCAGAATAATATTCCAGGGGTGAAGCTATTTGTGAAGCATAGGAGACAGACTCTTCTGAGCAAGAAGAGAGGGCCTCTTCTTCCTGGGGGGTAGGCAGGATTGAGGTAGCAGAAGTAGGCCTTGGACAGAGCAAAGGAATGGAGGGGGCATGAGGATGGTGTAGGCCTTAGGCCCATGAAGTCCTGCATCAGGGATTGAGTAAAGGCTGACTTTCAGGTAGGGTAGATAAATGCTTAAGTTTTCCGCTTCCTTTTAGGAGGACTAGTTTTCGGAGACAGGGTAGGCCTAGGATCTAAGGTCTTAGCAACTGAAGGAGCCTCGGATTTTTCCCCTTGACATCGGGAATAACCGACGTCAGAGTTATCTCCGCAGATGTGCCGGCTGGCACAAAGCACAGCTACCTTGAGGGATGCCATAGAAGCGGACGGCTCTAGCGGGCATCCCTCAAACTCAATACTGGCCATTAGCAGGCTGTCCGACGATGGAGAGGCAGTGGTGGTAGGCCGTGAAACTTTGGCCTTTTTCTTTGGCGGTTCAATCGGTTCTGCTGATTCCAGCGCCATCCTAAGGGCTAATTTTTTAAGCCTTTGATTTTCCAAATACAGGTTAAGGGCAGCCAAGTGGCTTCTATGAGTTTTAGGAATGAAAGATTGGCAGATGGCGCAGGAAGTATGGTCGTGTTCCCGGCCTAGACAGAAGACGGATCGGTCGTGGGTGTCTTTATGTGGAATTTGACATCCACATAGACATATAATTTTCTTAATTGACATTGGCTAAAGTAAAAGGCGGCTAACCAATCTTCAAGCAACAATATCAGTAAGAAATCCCCAACGGAGTACTTAGCTTTGGACGTCTTGATAAAGAGGAGTGATACGATCGATCTGACGTTCGAGTGTGGCAGAAAAGTTCTGAGGTCTGTGCGTGCAAACGTCACATTTAAGGCCCCTGGTTTATGACCCTTCGTGTGACGTCCCACGCACCTACAGCAACCAGGCTGAAAGCTTTTTAATAGGAGAGGACCTTTAAGTCACCTGAGGCAGACAATCCCAAAGTATGAATACTGCAACATAAGAATAGAAGGGCATCTCACAAATATTGCAGGACTAAAGAAATACTACCCTTAAAAAGGCTCCTAGCTCTTATAATTTGGCACAAACTACAAAATATTTTTCATACATAAATATAGGATTTCCTAGTATCAGGTTTCTTTGCATCCTTTTGTCATCTTCTGCATGCCCTCTAAAAATAATGCCTAAAAGGTATTAAGACTGTCATCCAGGCAGTCAGTTGAAGTTGTTTCAAGCTGGAGTGTATCAAACAACCCGTCTTGTGTGAGTAGGTCCAGTGTAAAAGGAAGCTTGTCGTAATTGCCCCTGACCATTTCCAAAAGAAGAGAGAAATGAAACTTATGTACTTACCATAAAATAGATCCGTGTGGCCTCTTTCCATTCAGTTTAACCTGTAGGTTAACAGATCCAACTCTGATCTGAGACAGGCCAAATCCAAGAGAATTCAGCTCCCCGAGCTGAACCACCTCTACCCAGAACGCCTAGACCTAACTGACAACCCACAGATAGATTTTGCCCTACTCCAACCATCAGTTGCACTGTCTACCTCCATAAAACTCCAAACACTAAGGAGGGGGGGAAATTTTACAGACCTAGTTCACTAAAGGATCGAGAGAACATAATAAATGAGGCAGGTGGGCAGCATGGTTGAACCACACAGAAAGACAACACAGATCTATCGTTAGGGTAAGGTTCACAACTTTTGTAGCCAATGTTGCCTTTTCTGTCCAGGTTCAACTTGTGGATCCCCAGTCACGTTATACCCTAGGCAGGCTCCTAGGAGAGTACATTCTGCAATACTGTGGAACCAAAAGAGGTGCTAGACCTCAAATGAATATCCAGTATTTACTATGAAACAAAGCTGACGACCCACCCAAGTAGTAGCTGCACAATGTCATCCACAGCAGCTCTCATGAGAAAGGCTGTGGAGGTAGCCATAACAACTTCATCTCTAGTAGAATGACTCTTTGGTTTGCAGGGCAACTGTATTTCTTTTCCTTACACTATGAAAGGAAAGAAATCAGATAACCACTTGAGTAGGCTTGGATATCAGTTTTCCGAAATGAGCTTTAGAAAAAGAAACAAAGAGAGGAAATGCATTGGATGGAGCAGAGACATTGGGTCATGGACCTGATGCAGAAGCAAATAAGCCTAATTTAATCTGGAATTGCAGGAAGGACCGTATCAGCTACTCCAACTCAGCAGGTCATAAACTCTTGACCATCTGGACTGACTGGGTCGAAGAAGCCATCATGAAAGGTTTACATAGCCATTGACTCATAGAAGACACCAAGGACCAGACCCAATCAGATAAGCTCAGATCTGGGGCAGAGATGGAGTACTCTGGGGAGAGGAGTCGAGGAGGGATGGGGACTGAACCCTGTCAGAGGTAGACCATCTTGACAAAAAGGAGCTGGATATACTTAAGGCCAGAGAAGGAGCCTTTCCCACAGTTGGTGCCAAAGGAGAACAGGTCCTAGAATTCAGATTCAACAGTGGCAGTGAACCAGATGGAGGAGACAAAGATCTTGAGATCTGTCCGACTACAGGAAGGGAGAGGGGCTGCTTGTTTGCAGTCCTCCTTGAAAGATTTGGGGTTCATAGGTTCATACTAGGCTATCTGCCCGAGGGCATTTACAAGCCTAGCCCATAGTTTTGTGGCTTATGCCAACCCTTTAGTATGGGGAACTATACCCATTATTTTGCTGTGCCTCTGTCGAGCAGTGACACTGAGGTAATCCCTGGGGTATATCTGCGATCTCCCATCCATTGGTCAAGATTTCTCTTGAACAAGGCCAGCGAGGTGCTCTGCCTCACATATACCGGGATTTTATTCCACAGCATAGGGAGTCTTTGGGTGATGAATCTATCCCTCCAGCACGTCCTATTAATAGCCGTGTCGAGGTTTAAGTCTCCCGCCCTTGTGGCTCTGACGGATCTAGATTTTTTGAGGTGAAGCATATTCATCAAATCTGGGTTTGACATGGCCTTGTATGTTAGGCAAAGGTCACCTCTGAGCAAGCGGTAAGCGACTGAATAGAGCTGGAGTTCTTTTAGTCGGGCAGCATAGGACAGATGTTTGAGACCCTTTATCCTTTTGGTGAGGAACTTTTGTGGCCTCTCCAGCTGCTGCAAGTGTCGGGTCAGATACATTCCGAATGGGGCATTGTACTCAATCATTGGTCTGATGAGTGATGAGTATAGGGAGACTATGACCTCCCTTGATCTAGATGAGAATCCCTTCATGATAAGGTGGGCACTGTCGAAGGTCTTCCTAACTACTTTAGCTACATGGGTGTCGAATGACAGACTACTATCAACCTGGGTCCCCAGGTCCCTGATAACTTCTTCTGTGCTCAGTGGATTGCCACCTATTTGGTAGCTAGGGGTAACCTTGTTTTTCCCGAAGGGTATGACTATGCATTTTTTGGCATTTAACTTTAGGCCATGGCTCTGGCACCAGTTATCCGTTTCTGTGAGACCCTTCTGAAGGATATCTGTGTCAGATGTGTTTTCTACTATGGCCCAGTTTGCAGTCATCTGCAAACTTTGTCAGCCATAACCCTCCTGTGTTTGCTTGTACTTGGAAAAGTAGATGCCAAACAAGAGTGGGCCCAGGACTGAGCCCTGTGGTACACCACTTGTGACAGGCTTTGAGTCTGACATGGCGCCAGCAACTCTGACCCTGTGGGTTCTGTCACTCAGCCAGTTTGCAACCCATCTTGTGATGTATGGGTTAACATTTAAGCTGATGAGTTTTTCAATGATACCCGAGTGGGGTATTGTATCGAAGGCCTTCGCCAGATCGAGGTAGGCTGTATGGACTGCCTTTCCCTCATCAATGGCTTTGGTGACTGTTTGAAAAAGTCAACCAAGTTTAGAAGGCATGATCTGCCTTTGACAAAGCCAAACTGGGATGGATCCAAAGTCTGCAAATTCCCTATGTCTTTATTTATGAGGTCCATTATGATCCTCTCCATGGCTTTGCAGATAAGGCTTGTCAAGCTAATGGGCGGTAATTTCCAGGGTCGGTGGAGGCACCGCCTTTGTGAAGTGGGACCACAGTTGCAGTGCGCCACTCCTGGAGTGCGTATCCAGAGGTAAGACTATGATTAAACAGCTGTCCTAGCTGTGGGTTTAATTCCTCGTTGAGTTCGTGGAGCACACAGCCGGGGACACCATCAGGTCCCATGGATGCTGTGTTTTTTGCTTTGGAGAGAGCAGTTCTCACTTGCGCGCTGGAGATGTTTGGGGGGGTGCAATCGCTTGGTATAGATATGTCTCCTTTTGGGCGCGAGAGGCGGGAGAAGTTTGCACTGAACCTGTCAGCCAGTATGTTGGCAATGTCTGTAGGATCAGTAATCTTCACATCATTTTGAACTAGTTCTGAGCATATCTGGGAGTTTCCTCCCAGGTTTCTAACATAGCTAAAGAAGGCCTTATGATTGTCTTTTGAGTCTTTAGCTATTTTTCTCTCAAAATTTGCTTTGGATGATTTTATGAGAGCTCTTAGTTTTTTACTTATAGTGATCAAGGGTGTCTTACCTTTTAAGGATTTTGCTCTATCTTGTAGTAGCTTCCTCCTTTTGTTGTAGAGTTTGTTTATGGCTGGGGTCCACCAGACTGGACGCTTGCCTTTGGTACAAAGAGTCTTTGTTTTGCTTGGGATTGCCTTATCCATGCAGTCCTGCAGGTGCTGGTAGAAGGCATTTGTAAGTGATTCAGCGGCTTGAGTACTGTTTTCCGCCGGTAAAGGAGACCACACTAGTCTTTAGAAGTGTGAAGTCGGCTTTCGAGAAGTTCTTTACTGTGGTCTTTTTTATTTGAGGTGGGGGTGGGATGAGGACCTCCAGCGAGATTAGTTGGTCATCTGATCTCACCAGTGAGGGTATACTTCGGTGTTGAACATTGTGCTCCCATGTTCGTGATGATGAGATCAAGTATGTTTTCTCCTCTTGTGGGGATGGTGACTAGTTGTTCCATGGCATTTGAGTTTATGAATTCCAGGAACTTTTGGGCTAGGGTGTTTGGGCTTGAGTAGTGTTCCCAGTCTATATTAGGGTAATTGAAGTCACCTAGTATGATGGTGTTTGGTGATACATTTATCCCCTCTAGTGTTTTCAGGAAGGCCATGTGAGGTTCCTGAGTTTGTGAGGGTGGCCTGTAACATGCTACAATTTGCAGAGCAGTCTTGCCTATGGTTAATTGCACCTGGATGGTCTCCGATGCATCGTGCGTTGCCACCAGTCTTGAGGTGTGGGTGTCCTTGATGAATATGGATACCCCCTCCTTTGTTGGTATTGTCCGGATTTTGGGGACGGAATGCATGATAAGAGGTAAAACCTGATAGTGCTGGGGTGCTCTCAGGAGCCTTGAACCAGGTTTCTGTCACTGCATAGACATCGATGTTCTCCATACTGAGAAGGGCCTCGAGTGCGTGCATTTTGAGATTTAGACTTCTGGCATTGAGCAGCATTACCCTTAGTTTTTTCCTTTTTGTGCTGTAGGGTGGTAGGTTTAGAGTGGGAGCCGTGCGTAAAAACGGCACTATGGGGGGGGCAAGAGCCTGTGCCGATATCCGGAATCCCAGGGTGACAGGTGCAAGCCGTCCCTTAAGCAGCGTGGCTTGTCCAGCATGTCATCCCAGGCAGACAGACATTGGATCCCCTTTGAATGACACCAGAGTTTAAGCCAATTGTTAAAGCTGATCATCTTATCTCTGTATTGTGGCATCATTCTTGGTGAAGGTAGGATACTGCTCAAGGTCAGGGTCATACCTGCCTGGGCTACATAATCAAAGAGCTCCTCAATGTCTCTTTTCATGTAGTCCAAGGAGGTACGTCTCAGGTCGTTTACACCAGTGTGGACAATGACTGAGTCGTATTTGTACCTGCTGTTGAGAGACCTGAGTGCTTGCGTTATGTGGCGGATTCTAGCGCCCGACAGGCAGCTTACTGTGACCTTCTCCTTACTCAGTCTGGTGAGCGGGACGTCTGTGTCTGACTATGGAGTCACCAATGACTAGTGTGTCTGGCATTGTGTTTGGCCTTAAGACCTGTGACTGTTTGACACTCTGACTGTGAGGTCTATGTGTTGCAGGTGTTGTGTTCTGAGGTGGTGGTTGTTTGGGTGTCTGCTTTGGTGGCCTCTGCTGTTTTGGTAGATTTTTGATCAGAGCCGCCGAGTATGTCTTTGTGTGTTCATGTGTATGATTTGAGGTTGTGATGGTACTATGTGAGACTGGGTCTATAGTGTGTGTGGTAACCTTCTCCTCCTGACTGGTCTTGCCAGTCCTATGTTGAGAGAGCTCAGCCTCCAGTTTGGCCGTATAGTTGCATCTCTCGCATGTATTTGTGTTTTGTGGGAGGAGGAGAGGGTTGTCTGTGTACATGAGGCAATTGTAACATTGCCTCAATATTCAGGTTCACCAGCTGAGCAGGAGAGGACACTAGCAACTGATCCTCGACATGCTAGAAGTACTAGACAAAAACTTTAAGAGAGATTCGGGGCGTGGGTGACCGAGAAATGGGGTTTGCCTTTTGGGGTGCTATCTATAAGAGTGCGTATCAAGGTAATAAGTACTGTAGGAGCAAGTGCTAGGTTTAACAGATAGAGAAAAGTCTACTTGGAGTCAAGTAGAGAAGATCTTTTAGGGATTAGAGAAAGTGCTAGTAACAGGGATGCTTAAAGGTAAGATTGAAAAGAATGCACTCTGCAGTGTGCACTAGAGAAGTTAGATATGAAAGTGGGTAACTTGAGTTTTACCTGTTTAAAAAGTTAAGGTTTAGTGGAGAGTTACTATTTTTAAAACAGCAAGATGGACTGAAAGGGTGGTTACTTTTGTATTTTGGTACTATGAAATACTGTAAGATGGCCAATAAATTTAAATAATTGAAGGGTGGGATTTCAAAAGTGATGGTTTTGTGATTACTCACATAAGCCAGTGAAAGTAGAGAGAAATGAGATATATGGTCAGATTAACATAGAGGCGGGCAACTAGAAAGACAGTGGTATTTAACAAGACAACTTAAATGGGTGGGAGGGAGGGAAAAAATTCTGCCTGACTCAGAACAGAGAGAGCTGTGGTCTCTTTTGAAGTTTTAATATGCTGTTAAAACAGAATGCAAGCAAAACACAAGGTAAAGAAAACAAACTACAGTATTCAAAATATAGAAAGGCAATACAGAAATACAAAAAATAACAGCAAACAAACCTTTCCTTCACAGCAAAGTGTAGCAGAGTCTGGATGAGCCTTTCTGGTAAAGCTAGCACCCTAGCACCCTTGTCCTGTTTACTAGGAGCCTCACCAGTTGGCAGCAGCCATTTCAACACTAACTTCACTCTTCTCTCACTGACCGCTCAAGAAATGAACCTATCACAGAAGGTACACCGAGTATCAAAGTGAGTGGAACCAAGGCAGTACATGCATCACTCATGGGCATCTTGCGAAGACAGCTTCTGACCACACGTGGCACAATTCTAAAACACTTATTCCATGGCAACAACACAAATAAACACACTTCCCTGCTAAAGACGGGGGGGGGGGGGGGGGGGGCGCACAGGTCAACACACCCTAAACATGACTAACCAAATACAGAAAAAGAACACTACAAGGCAGAAAAAGCCTGCTAATGCTACCTACCTTACCTAACTATACTAACAAAAATAAACACAACACTAAAAACACTATCTTGTCAATGAATAGAAAAGGAGGAAGGATAGAGGAGAACAAGTACAAATATAAGCAATCCACTAAGTCAAAGGATACAACTCTAAAAGGAGCTCAAGACCAAGCTGCAGTCCTTGAAGGCGGCAAGCAAGATGTGAGGGTTGTTGGTTAGGGCTGGGTATTATGAGTAGAGGAGGCAGAGCTTGTAGAGCTGAAGTCTCTTGGATTTGGCCAGTTTCAGATCAGATTCGGACTTTACCAACCCACAGGTTAAATCTGCACGGAAAAGACAACATCGGATCCATCGTTGACTATGCCAAAAGTAAGTCACAAAAATGATCTTTCAAAAGCCATTCTGAATCTTCAGAATTACTCTAGATATTACTGGAAAGGGTGGAAAATCATACAGGGAAATTCCTGTTCAAAGAAAATGCATTGGATTTTCCAGGTCATTTTCCATGAAGACCTGGAATTTAGCCAACTGGCTTTTGTGAGTAAAGGTAATTAGATATATCCGAAAAGTTCCTCACAGCTGCATCAATTCTTGTAAGACCCCCTGATTTTGCTTCCATCCGCGAGAGCCTGTCCTGGTCCTACTCAGCTTGTCTGCCAAAAAATTTTGCTCTAATGGGACACAAGATGCCTGTAGATATGCTGAAACACTATATATCCCAGGCTACTATGGCTAGTCTGCAAAACAAGGTAACATCTGGTCACCCCATTTGTTTCTGTACCACATCATAATGGTGCTGTCTGAAAATGTAATAGTCCTGGGGACCAACACATGACTGACAGACATGAGAGCATTTACAAGTGCTAAAATCTCTAACATTTATGTGTTTAGGTCAGTCTGTTCTGTTATAAAGACCCTGCACTTTTATCCCTATATACACTGCTCCTCAAGCAATGTCTGGGGCATCTGTTGTGACAGACTGCGCTGGAGTTGGAAGGGAAAAAGAGAGACCTGGATTTTGATAGATATGGTCTCTCCACCACAAAATCTCTATTCTAAATTCCCCCAAATTGGAACCTGGAATGTTGCTATTGTGACCATACAAACTGTAAGGTACTACTGGACTTTTCTCAGCGTAGTCTTACTAAAAGAATCATAATAATTATAGAAGCCATGAGACCCAAAAATCCTGACATTCCTTTGCTGAGATCATAAATGGAGTGGAATAATTCAGGAACAGATGTCAATATAGATCTACTTTTTCCTGTGGAAGAAAATATTTTTGAACTGTGAAGTATTCAGGAGACTCCCTAGGAAAACAATCCCGTGATGCGGAGACAAACAAGACTTCTGTATGTTCTCCTGGAACCTCCGTCTGTGTAGAAGATCCCCCACACAAATGAGTGATTCCTAATACTTTGAAAAGGACTGCAAAATCATCACAAAAGGAAATATGTGAATATCTGCTGTATGCAATAGGCTGTATCACAGAAGCTAGACACTTTGTGAATACCCTTGGAACAGAGGACAGCCCAAAAGGTAATGCAGAAAACTTGACAGTGTGATCCAGGCACAAAAAATCTTAAGAAATGCCCAAAAGCTGGATCTAAAGGAATGTAATGAATCTATAGGAATGTAACAATATGCATCTTTAGAATCTAATGTCACCAGAAAACTGAAATGGGAAAAAAGAGGCAACAAGTTGCAAAGTGATAACATTCTGAGCTTGGCACTATCACAAACAGGTTTAGAAAAGTAAGACCCATAACCGACCTCCACGAATCTTTCTTCTATGGCACTAAAAACATTACTGAATAAAACCCTTCTCCTAGTTAAGGAAGGACCATCTAGATTGTCCCCAAGACAGCAGATACTGAAGTTCTAGAGAAGAAAAAGGAGTTTGGTCAGGTGGATGAGAAAGGGAATACTTCAAAAAGAGGGAGCAACTCCCACTGCATCTCTAAACTTGGTGGATTACTTTCAAAACCTTTATGCCTGAAACTGTACATATTACCAAAGACAAAAATGGAGATTGAGACTTTCTGGAATGATTAAAGGGAGGACAGTCTTGTAGAAAGCCATTCAGACTTATTACATTGTACTTTATTCTATAGGTTCATAGAATGATACAAGACTACTGGCCCTGAGGGCCTTATAATCCTACCCAAGAATTTGGCTCATGTTCCCTCAAAGTCAGCACCTGTTTCCCCTGTCCAGCATGGACAAAGCTCAGATCCCAGGGATGTATTTTCTGTTTCCATCCATGTTCCTCTTTAAGAGGGCTAGAGAGATACTCTGCTTGACATGGAGAGGGAGTCTATTCCACCAAATCTATCCTGCCAACAAGTTCTATCAATGTCACAGACCAGGTTAAGGCCTTCCATGCGGGTTGTGCGAGTGGAGTTTGACTTATGGATATGCAGCAACTCCATCAAGGGTGGCACTGAGATGGCCTTGTATGCCAGACACAGGTCACCTCTGAGCAGTCTGTACGAGACTGAGTAGATGGATAGAGCTTTTAGCCTATCTGTATAGGATAAGTGCTTGAACACTGGATTTTCCTGGTCAGGAACCTCTGTGGTCTCCAGCTGCTGCATGTGCTTGGCAAGGTACATGCCGAAGGGGACACTGTACTCGATAATGGGTCTGATAAGGGAGGAGTACATGGATGTTACAACTGCCTTGCTCCTGGATGAAATACCCTTATTTATGAGGGATGCCCTGTAGAGTCCCTCATGACTGACTGTGTGCTTAGTACATTGTTATTAATGCGATAATTAGTGGGGATGCCATTTTCCCTAAAGGAGATAATGATGCATTTCTTGTCGTTCAGTTTGAGGCCATGCTACCGGCACCAGTCATTAGTTTAGGTAAGGCCCTTTAGGAGGATGTTCACATCACTAGGGGAATTTTAAGACTGCACCCAGCTTGCAGTCATCTGCAAACCTGGTCAGCCAGAGACCACAGGTTTTGGCTTGCACCTCAGAAGAGTATATCCCAAACTGTAGTGGCCCCAAGACCTATCCCTGGGGTACACCGCTCGTTAAGGATCTACTACTAGATGTGGCTTCCCCTACTTTGACTGAGTGAGTTCCATGAGTGAGCCAGGTAAAGTACAGGTTGATGCCTAGCTGGTAGAGTTCATCTATTATGCCCGAGTGGGGAACAATGTCGAAGGCTTTGGCTAGGTCAAGGTAGGAGATGTGCATTGTCTTCCCCTTGTCCATGGCTTTGGTGACTGCTTCGACGAAGTCAACTAAGTTTAACAGGCATGATCTCCCTTTGACAAAACTAAACTGTGCGGGGTCAACTGTTTGGAGGTTGCCAGTGTCCTTGTTTATAAGGTCCATGATAATGCATTCCATGGCCTTGCAGATCAGGCTAGTTAGGCTGATGGGCCTATAACTGCCTGGGTCAGTGGACACTCCACTTTTGTGTAGAGGGATGACAGTGGCTGTCCTCCATTCAGCTGGGATGAAGCCAGTGCTCAGGTTTTGGTTGAATAGGGTGCACAATGGAGCTGACAGCTTATGCCTGAGTTCATGTAGGATACAGCCAGGGATGTTATCGGGTCCCATGGAGACTGTATTTTTTGCCTTTGAGAGGGCATTAAAGACCTGCTCCCTGGTGATGAGGGGAGGGGGGCAGGTGCAGGGGATGTTCTGGTTTACTGATAGGGGACAGGAAGGTGAAGTTTTTACTGAACCTGTCTGCCAGCAGGTTGGCTATATCTATGGCATTTGTGTATGTGGTGTTATTGACCACCAGTTCAAAACAGATTTGGGTGTTACCTTTGAGAATGCGGACATATGTGAAGAAGACATTGTGATTGTTCTTAGTGGTACTCCTGTGAGAAAGGCTGTTAAAGTGGCTGTTGCCCTGGTGGAATGTGGCCTAATGGTATTTGGGACTGATTTTCCACGCTGTGTGTAGCAGTAATGAATACAGTGTCCTATCCATTTGGATATAGTCTGCTTTGAGATAGCCTTGCCCTGTGATCCTGCAGCATATGCTACAAACAGTTGCTCAATTTTCCTGAAAGCTTTTGTTTTGTCCAAGTAGAAGCGTAGCTGCCTGTGTATGTCCAAAGAATGCAGAAGTTTCTCCCCTTTATTCTGGGGGTTTGGATAAAAAGTTGGCAAATGGATGGTTTGGTTAAGAGCCACACTAGATATCACCTTTGGCATAAAGGTAGGGTTTGTCCTTAAAGAAACCCTATCCTGATGAAAAATTATAAAAGGTTCCACTGCCATTAATGCCTGTAGCTCTGAGACTCTTCGTGCTGAAGTTACTGCCAGGAGCAGAGCGGTTTTCCATGATAAAAATTTTGGATCGGCTGTATTGGCTGGCTCAAAAGGAGGTAGGGTCAGTTTTTCCAAGACGAAATTGAGGTCCCAAGTCGGTGTTGGTGCTCTCCGGGGCGGTCTTATGTTTTTAGCCCCTCTGAGGTACTGCTTTAGCAAGGCATGAGAGAATAAAGGAGGATCCGTGTTGTAATGTGCTGAAATGGCAGAGGCGTGGATCTTAACTGATGAGAAGGATAGGCCTCTGTCCAGCATCTCAGTTAATTATTGTAAAATCTGAGGAATGTTTGGAACTAGAGGGTCAAGGTTTTGAGCCTGGTTCCAGGCACAGAATCTCTTTCATTTTTCTGAGTAAGCTTTCCTGGTGCTAGGCCTCCTGGCCTCCAAAATTACATCCATAACAGCTTTAGAGAGAGGTGTTGCCTGTTTGGCTAATGTATCTGCCATACAGCCAGGTTTAGGGTTTTGAGATGACCGTGCAGGATCCGATTGTTTTGTTGAGTCAGAAGGTGTGGAATTTGAGGCAAAATCCATGGTGGGCCTTGAGCCAAGTTCCTTAAGATAGGGTACCAGTGCTGGCAAGGCCAGTCTGGAGCAATCAGGATCATCTGTGGTTTTTCTTGTCTGGCTTTTAGGAGTACCTTTGAAAGGAGAGGCAGTGGCGGGAAGGCATAAACTTTTAGGTTTTTCCAGCTGAGCAAAAGAGCATCCACTTTCCATGCTTGTTTGTGATAAGTCCTTGTGCAGAATTTTTGTAGTTGGCAATTCAGTGGGGAGGCAAAAAGATCTATGTCTGGGCATCCCCATTTTTGCATTACCATGCTGAGGATTTGTGGATTCAATTTCCATTTGTGAGGGTCCATGATATTTCTGCTTAGATCGTCTGCCAGAATATTTTTCTTTCCTGGCAGGAATTGTGCTTACAGGTGAACTTGATATGTTAGAGCTATGTTCCACAAGGTCATGGCTTGCCTGCACAGGGGATAAGAATGAGTGCCCCCTTGCTTGTTTATGTACCACATTACTGTGGCGTTGTCTGTCTTTAGTAATAATTGCCCTGGATGCAGAAGGTCCTTGAAAGCTGTCGGGGCATTTTGAACAGCCAACACCTCTTTTTAATTGATGTGAAGATGTATCTGGTCTGTGGTCCACTTGCCCTGAATGCATTTTCCTACCATGTGTGCTCCCCAGGCGTAATCCGATGCATCTGCTGTTAGAGTTTGCCTGGCTGTGGGTTGGGTAAAAGGCTGACCCTTGTTTAGGTGACATGCCTGTGCCCACCATCGAAACTCCTGTTGTAGGCAGGGAATCATTGGTATTACTACTTCTAAACTGTGAGAGTGTTGAGTCCAAACACTTTTTAGGTACCATTGTAATTTCGTCATATGCAGTCAGGCATATGGTATTAGTAGAATGCAGGATGCCATGAATCCCAGGGCCTGCAGAATTTTTCTTGCAGGGAGATGGGACTTTTTTGCCAGTAATTGAAAATATTGAGTTAGTTGAACTTGTTTGTCTGGCGTGAGGTGAGCCATCTGGGCCGTTGTATTTAAGCTGGCACCCAGGATTATAATCTGTTGTGAGGGCACTATGTTTTGACTTCTTTTCGTTTACTGTGTACACTAGAGAAATTAGCAACCTTTTTACAAACGCCAGATGCTGTAGAAGAATGTCCTTTGTCTCTGCTTGAATGAGGCAGTCGTCCAGGTATGGATATATTTGAATTCCTTTTTGTCTGCAAAATGCAATTACTGGTGCCAGGCACTTTGAGAAGACACTGGATGCAGTAGATAAGCCAAAGGGCAGTGCAGAGAATTGGTAGTGCATTGTACCAGCTTTGAATCTGAGGTATCTTCTGCAATTTTGTCTAATAGGGACATGCAGATATGCCTCTTTGAGGTCCAGAGTAACAAGCCAAGCCTTCTTGCCCAGCATGGGTAGAAGCTGCTGTAATGTCAACATTTTGAATTTTGGAATATCCAGGTTAAGTATTCAGAATTGAAAGGTCTAGTATGGGCCTCCAGGCCTTGCTCTTTCTGGGGACCAGGAAGAGTCTTGAGTAAAATCCTTGTCCTTGTTCCTGTTGTGGTACTTTTTGAATAGCTCTCATGTCCATGAGGGCTGAAATTTGTTTTTGTGCCTCTGCCCATTGATTTTGTGGCAGGTCTGGCATTCCTTTTAGCCTTGGTAAAGTATGAAAGTGGAACCTGTAAACCTTGAGACACAATATTCAGAATCCATTTGTCTTGGATGATTGTTTGCCAGTTTTGAGAAAAAAGTGCTAGTTTTCCCCCTAAGGGGGCTTCCAAAAGGGACGTGCTTGGCGTACGAAGGGGAAAGTCTTTGTGACTGTTTCCTGTAAGGTTGAGACTTGTCCTCACCTACTTTTGGTCTGAGGTGCCCCACTGTCGTCTGTTTGAGCCTTGGGGTTGAGATCTGCCTCTTGAGTGTCTGTATCTGCCTCTCTGTGGCCTGTCTGACACTGGAAAGGACCAATTCTTTGTTGGCCAGTTTCTGCTAAACTGAGGTGGCTGTACCTGTAAGAAATCATTGACTGCTTGCATAGATTTAGCTTTATCCTCCATTATCTTTAACACCTCTTCTGCCTTAACACCAAACAAGGTATCATGCGGTAAAGGAGCATCCAATAATTTTGCCTTAACATGATCAGGTAAACTCTGTTCTCTTAACCAAGCATGTCTTTGAATAACAGAACCTGTAACTTCGGCTCTGCAAGAGGCCTCTAAAGAATCAAAACCACATTGCAGAGTATGTTTCCCCACCTTTTCAACTGCATGCAATAAATCCTGCATTTCTTTACAATCAGGAGCTTCTGAGCTAGCAAGCATTTTCTGTTTTAACTGAGCCATTAAATACTGTTGGTACTTAAGCATGTGAAACTGGCAATTTAAAGCTCTTACTGCTAAAGTTGCAGACGTGTATACTTTCTTCCCCCATCTATCCAAAGCTCTGGAATCTCTGTCAGAGGGTACTGGATTTTTTGCAATGGAAGCCTTAACCCCTTCTGGACCCTGGGGAATAGTTTCTGGATCAGCAGAAGGGTTTTTGTAAAGAAACTTGTGAGAGTCAGGGACTCTATAATACCTATCTGGCTCGGCTGGAGCAGGGGGCAAGGAGTCGGGAGATGAGCTGGATTAAGAGAACACATCATCCACAATGTCTATCACAGGCGGAATAGCCAGGGGTCTGTGCTGAGGCAATAAGAGGAAATCCCAGAGCCTTTTCTTGGATTCTGAGTATTCCTGACTTTCCCAATGGAAATGTTCCCTCATGGTATGTAATGTTTCCCCAAAAGAGTAATCCTCAGGAGGAGAGGCTGAAAGGATAGATTCCTCAGCGTCAGAGTCCTCATAGGGGGGTAAAGAGTATCCCTGATCTGAAGAGGAATCAGAGGAAATGGAAACCTGATCAGAGGAGTCATAGTCTGTATCCTGCCTAGGCCGTTTCTCAGGAGGGGATGGGAACCCCTGATTAGAGTAATGAGGTCTTCGGCCATTTTAAGCATCTGTTTCTTAGGCATGGAGGACTATCCAGGAGAATGCTGTACTTGTTTCTTTGTCTTTAATGGCACCTTTGTCCTGGCTGTTGTTTTAATGGAAAGTTGTGAAGGTCTGAAAACACTCAGAAGCCGGTGCCTGCTCAGCGGCTCCGGACCCATCTGAGGGATTAGTTTCTGTAGGCCCAATACCTTGAGTTTCCAGAGGCCTAGATGTCTCCATGTGGGAGTCGGAAGCGGCCTGTGGCTCTGAGGTAGCGGGTGTCAGGGGTTGCGAAAGCGCCTCACTGAGAACCGGCGACTGGCCTAGAAGAGGTTTAGTCGTCAGTTTTGGACATCGGATGTCTGTCTTTATCCTTGTCTTTGCGTTTTTTCGGTACTGAGGTCGTCGGCTGATCCGACAGCATGGTATAATTGAACCTTCGGCCAAAGTAGTGTAAAGCAAAATCAAAACGTCTCTTTATAGTGCGTTTGTTGAATCTAGCACAAAACCGACAACTAGTTACGTCGTGATCAGGGCCTAGGCATGGAATACAGTAAGAGTGGAAGTCCTTATGAGGTATTTGCTTCCCACAAGAAATACAATTATTAACTTTTTCTGACATCGGTCTGAGGCAAGAAAAAGGATTCCCCAACGGGGTACTTGAATTTATTGTAGACTTCGGATCTGAAATTAGAAAATCTCAGGAGTCGGCCGACCGGCACTTGCGAACTGCTTCTGCTTCGGGCACCGTGCGGCAAGAAAGACTGAAGAAAATGGCGTTGGATGCATATTATATACCCCTGGCGCACTGACGTCAGGGAAGAAGCGACAGCAACAGACACCAGACCAAGACTTTGGAACTCTGGCCAACTGCGGGACCGCCTGACGGCAGGATAACCCAAGTGTGATGACTGCAGCAGTGTAACACGAACATCCAGTAATTACTAAAAAAAAGTCATGTTTTTCACCAAAGAACAAAATCAAAATCACTTTAAACACTTAATCCAGCCCCAAAAGTAAAACAATGCCAACAGTTTACCTCAAAAAAGTAGTTTTAAATTAGTTTTAAAAATTTCTTCCACAAAAAGAAAAAGTAACACTCGTGTTTAAAATCACCAAAACTCATAAGGCAGTTAATAAAAACACTTTTTACTGATTTGAATTTTTTATTTTTCAAAGAAAAAGTTCATTTTTTGTAATAAATGTATGGAAGGTTTCCAACAATGGAAATAGTTAGCCAACCATTGATCCTTGAACGCCCTCAAGATAAGACTAATAATGGTCTGGGCACATGAACGTTGCCCTTGTAGCTTTGGAAGCTGGGTAGAAGTTGTATGATGTACAGGATACAACCCATACAGCTCAGGCTACTACAGAGGTGATCATAATGATGAACATTTAAAGGGCTGCCAGGGAGGGGAAGGGACAGAAATTGGAGTGCATAATCAGTCCGCTTTACTGGACTGCCCTTGGGAGTCTCCACCTTTCTTTTTGGTACTACCCTGCCACTGCCTAAGTTTGTTTAGCTGACTGTGTTGGGGGTTGTTTGAAAAGTTGCTGGGCTAGAAGGGAAGTTCTTGTTATATTTGGGATACATGACTGAATAAACTGTGAAAGCCCTTTGATTGACTTTGATTTTTCATCAAATTTCTTGAGAAACTCAGCACAGGAATATCCAAACAAAACTTTACATAAAGATGCATTCAAATGTTCTGCTTCAACATCCTCTGATAAATTTTGAATGCACAGTCAAGCGAATCATCCCCCATAATTGACCCAGTGGTAACAGCTCTCATATAGTTTAGGCTATTGCAACAGTGATCTAATGATGATTATCAAAAATAATATCTGGGAACCAAATACTTGAAATTTTCCACAAGGAGGGAATACTGAGACAAACCTAACTACAGGGCCAACATGCTAATATAGGGCAAACTCAAAATATCACTTTTTCTCAAGAAAATGAAAGAAAAGGTACAGTTGTATAATCAGTCCAACAGCCTAAGTTGTGTTATATCCCTATCCAGGAAATGACAACCAGTCAGCATTCTAAGGTTTAGGGTACTCTCCATGTGCCCAAACTGCCACTGGCCTAAGAAGAGCCATATAAAAAGGCAATTTGGGTGGCACACACTTCAGAGCTTTCTTGTCCAAAGAAATTTGAGGCTACAACCCTGAAAGGAAAAAAATGCTGGAAAAGGAACAACCAAATAAAATCTAATGTAACTATATACAACTAGAGTATATACAGGCACAATCTAGAAATATACACAAAGAATCAATTAAGTGGGTGAAGTGGGATGATTATATGCTGTTATGGTAGGTTTACTTACACAACTGCACTATGTTCAACATTTGGATCACTGTTGCAATAGCCTAAACAATTTGTGTAGATTATTATAGCTTAGAAACATGCAAGGAGGAGGAAGGAGTTCAAGAATAAAAAAAAATCTAGGGGAATGATTTAGTAAAGCTTGTTCTGGACCTGCAAAAGGAATATAGCTTGTAATGCTTTCCGAAAGTATGTACACAAGATCAAGTTGTGCCTCTAAAATACTCAAGAGTCCACACCTTTCCAAAAAGCCATGGATGAAGCCAAATTCCTTAATCCCTGCCTGGAACTGGCTTGTTAAAGTGAGCAAGTAACACCAGAAACAATAATCTGGAAACTGTCTGCTCTGACACAGGTTGTCTTTTTTTTCTTATCGTCTTAGGAAACAAACAGCCAACTGGCTTTCATGAACTCCTTAGTTCTGTCCAAGTAGTATTTGAGCTTGCTGTGAATGTCCAGACTATACAGGATACTTTTACCCTTGTTTACAGGTTCTGAGTGTGGGATTAAAACCACTTTAAGAAAAGGAGGATTAGATCTCAAGGAAACCTTGTGAAAAATGTAGTAGGACTGACTCACCATAACAGAGCAATGTGCAGCAACAGTGGACAAAATGGGCAATTGCCCCAGGTGTTAAGGGGCATGAATGAGGGTACTTTTCTGTAACGAAATGCTGATACAGAAAGGCACTAGGGGTCAGGGTTTTTGTTTTTGCTATGCTGGACTGTGGATTGGCTGTCATATTGTAGGGCAGTTTCCCCCTCCTCTACATTTGTCCAGAGACTCTTTCTTCTTTTGTTCTTCACTTGAAGAGCTGGGGACACTGAGCTACAGAAGCCAATCTAATCGCAATTGGCCTGATTTTTTTGACTTTTTACTTGAGGGGGTGGGGCACAAGTTTGTGGGGCTGCCACAGGGTGCTAGTTAAAACCAGCTATGCTCTGATGACTAGTACAGTTTTCCAGGTTAAGAACCTCAAATCAGCTTGATGAGCTGGTTCAAATGGAAGAAGTGTACATTTTTTCAAACACAAAATTAAGAAATCAAATGGGGGGGGGGTGACCTGTTTTCTAGTTAGGTTGATATACAAAACCCCAGTCAAAATCTGATTGAAGACTGGTAGAAAGGGGGTATTTAAAGGGTGGACAAGCAGAAATGGTAGGATGACAACTCACACAAATAATCCAGAAACAGAGGCAAAAGAGCCTTAAAAGGGTCCTGGTCCACAAACTAGAAAAATCATCATGCACACATGCACATCCTTTTGAAAAGGGTGACTAAAAGATATAATTTCAACAGTCAAATGAATTGTTTGCAGGTTAAGGTGCATCAAACAATCCTTGTCTCAAGGGTGAGTAAATCCAGTCTGGGGAAGCTTGTGGTAACTGCCCTTGACCAATTGCAAAACAAAGGAGAACCACCATTGCACAGGACAAAAGGAAATCACCATCACAATCATTGGAGAGTCCTTCTGGATCCTTAGAATAACCCTGAGTATCAGTGTTAAAACAAAGAAATATTCTTGTCCAAGGGAATGAGAAGGTTTCTGTCTTTCAGGCCTAATTGCAAGAACTCATGGAGCTGAATTTTCTTAACTGTCTTGTTTTGAGAGGAGGCAAACACATCTATTTGAGAGCAGTTCCCCACAGTTGGAACAATTCCTTAACACTCAAAAGTATAACTTCTGTTTGTAGTAATCTGCTCTGGTCCTGCTCAACTTGTCTGCTACAATACTTTGCTCTGACAGAATGCATGAAGCCTGAAGAATGAGACTGAGAGACTATCCCTCATGCAATCCTAGCAAGTCCACAAAGGGGATAAGATGTGATACCCTCTTATTTATGTACCACATTACTGAGGTATTTTCTGTGTTAACTTATACAGCTCCAGGAGACAAGAGATGATAGCTACCAACATCTGTTTTGACATTTACGTGCTTTTGTTTGTCCTTGGAGTTCCACATACCTTGCACTTTTATCCCTTTCAAAAATACTTCCCATGTAAACTCTGAAGCAGCTGTTGTGACAGACACAGGAAGACTAAAGGGAGAAGGAGGACCTGGGTTGAGAGATAAATAGTGTACCCACTAGTGTACCCACTACTATATCTCGTTACTGACATATACCAGAAATGGAATCTGAAAAGATAAGAGATGCTGATGTTGCATCCAAGTTGTTTTGAGATACCACTAAAGTCTGGCTAAAGGAATCATAAGAATCACAGAAGCCATGAAACCCAGAATCATGGGAAATACCATGTCAAAAGCCTGAGATTGGCTTTAAAACTCCAGGTAGATTTGCTTGTACCATTCTAACTTGTTCACAGGATGAAAAGCTGTTTCCAAGGACATGTCTAGAAGGCATCCCATAAAAACTAGTGAGTAGAAAGGGATAGGAAATGTTTTCTGGAAGTTCACTTAAAACCAAAGACTGAGCAGGAGTTTCAGGACCCATGTCAAGGAATCCTGACAACTAGAAAAAAATGTCTGGAAACATAAGAATCATTCACATATGCAAAACTCACTGGAGCCAGGCACTTTGTAAATACCCTTGGTAAGGTGGATAGACCAGAGAGTAACACTGACCTGTCAATGTCAGTCAGACACAGAAAATCTTATAAAGGCCCATATTCCTTGCACATTGAATGTCATGATAAGCATCTTTAAAGGTCCAATGTTACCAAAAAGCTGCTGGCGGGAATGAGTGGTAACAGGAATTGGAGAGGTAAGATACCAAAATTCAGAATATTGCCAATAGTGTATGCATCATAGTATCAGTGTATGCACAGTGCATCTTACCACCCCGTCTCAGGCATTTCATCTCCATACTTCTAGCTTCCTTAAATGCTCTGCCTTTACTACCTAGGTTTCTGTACCATGCAGTATTACTAGTCGCACCACTGTTTTGTACACCTTACTTTTCAGCTTCTTTGGCAGTCTTCTGTCATATACTACACTTAACACTTTGTGCCAGGTGGCTGCAGCCCCTCTAATTCTAGCTTTCACATCCTCATTCAGACTTCTCCTCCTCACCCCCCCCCCCCAGATACTTGAAGCTGTTAACCTGTTCCATTATTTTCCCTTCTATCTCAATTCTCAGCATCTTCTGAAATCCATTTGCTGCCAGTACAACTGTCTTATCTGTTCTGCTTCATCCCATGTGCTTTCAGTTTTGCATTCCATTGCCCCAGCCTTAGCTGAAGCTCTTGCTCAGAGTCTGCCTGTAATGCCACATAGTCTGCATAGTACAACTTTATCCATCTCCTCAGAACTGTTTGTTAATGTAGTCCATCACCAGTATGAACAGCAGTGGGCTCACAGCTGAACCCTGACACATACCCACTCCCACTGGGAACCCTTCTATAAGGCCAAACACTGTTTGTACTTGAGTCACTGGGACCTTGTACACAACTTACACTAATTCTACCAATGTTTCTAGGACTTTGAACCACCGCAGAACTGCCCAAATCAGCATTCTTGGGACCATATGCTTTCTCCAAGTCTAGGAATATTCAGTTGGACTCTTCCTCTTCTCTAGCTTCTTCTGAAATATCTGTCTCACTGCAAACATCAGGTCAGTTGTGCTGCGTTCTGATCTGAATCCAAACTATTCATCTCCCATCTTACTTTACACTATTCTGCATACTCGTTTATCAATCACCCTCTCCAGAAATTTCATGCCATGTGACATGAGTCTGACACTTCTGTACTGCCCACAGATGTGATTGCCCCCTTTGTTCTTGAACACTGGTTCTAGTATGCTTATTCTCCAGTCATCCAAGATATGCGTTGGGAGGGTGGCCTAATGGTTAAGGTGTTTGCCTTAGAAACACAAGGTGCAGGGTTCGAGTCTCACAAGGGATAATTCGCTAGACTTAAAAATGGCTCGCAAGGGCAGTTAGCCTTGTTATGAACCTAATCTATGTACTAATCTATATGCCCCTCTCTCTCCACACTGCTAGGAGTACCCTTGGGAGTCATTTCTCCTCTATCTCACCCAGCATCTTTATCATATCTGATGTGACTTCATCTGAGTCTGGTGTTTTCCCTTTTTTTAGTGCTGTTCAAATGTTTATGGTGAGCTCCTCTTCTCCCCTCATCATAGGCTGTGTCTAGGGCAGTACAGCTTCTGTGGGGTTTTCATCATTCAGAAGCTGCTGGAATTACTCCTTCCATCTGCCTTTGATTTCCTGTGGACTGGTGAGCAGATTGTTGCTGGCATCCCTTATGTAGAGTGTCCGACTATCTTCACCTTTCTGTCTTTGCCTTGCAACCTGACATAGTTTCTTTGTGGCATCTACTGACTTGCTTTCTAGAAACTGGTAGAGTACTCCGTACTGCAACTCCTTTCTTGGCTGGTTTTTAACCAACCAGTATTCCTTCCTAGCCAGGTCTGGCATGTCTATCTCCCACTTTTTCCTGCACTCCTCCTTTCTTTTGATGACTTCCTGGACTTCTACAATCCACCACCAGCTTTCCTTATACATACCTTATTTCTATACCTGGCTAGGCCGCATATCTGTTCTGTTGAGGTGGTACAGCCCATATTAATTCCTTCAACTCTTGTGCTTTCTCTCCAGTCAACTTCCAGATCTTCAGTGTGGTCTCGCTTGATCTTAGAGCATTCTCTGACCACTGCTTGTAGCGGACTGTGGTAACCAGTGGGTTACGTTGTGGGCCGACTGTTTCACAGGGGATGACTTTGCAATCACCGATTCTACCCCAATGCCCTTTCCTTAGTAGGAGGAAGCATACCTCTCAACCTCAGAGCAAGAAATCTTGACAAAAGTCCAAAAATAGGGACACTTTAAATATTGTCTTACAAACACAGAAAGTTGATAGAATAACAAATTTTGCATTAGCATGAACTTTTCTGAAGGATATGAATTCTGAAAATCAAATTTCTGCTATTATTTAATGACTTCAGTACTGAATGATTTGCCAATGACTTGACAGAAAACTAGAATGTTATGAGAAATGCACCAAAACTAGGAGTCAAAAACCTAGACATTTTCAAAAATCTGGACAGTTGAGCTATGGGAAGAAGTCTACCCAAGTTGCATGTCAACCACGTTGTATGTGATCTTGTGACTCTCTTTCTGACCACGCTTGTATGTGATCTTGTGACTCTCTTTCTGACCCATGTGTTGGCTATTATCAAGTCATTTGCCAGAGAGAAGTCTAGAATGGCCTTTCCTTCTTTGTTCCTGTTGCCCCACCCATGTGTACCAAGGCAGTGTTCATATCCTGTTCCGTCTGTTCCGATAAGTGCATTTATGTCACCCATTAACACCAATTCATCTTGTCCCGTTTTATCTAGTAGGTCCTCCAACTGCTGTCTGAGTGTACTCTTTTCCTCACTATCACAACCCTGCTGTAAGGTATAGGCTGAGAACCCGAATACTCCTCCATCATTAAGCTGGAGTCTGACTGCCACGAGTCCGTAGCAAATTCTGATGACATCCCTCACCGTCTTCTGAAGCTTCTCCCTCACCACAATTCCCACACCATTTCTAGCCTGTCCTGCTCTTGAGGAGTAGACTCTAGATCCCAAGCCATGTGACTTTGCTACACTGCCTTTCCATCTCGTCTCCTGAATACATAGGATGTCCAGCCTCCTCCTTACCATCATGTCATCCACTTCCAAGCTGCTCCCTGTCAGTGAACATGCATCAACTCTAGCAATTTGTAGTTTAAGTTTAGTAGGTCAATTGATTTTACTTCCAGCTTTCACTCAACAGATCTAGCCCAGGTAACCCAAGATGGGCAAATGGACACCAGCCAGCAAGTAGCTTACTGACCTAGGGCTGCGGGGCTTTATAGCAGGCACACTCTGGCCAATAGGGGCACACACACTCCCTCCCACCATTAGTATTACTCCCTAGTGTAGGTCAGAGTAGACTGGGTCCTCAACCCACTTCTCACTGGCAAATACCCATGCCCATTTGGCAACATTACTCAACATGACAATCATAATGGGGACATTCATCCTAATCCCGGCCCAACATCTATCCCTGTCACTATAAATAATTCCCAAACCAAATATAACACTTTACCTCTTATCAACCCACCCAATTCACTCTCCATTGCTCATCTTAACATACGTAGCATATGCAATAAAATCCCTCATGTTCATGCCCTCCTTGATGTCCACCAATTTGATATCCTCTGCTTATCAGAAATATGGCTAAAACCCACAATAAAAGATAACGAAATCAGACCTCCAGGCTATAGTATTTTTCGTGTTGACCGCACATTGAAAAAAGGTGGAGGAATAGCAATTCTCTATAAAGCACACATACAACTTAGTACCATAAATCTTAACCTACCTTTAGACTTCAGCAGTGAAATAATTATGAACGAAAACAAAAACACCAAACAAACCACTATTACCTTTGCTACAAAATGTAAGTCCAAATAAGCAAATACCAGCAAAGGTATGGCTCCAGATTCAAAACAGACAGCAGTATCAAGACAATCCAAAAAACAGCGAGGAACTTAAAAATCCAGGCACAGAGACATAAGGTTTCTTCAGTTCACTTCAGCTCAGCTTTATTCACACAAGCGCTTTCACATATACAGCTTCATCAGGTGTTTGAAATACACTGAAACTCTATACCTTTATATACACACACCTATCTAATCATGTGACCATTACATAATACAAATTTAAAAATATATATGAGTCTCATAAAAACATTAAAAACAAATACAACTATATAAAAACATGACAGAAAAACTATTTAAATAAAGTGCAATTAAAGTGAAACTAAAAATAACTTATTATTACTTCCTCAAAGGTCTATTTTGTAACACTGGTTTAATTGGAATATGGTCATTAAGTCCATGACCATAATTAGCCTTTAGCCTGGCTATCCAGCATGCTTCTAGCTCTTCAGTTCTATGCCTAATGTTACCACGTCTCACATTCTCATGAGTAATACCTAAAACTAGAAACTTAAACTCATGCCTTATATCTGTACTGACAACATGTTTAGCTAATGCATTTGTGAGATTATTTTCACTAATGTTATAAAGATGTTCCCTAATTCTTTCCTTTAAACAACAATCAGTTTTTCCTACATAATATTTGTGGCACAATTTACAGACAGCTAAATATACAACATGCTTTGTGTATTGCAAGTGGCTGCAACTTTGATATGAAAAAGTTGACCATTGTCTGGATGCTTAAAAGTAGTGTCAGTAGACATATAAGCACAATAATTACATTTACCACATGGTTTGGTGCCAAAGTGCATGTCACTAGAACTGTTAGACTTCTGCTTATAACATAATTTACTTTTAAGCAACCTTTTATTCTTAAACGTACATTGTGGTTTCACACCCACTAATGACTTAATATATTCATCTGTCATCAAAATATTCCAATGCGAACCAATAACATCTATGTATTTATTAATGTCCCTGGTGTAATGTAATGTAATGTAAAGACATTCTTACTTTATTGTCATTCCTTCTCTTTCTATGATCAAAAAAGTGTCAGAAAAATAAGGTTTAGCAACAGTAGACCTCAAAAGATCCATCTCACCTGAAATATGTCGTACCATCTCTTCATTATACCCCCTCTCTATTAGTTCATTTACTGTCTTAGATTTAAAGCTTATATAATCATTATCATCAACATTAAGCCTGGAAGCTCTCAAAAACTGATTTTTAGCTACACTCCTAAAAACAAACTTCGGATGCATGCTTTGTCTGCTCAATAAGTGATTAGCATGACAAGGTTTTCTATACAAGCTGTTTGTATTCCTACTTACAGTCACATCTAAGAAATTAACATGTGTATATGAAAAATTCTAAGTAAAAGACAGAAAAGTGGTAGAGTTATGAATATAACTCACAAAATCATTCAACTGTTGTTCACTACCTCTCCATAACAAAAAAAGGTCGTCCACGAACCTTTTATAAAAAAATAATGTTCGTGGAGAATGGACCATTAATTATGTTATCTGTTTCCCAAACATTCATGACAATATTTGCATAACTATTAGAGCAGGAACTGCCCATGGCAACACCATTTTTCTGCCAGTATATTCTCTCATTAAAAACAAAAATATTATTATGCAATAAAAATATCCTCTCCTCTGCAGTCTTTGTTGACTTATCAAAAGCTTTTGACATGGTTAATCACCAAATCCTTCTACACATCCTAAAGTCCCACTCACTAAATCCACTATCCATGAACTGGTTCACATCCTACCTAGAAAACAGACAGCAGGCTGTACTCTGGCAAAACACTCTATCCAATCATCTACCCATCTCATTTGTCCCACAAGGCTCCATAATAGACCCTCTCTTGTTTTCCATTTACATCAATGATCTCCACTCAGCCATTCCACTCTCCACATGTATTCAATATGCAGATGATTCTACTATTGTCTGCTCAGCCTCCTCTCAGGATGAACTTCAGTCCCATACACAAAAAGTTTTCAAGTTTTTCAATATAGTAGAAAACGGGTTCTCCAACCGCTGCCTCTTACTAAACGCCAAAAAAAAATAGAAGTTATGTTCTTACCATAACGTTCCATGTTAGTTGTCTTCTTCTCGCCTTCTTTCTTGCTGGATGGGTTCGGAGCCGACCTCGGCTCCGACTCGGCCACTCTAAAAGCTCGAGAGTTGGTTCCACCGGCTCGAGGCTCCCCTTATATCCCACAATGAGAGGCGTGTATTACCTCAGATCTCGTTTGTGAGCTAGGCCCAGCTAATAATAAAACCAGAAATACTGGAAAAAGAGAGTCCACCTCTATAACAAAGGGGAAGAGGAAAGGTGACTTGAAGCCTGATCCAGAAAAATATGCACAGCAGAGCATATACCTATCAGCAAAGAGGTGGTAGAAAGAGAGGTCACAATCAAACTCCTCTAGGTCTGTCCAGGCCAGGGGGAAGGAGGGTGGGACGCAAGAAAGAAGGCGAGAAGAAGACAACTAACATGGAACGTTATGGTAAGAACATAACTTCTATATGTTAAGTTGTCTATCTCGCCTTCATTCTTGCTGGATGGGACCGCGTCCCTAGCACCTTGTCCCGGGTGGCCTAACGGAACAGACTCTTGAGAACAGTGGTACCAAAGTTAGCTCTATGCCTAGAAGCTAAATCCAATTTATAATGTGAAATGAAAGTGTGAGGAGTAGACCAAGTAGCCGCTGCACAAATGGTGTCAATAGGCAGTCTGTCTTGGAAGGCTATAGAAGTAGCCAAAGCTCTGGTGGAGTGGGCCTTAGGTTTGTTAGGCAGCTTTTGGTGTCTAATTTCATAAACAATTGAAATCAGAGATGTTATCCATCTAGATAGCGATACCTTGGAAACAGAAAGTCCCCTTCTGCCTTCTGCATAGGAGACAAACAGCTGGTCAGTTTTTCTGAATTGTTTGGTTCTATCCAAATAGTACCTTAACTGACGATGAACATCTAGCCAATGCAGTTTTTGTTCAGACCTATTAGAATATCCTGGAAAAAACACAGGAAGATCAATGCTTTGATTTAGGTTAGATGCAGAGGCTACCTTAGGTAAAAAGGACGGGTTGGTTCGTAAAGAAACCCTGTCTTTGTGGAACAAGAGATATGGTGGTCGACAGCTGAGTGCATGAAGTTCTGAAACTCTTCTAGCTGAAGTAATAGCTACCAGAAAGAGAGTCTTCCATGATAGCAATTTTAAGGAACAGGAAGCTGCAGGTTCGAAAGGGGGAAAAATCAAAGAACTGAGAACTAAATTAAGGTCCCAAGGAGGAGGAGGATTTCTTATAGGAGGTCTGAGAAGAAAAACTCCCTTCAAAAAGGCTTTGCAAAGCTTGTGTGACATTATGGTAGACTCTGAAATGCCCACATGAAAGTTAGATATAGCTGCCAATTGAACTTTGAGAGTAGAAGGAGATGAACCTGCATGAAAGAGTTCAGCTAGAAAATCAAGAACCATATGGATGGGAGCAGTGAAAGGATCTAAGTCCCTTCCTTGAGCCCAATAGGCGAAACGTTTCCACTTACTGAGATAAATCTTTCGAGTGGATGATTTATGGGAAGCTATCAAAATATCTCGAACAGAGTGAGATATTTGAGGAAGCCTGGCGAAGGTTGGAACTGGAGGAACCAAGCAGTGAGGTTCAGAGAGGGGAGGGAGCGATGTAACTGACCCGACTGATGGATCAAAAGATCTGGAACTAGGTCCAGATGCCAAGGTTGCTCCAACAGAAACTGATGTAGAAAGGGGAACCAAACCTGTCGAGGCCAGTAAGGAGCAATGAGGATCAATGAGGCCTTCTGAGCGATAGCTTTCTGTATCACTTGAGAGATTAGTGGGAAGGAGGAAATGCATACAGAAGTCCCCGGGGCCAAACTTGGACTAGAGCGTCTCTGCTGGACTGGCCTGGTAACGGGAATAGGGTGAAATAATCTCTGCACTTGCTGTTTTGGGGAGTAGCAAAAAGGTTGCAGCAAGGCTGACCCCACTTGAGAAAAATTTCTCTCACAACAGAGTCTTTCAGAGACCACTCGTGAGGCATGAGGATAGCTCTGCTCAACTTGTCCGCAATTTGATTGGACTTCCCGGGGATATGCGTTGCAATCAGAAACCGCTGAGAAGAAATCGCCCATTGCCACAGTCTGAGTGCTTCTCGACATAGGGGATAGGACCTGGTTCCGCCTTGTTTGTTGATATACCACACTACAGACATATTGTCCGTCTGGATTGCTATAGTTCCCAAGGGAAGAGAGTGTTGAAGGGCTTGCAACGCTAAAAGCACTGCTCTCATCTCTAGAACATTTATGTGCAAGTGGCATTCGTCTGGTTGCCATGTGCCCTGGACAGTTCTGCCCTGATAATGCCCCCCCCACCCGATCAAGGAGGCGTCCGTTGTCAGAGTAGCAACCGGAGGGGAAGGAACAAAGGGTCTTCCCAAGAAGAGCTGAGGGGAAGACATCCACCACAGAAGATGATTCTTGCATGTTTGCGCAATCATAATGGTGTGGGACATCGGAAGTTGTTGGTATGACCATTGTGTGAAGAGCATCCATTGAAGGATTCTCATGTGGAATCTGGCTAATGGAAGCAGAGGTATGGCAGCCGCCATAATCCCCAATACTTTCAGAACTAACCTGGCTTTGACTCTGTTGCTGCTGAAGAGGAGCGAGACCAGTTTGTGTATGTCTGTTATTCTCTGATCTGTTAGTCTCGCAGACATGTTGACTGTGTCTAGATTTGCGCCTATGAAGGTAATAATACGACAAGGCGACAAAACAGACTTTTCGCAATTTATTGAAATGCCTAACTTTTGACAAATGCGAAAGGTGTAGTTCCTGGCCATTAAAAGAAGATGCTTGGTGGGAGCTGTGAGGAGCCAGTCGTCCAAATATGGAAACACCTGGAATCCTTGACGTCTCAGATGAGAAGCTACCACTGCCATGCATTTGGTAAACACCCGGGGGGCGGTGGTGAGACCAAAGGGCAGGGCCCTGAATTGAAAATGACTGGTTCCCAGCCTGAAGCGGAGGAATCTTCTGGAGCGTCTGTTCATTTTTATGTGATAGTACGCATCCTGAAGGTCTATAGAGCACATCCAGTTTTCCTTTCCCAATAGGGGAAGGATGGACTGTAGCGTGACCATCCGAAATCTTGTTTTCTTGACCGACTTGTTCAAGATACTGAGATCCAAAATTGGTCTCCAGTCCCCTGTTTTCTTTGGAACTAAAAAGAACCTGGAGTAGATTCCGGATCCTTGCTGGTCTGCTGGAACTGGCTGAATTGCTCTTTTTGCAAGCAGCTTTGAAATTTCCAAAGCTGCAAGATCCCTTTGAGCGGGTGGAACATCTGGAAGGGATTTTTTTGATTGGTTTGGAATGCGAAAGGGAATGGAATAGCCTTCGAAATGATGGACTGTACCCACTTGTCTTGAGTTAGGGATAGCCAGGCTTCTGGGTACAGTGACAATCTTCCCCCGACTGCCTCCGAAGGTGGACAGTCGGGCAACACCTCAGGGATGCTGAAAGGGCTTATCGGAAAAGGCTTCTCGATTGCCCTGGTTCTGTGGACCCCCTCTGCCTCTAGGGCGACGTCTACCATTATTGTTCCCTCCTCTGCCTCTGGAGGGGAACCGACTCTGTGCGTCAGGCAAATTCCCTTGAGATTGTTTGCGGAACCACATTTTTCCACTTTTCTGGCCTTTGGGGTAAGGTCTAGAAGGAGTAGAAAAACGGACTCCGACGGCAGACAGAGTTTTACCATCCGTCTCGCACCTAGTCAAGGTTTCTTTCACTTGAGGACCAAAGAGAGATGATCCATCAAACGGGGAATTAGTGAAAGACGTTTTAAAAGGGTCCGCAAAATTGCATAGTCGCATCCAGGCATGCCGGCGTAAGGCGACACCTGTCCCTGCGGCTCTACTCGCTCCATCAGCCGCATATGAAAGGAGGCGCATGGAGGAGTTAGCTATTGAATTCAGGGTAGTCAGCTGGGTGTTCATTTTGTCCTGAAAATCTGCAGCTGTAGGATCCTTCAACATCTCACCCGCTTCCTTGATCAAGTCTCTCTGGAGACGGGTGAAATGGCATAGGTAGTTCAGCGAACGCATTGCAAAGGTCGCTGACGAAAACATCCGCTTCCCATACCTGTCCATGGACCTAGATTCTTTGTTAGGGGAATGAACAAGCACTGAAGGATCAGCTAGTTCCTTCTTGGTGGCAGCAGCTACCACCATAGCATCCACTGTAACACCTTTGGTCAGAAATTGTTTGTCAGTTGGTGCGGTTATAAATTTGGAAGGTCTCCTGGGGGTAGGGTCCACTGAGTCAGGAGCCGTCCAGGCTTTCTTTGCCACCACCTGCATGAGGGGATCAAAGGGGGGAGACACCCAGGAGGTGGAAGGGCGAGAGCCAAACGCCTCAAGATACACAGATTCATCCTCCGAAGGATTAAGGGCTGGCCAATTTCCCCTCTGTTTCAGGATCTCTAGAATGTCCGCAAAGGAGACATCTTCAGAAGGGGAACGGGGGGAACCCTCGGAATCCTCTAAATCTGTGTCAGAGGTGACAGACTCAGGTGAGTCTATGTGCTTCCTCTTACACTTTCTCTTCCTAGGGGGCTCCCCTGCCAATTCAGGGGAGGCCTCGGAAGAAGATGAGATCCCCACAGGGGATTCTTGAGGAGCTGGCTCTCTGCGGTCTGGGATGAGGGAGTGAGTCGAGATAACCAGAGGCACCGAAGAGGGAGGGGCGGACGGAGCCGACTGTGGAGTCGAACAAGGTTCCTACACACTCCGCATGACCTCGAACGTACCCCTGTCAGGCAGAGCCAGAGGTCCCCGCTCCGAGAAGCTGAGAACCTCCCTCGGCACCGACAGTGATGGCTCCGAGGCCGATGTCGGAGCCGAACTTACCAGCGCCAAAGCACCGAGAGGGAGAGGGGGGTCGGACAAGGGTCCGATGCCACTCACCCCCTCGGAGCCGACGAGGGAAGTCCGGCGCCGGGATTCCTCAAAAGAAGAAATCGGAGCCGACGACGGAGCCGAAGACAAATGTATCGGCTCCGACGCTACCACAGTCTCGGTTCCAAGACGCCCCGGCTCCGAGCTCAAAGGAGTCGGAGGAGGAATATTTAGAGGAACAGGTTGAGGCATCGACTGATGAGTCGGGCTCTGAAGCATTTGGGCCAGTGCCTCGGACTTTAAAAGTCGACTCACTACCCTCTGGAGGTCATGATCAGAGAGCCTCGATGACCTAGAGGAGTGAGATCTGTGGCTCCGTTCAGACAGCAAGGGAGACGCTGGAGCCGAATGAACGGAGCCAAGGGATGGTGACCTCGACCTCTTTCTAGATGTCGGCTCCGATGGTCTGATCGGAGCCGACCCAGGAATCTCCAATACCTCGGCTCGGGGACCACAGAAACTGTAGTCAAAGACTCATCGGCTCCAGCCGGAGCCGATGAAGCAGTAGGCTTCGAAGCCTTAGGCCTCGACTCAGAAGCTGGAGCCGAGGTCTTAGAAGCCTTGGAAGGTTTTCCCGAGGTAGCAGATAGGGAACCTTCAGGCTTAAGCAAACCCCTTAGTATGAGTTTGTTTTTTCTTTCCTGCAGGACTCTAGGGCTGAAGCCATGGCATACAGCACAAGAGTCCTGCAGGTGTAAAGGTCCCAGGCAGTACACACAAGAAGTGTGACCGTCTGTCAGAGACATTTTCTGACAGCACGAGTCACACTTCTTGAAGCCTGAGACCTTTGAATCCTTGGACATATCAAGGAAAAGTGTAATCACACACAAGCACAAACACACCGATTACACTATACACTTAATAAAACTAAATAAATTTAGGTAGTTTTAAATTTATAAAGTCCCTACCAAAAAACACATACACTCCAAGGGGAGATGGGAGGGCCCAAAGGCCTAAGGGAAGAACTACAAGTTCTTGTGGTAAAAAAAGGGGAAAGAACACGGAAGAAGGGATAAAAATCCTTTAAAATAAGGGGATACTGTATGGAAAACTAATTTAAAGGGGTTTTGTAACTTTTTTTAAACTATTTTCTACACTCACCTGAAGCCGGTTGAAGCAACACGTCTCGATAGCTGTAGCGGCAAACGAGATCTGAGGTAATACACGCCTAGCATTGTGGGATATAAGGGGAGCCTCGAGCCGGTGGAACCAACTCTCGAGCTTTTAGAGTGGCCGAGTCGGAGCCGAGGTCGGCTCCGAACCCATCCAGCAAGAATGAAGGCGAGATAGACAACTTGACATCTAAACTTTTACTCCTTTACATTTCACTCTCACATCTAATAATGGCACCCTTATTTCCCCTGATCTGACCACTAAACTCTTAGAAATCACAATAGACAATAACCTCAACTTTGATCCACACAAATACCACAGTAAAACTAGTCAACAGAAAATTAGGATCCCTCTATAGAATAAAACCATATCTGACACCATTAGCTAAGTCCACTATAGCTAGAACTCATTTACTCTCAACCCTTCTTTATGCATCTCCCATCTACACTAACCTCTCCAAAAAGAACCTTAACAAACTAGCTATATCCTATAATAACATTTTCGGGTTTGCTACTAGCTCCCCTTATAGAACTCATCACTGTCTAAATCTAAAACAACTAGGCTGGCTAGAACTTCCAAATCTGATACAATTTAATCAACTTTCAATAACTCACAAGGCCCTTAATCAGCCCAACAATACTCCCATACTCTCTAGCTTTATTACACCATATAGTAATCTCAAAAATTTATTACACCATATAGTAATCTCAAAAATTTACGAACCTTGATACTGACCATCAGCACCCATTTATATGAAACTATCTGTTGCCAAAAAGAAAAAGGACGATTCAGACTTTATGGAAGACAAGAGGGGGTTGACAGGGTAGGAAGGGGAACCAAATCTCTTAAACAGTCAGTCATTCTGACTTAATAGATTGTTCTTGGGTTTTCAGAGTTTCCAGAATTCTTCTTGGGACCCCCCTTGTCAATTCTTCAAAAAGAATGTCTACCTGCATTTTGTTACGACTATTTATTTTGTTTCTTACCAAAAACTGGATGAGGAGTTGCAGAATCTTTTGGAAAATATGGAAAAGGAGGACTGAAAAATCTCAAGTAACTCCCTGTATCATCTAACCCCTTTTATCTATATTTTGTTCACCTCTGCAGCACAGGGGCCAAAAACTAAATCTCTAAAGGAGAATTTAAAAATCTCATTTTTTGTCATCATCTGTGAGGTTCCGAGATTGCAGTCAGGTAAACCTCTTCAAAAAAGTACAGTTCTGTACACTTACCATAAATGTAGAAGTTAGAGTGTATTCACTGTTGCAGTCATTACACTTGGGTTATCCTGCTGACAGGCTACCTGCAGTCGGCCTGAATTCCAAAGTCTAGGTCCGGCGTTGGTTGCTGTCGCCTCTTCCCTGACGTCAGAGCGCCAGGGGTATAAAAGATGCAGCCGACGCCATTTTCTTCAGTTTTTCTTGCCCCAGATGTCAGGTGCCCCCAAAAGGGTAGGCTAAAAATATGCCAATAAAACATGCATACACCAAAATACATTATACCTTCATCTACAAGCAAATACACCACATAGGTTGTATAGATTAGAGAAGTGCAGATAAGTTCCAGCAAAGAAATGGGGGATGGTGGGAGGGTAACCTGGACTACAACAGTGAATACACTCGAACATCTACATTTATGGGAAGTGTACACAACTGTACTATGTTCTTCGTGTTTCACTGTTGCAGTCACTACACTTGGGTTGAATCCCAAAGCTATGGTTGGGAGGCTGGAGCTAAATAGTATTAGGAGCGGCTATGAGGCCCTGCAAAACTGCAGTGGCAAAGCCTGCCCTGGATTTAAAGTAGAGTGGTAAATGATAGTGCTTTGTGAAGGTGTGCACTGAACTCCAGGTAGCAGCCTCTAAGTTGGTACTCCCCTGAGGAAGGCTACTGAAGTGGTTGCTGCTCTGGTTGAATGTGGCCCAATGCCCTTAGGCACTGGCTTACCATGTTGTGAATAGCAGAAACGAATGCAGTGGCCTATCCACTTTGAAATAGTCTGCTTTGAGATAGCCTTTCCTTGTGAT
The DNA here is from genome assembly GCF_019279795.1 of Protopterus annectens. Lineage (NCBI taxonomy): Eukaryota > Metazoa > Chordata > Ceratodontiformes > Protopteridae > Protopterus > Protopterus annectens. Next base: position 1,554,811,495 of record NC_056745.1, read on the forward strand.
CCTGCAGCATATGCCACTAGTAGTTGCTCTGTCTTTCTGAAAGCTTTGGTTCTGTTCAAGTAGAAGCATAGTTGTCTGTATATGTCCAAAGAATGTAGAATTCTCTTCCCCTTATTCTGTGGGTTTGGATAAAAAGTAGGCAGATGAATAGTTTGGTTAAGGGCCACAATGGACACTACCTTAGGCATAAATGTCGGGTTTGTCCTCAGAGAAATCCTGTCTGGTTAAAAAATGATAAAAGGTTCCACAGCCATGAGTGCCTGTAACTCTGAGACTCGTCTTGCAGAGGTTATTGCTAGGAGCAGAGCTGTTTTCCAAGATAAAAACTTTATATTAGCTGCAGCGGCTGGCTCAAAAAGAGGCAGGGTGAGTTTTTCCAAGACATAATTGAGGTCCCATGCAGGTATTGGTGATCTCCTTGGAGGCCTTAAGTTTTTGGCTACTCTGAGGTACTGCCTTAAAGGATGAGAAAAGATTGGTGGCTCTCTATTGTAATGAGCCGAAATGGCAGAGGCATGAATTTTAATTGATGAGAAGGACAGGCCTTTGTCCAGCATCTCGGTTAAGTATTGCAAAATCTGAGGAATATTTGGTACAGCTGCGTCAGTTCCTTATGCCTGGTTCCAAGCATAGAATCTCTTCCACTTTCTGGTACTAGACCTTCTGGCCTCCAAAATGACATCCATTACAGCTTTAGTGAGAGGCGCGTTTTCTGTGACTACATTATCCGCCATGCTGCCAGATTTAACGTCTTTAGTTGGCTGTGCAGGATCTGATTGTTTTGTTGGGACAGTAGATGAGGTATTTGAGGCAAGGTCCAAGCTGGGCATTGAGACAAGTTCCTTAGGATTGGATACCAGTACTGGTGGGGCCAGTCTGGAGCAATCAGGATCATCTTTGGCTTCTCTTGTCTGACCTTTAGGAGTACCTTGGGGAGCAGAGGCAGTGGAGGAAAGGTATATACTGCTAAGCTTTTCCAGCTGAAAGAGAGGGCGTCCACATTCCATGCTTGTCTGTGATAAGTCCTTGTGCAGAAGCTTTTTAGTTGGTAGTTGTGAGGAGAGGCAAATAGATCTATATCCGGGCATCCCCATTTCCTTGTTATCATGCTGAAAACTTGTGGATGCAATTTCCACTCGTGGGGATCCATGAGGTTTCTGCTTAGTTCGTCTGCCAGAGTGTTTATCTTTCCTGGCAGGAATTGTGCCTGCAGATGTACTTGGTAAGTCAGTGCTGTGTCCCACACAGTCATGGCTAGTCTGCAAAGGGGGTAAGAATGAGTGCCTCCCTGCTTGTTTATATACCACATGATTGTGGTGTTGTCTGTCTTTATCAGTAGTTGTCCCGGATGAAGCAGGTCCTTGAAAGCTGTCGGGGCATTCTGAAAAGCTAGCATCTCTTTTTGATGGATATGTAGATGCATTTGGTTTGCGGACCATGTGCCTTGAATACATCTTCCTGCCATGTGGGCCCCCCAGGCATAATTTGATGCATCCGTTGTTAATGTCTGCCTGGCTGGGGGTAAAATGAATGGCTGTCCCTTGATCTGGTGACAAGCCTCCACCCACCATCGAAACTCCTGTTGCAGGCAGGGAATGAGGGTAATTATTGTTTCCAGGCTGTGGCAATGTTGAGTCCAAACACTTTTTAGGTACCACTGAAGTTTCCTCATATGCAGTCTCGCATATGGAATTAGTAGAATGCAGGATGCCATGAAGCCCAAAGCCTGCAGAATTTTTCTTGTAGATAACTGGGCCTTTTGTTGCCAATAGGTTGAAATAGGTAGTCAGTTGCTTTTGTTTGTCTGGCGTGAGATAAGCCATCTGGGCAGTTGTATTTAAGCTTGCACCAAGGAATATTATCTCTTGAGAGGGTACTAGTTTTGATTTCTTTTCGTTGACTGTGTACCCTAGGCCTGTTAGAAATCTCTTTACAAACGCCAGATGCTGTAGTAGAATGTCCTTGTTCTCTGCTTGAATGAGGCAGTCGTCCAAGTATATATTTGTATTCCTCTTTGTCTGCAGAATGCAATTACTGGTGCCAGGCACTTTGGGAAGACCCTGGTCGCAGTAGATAAGCCAAAGAGCAGTGCAGAAAATTGGTAATGCATTGAGCCAGCTTTGAATCTGAGGTATCTTTTGCATGTTTGTCTGATTGGGACAAGCAGGTATGCCTCTTTTAGGTCTAAAGTCACAAGCCAAGCCTTCTTGCCCAGCATGGACAGAAGTTGCTGTAGAGCCAACATTTTGAATTTTGGTATATCCAGATATGTGTTTAGAATAGATAGGTCCAGTATTGGTCTCCAGGTCTTGTCCTTTCTTGGTACCAAGAACAGTCTTGAATAAAATCCTTGTCCTCGCTCTTGCTCTGGCACTAGTTGAATGGTCCTCATGTCCATGAGGGATGAGACTTGTTTTTGCACCTCTGCCCATTGATTTTTTGGCAGATCTGGCCAGCCGTTTGTCTTTGGCAGGGTATGGAAATGGAACTTGTAGCCTTGTGACACGATATTTAGAACCCACTTGTCCTGGGTTATAATGTGACAATTGTCTCCCACCCTATACTCCTACTACTAGCACAAAAAAGTGCTAATTTTCCCCCTAAGGGTGCTGCCAGGAAATAAGTGCTTGGTGCAGGCAGGGGGAAGACATTGGGACTGTTTCCTGTAAGGTTGTGATTTGTCTTCTCCACTTTTGGAGGTAGAAGCATCCCATTGCCTTGACCTGTATGAACTTTGAACCTGGAATCTGCCTCTAGGACATCTGGGTCTACCCTTTGAGGTCTGTCTGACACTGGAAAGGACCAATTCTTTGTTGGCCAGTGTCTACTAAACTTAGGTGTCTGTACTTGTAAGAAATCTTTGACCGTTTGCATAGATTTAGCCTTGTCCTCCATTTTCTTTAACACCTCTTCTGCCTTAACACCAAACAAAGAATCATGTTGTAAAGGTGAATCTAATAATTGAACTTTAACATGATCAGGCAGATTTTGTTCCTTTAACCAAGCATGTCTTCTAATTACAGAACCAGTAAATGCGGCCCTGCAGGAGGCCTCTAAAGAATCAAAACCACATTGCAAAGTATGCTTTCCAACTTGTTCAGCTGCATGCAATATATCCTGCATTTCCTTGTTTTCTGCACATTCAGAATTTAACAACATTTTCTGTTTAAGCAATACTATGACATGTTGCTGATATTTGAGCATAAGAAATTGGCAGTTTAAGGCCCTTATAGCCAAGGTAGCAGATGTGTAAACCTTTTTCCCCATCTATCCAGTGCCCATCCAGTGCCCTAGAATCCCTATCAGAAGGGGTAGGGTTTTTTTGCAGCGGAAGCCTTAACCCCCTTGGGACCTTGAGAAATGGTTTCTGGGTCTGCAGCAAGGTTTTTAAAAAGGAATTTATGTGAGTCAGGAACCCTGTAATATCTGTCAGGCTTTAACAGGAGCTGGAGCTAAGGAGTCAGGGGAAAGGCTCGACTCCGAAAACACATCATCTACAATGTCTAACACAGGGGGGATGACTAGTGGCTTGTGCTGAGGTAGTAACAGGAAATCCAGGAGCCTTTTTTTAGACTCTGAAAAATCTTGGCTCTCCCAGTGGAAATGCTTCCTCATGGTATGTAAGGTTTCCCCAAAAGAATAATCCTCAGGAGGAGAAGCTGAAGGTATGGATTCTTCAGCATCAGAGTCCTCATAGGGGGGAAAAGAATATTCCTGATCAGAAGAGGAATCAGAAGAAATGGAAACCTGATGTGAAGATTCATAGTCAGTCTCTTGCCTAGGCCTCTTATCAGGAGGGGGATGGGAACCCCTGATCAAGGTAATCAAGTCTTCGGCCATTTTGAGCATCTGTTTTTTGGGCATGGAGGCCTGTCCACGTGGCTCTTGAGGTTGCTTCTTTGCCTTTGAAGGTGCTTTAGTCTTTGCCTTTGAAGTCAGTTTAATGTACAGTTGTTTGGGTCTGAATACACCCTCAGAAGCCGGTGCCTGCTCAGCGGCCCCGGACCCATCTGAAGGATTAGCGGCTGAGCCTTCAATACTTGGAGTTTCCAGCGGCATGGCCGACTCCACATGGGAGTCTGTAGCGGCCTGCGGCTCTAAAGTAGCAGTCGTCAGGGGCTGCGAAAGCATCTCACTGAGAACCAGCGAACCGGCGAGTGGCTTAGGAGAAGCTTCATCGTCGGTTTTGGGCCTCGGCTGTCTTTCTTTTTCTTTGCGTTTTTTGTGAACTCCGGTAGTAGGATGGCTTTCCAACGACATTTCTGGATAATTAAATTTGCGTCCAAAGTAGTTTAAAGCAAAATCATACAGACGCTTAATAGTGCGTTCGTTAAATCTAGCATAAAACAGACAACCCAGAAAATTATGATCAGGGCCTAGGCAAGGAATACAGTAAGAATGAAAGTCCTTATGAGGTATTTGCTTCCCACAAGAAATACAGTTGTTAACTTTTTCTGACATCGGTTCTGGAGCGAGAAAAAAAGTTTCCCCAACGGGGTAATTAGCTTTATAGAAGACTTCGGATCTGAAATTTGAACTTGAAAATCTCAGGAGTCGGCTGACTGGTACTTGCAAACTGCTTCTGCTTCGGGCACCGCGCGGCAAGAAAGACTAAAGAAAATGGCGTTGGCTGCTACTTTTATACCCCTGATGACCTGACGTCAGGGAAGGGGTGACGACAGCCGACGCAGGACCCAAGACTTTGGAATTCAGGCTGACTGAGGGCAACCTGCCAGCAGGATTACCCAAATGTAATGACTGCAACAGTGAAACACGAAGAACATCTCCAAGTAGCAGCTTCCAGAATGTCCCTGGTAGGGACTCCTCTGAGAAAAGCTGTAGAGGTTGAAGTTGCCCTAGTGGAATGCATTCTGACCCCCTGATGGGGTGGTTTCCCATGGTGTTTGTAACAGAAATGGATACAGTGTACTATCCATTTGGAGATGGGCTGTTTTGATATGGCCTTGCCCTCTGCCCCTGGTGCAAAGCTTACTAGTAACTGGTCAGATTTCCTGAAGGGCTTAGTCCTATCAAGGTAGAATCTGAGTGGTCTGTGCACATCTAAAGAGTGTAGGATCCTTTCCCCCCTTATTTTGAGGATTAGGGAAAAAGGTGGGCAAATGGATAGATTGGTTGAGAGCCACACTGGACACCACTTTAGGCATAAAAATAGGGTTAGTCCTGAGGGAGATCCTGTCAGCATGAAAAATAATGAAGTGTTCCATGTCCATAAGTGCTTGTAGCTCTGACACTCTTCTAGCTGAAGTGATGGCCAGAAGCAAGGCTGTTTCCCAAGAGAGGAATTTTAACTCTGCTGACACTGCAGGCTCAAAGGGGGGTAGAGTGAGCTTTTCCAGCACAAAGTTAAGGTCCCAAGCAAGGGTGGGGGCTCTTCTTGGTGACCTTATGTTGTTAGCCCCTCTCAAGAACTGTTTGATGAGAGGGTACGAGAAGACAGGTGGCTCAATGAGCAGAGATGGCAGAGGCATGGATCTTAATGGAAGAGAAGGATAGGCCTCTGTGGAGTAGGTCTGCAAGGTAATCCAGGTTGAGAGGTAAGGAAGGCTATGCTGTACCCGCTCCTTTAGAGTGAACCCAGGAACAATATTTTTTCCACTTTTCAGCATAGGATTTCCTTGTACTGGGTCTTTTGGCTTCACAAATGACATCCAGCTCCTGCTTGCTTAGGCTGGCCACTGGAAGAGAATTCAAGGAATAAGCCAAGATGCAAGGTTCAGGGTCTGCAGATGCGGATGCAAGATCTGTCCCTCCTGCTAAGTGAGGAGGGTTGGGATCTGGGGGAGGTGCCATGGTGGCACCGATGACAGACTGCACAGTAGTGGGTACCAGTGTTTTTCCCGCCTTGAGTAGTACTCTTGTAAGAAGAGGCAGAGGGGGAAATGCATAGATTGAGAGGTTTACCCATTGGAAGGATAGGGCATCTACTTTCCAGGCCTTGCTATGAGGTACCCTGGTGCAGAATTTGCTGAGCTGGTGATTGTAGGGGGAGGCAAATAGGTCCACCTTCGGGGTACCCCATTTCTAGGTTAGAAGGCTGAAGGTGTTAAGATCCAATTGCCACTCATGTGGGTCTAGGAAATTTCTGCTTAAGTCGTCTGCCAGATGGTTTTGTTTGCCTGGCAGGAATCGAGCTTCCAGGTGAATCTGCATAGCCAAGGCAGTGTTCCACAGGTTCATGGCTAGCCTGCAGAGGGGATAAAAGTGGGTTCCCCCTGCTTGTTGATGTACCACATCACTGTGGTGTTGTCGTTTTTTTATTAGAAGGGGCCCTGGTGACAGTAGGGATCAGAAAGCTGTCAAAGCATGCTGAACAGCTAGCATCTCTTTTTGGTTGATGTGCAGATGAATTTGATTTGGGCTCCAGTGACCCTGAATGCACCTGCCGTCCAGATGTGCACGCAGGCATAGTCTGATGAGTCTGTGGTTAGGGTCTGGGTGGCATGGGGTTGTGTAAAGGGAAGTCCTTTGTTGTGGTTGCATGCTGCTGCCCACCAAAGAAACTCTGTCCTGAAACAAGGTATGATAGGTATGTTAAGTTTCCAGGTCCTGAGAATGTTGGCACCAAAGACTTTTTAAGTACCACCGAAGTTTCCTCATATGCAGTCTGGAATATGGAATTAGTAGAATGCAGGAGGCCATGAACCCTAGAGCCTGCAGGAATTTCCTTGCGGATAGCTGGGTTCTGGTGGCCATTTGAGTAAAGTAGCCTGTCAGATAGACTTGTTTTTCTGGAGTGAGGAATGCCATCTGAGATGCTGTGTCCAAGCTTGCTCCCAGGAATACAATTTTTTGACTGAGGATTAGTTTTGATTTATTTTCATTGATAGTGTACCCCAAGGAGGTGAGAAGGTCCTTTACAAATGGCAGGTGCTGGAACAGCTTTTCCTGACTGTCTGTCTAAATCAGGCAGTCGCCCAAGTAAGGGTATATTTGAATCTTTCTCTGTCTACAATAGGCAATGGCTGGAGCCAGGCATTTTGTGAAGACTCTGGGAGCAGTGGATAAGCCAAAGGGGAGTGGTGAGAACTGATAATGCATAGAGCCTGCCCTGAAACGTAGATATTTCCTGCACAAGTCCCTGATAGGGATGTGCAGATAGGCATCCTTCAGGTTTAGGGTGGCTAACCAGGCACCTTTGGTCAGCATAGGGAGAAGCTGCTGTAGGGCATTTTGAATTTTGGTACCACCAGGAAGGGGTTTAGAATGGATAGATCTAAGATTGGGCGCCGGGTGCCCTCTTTTCTGGGTACCAGGAAAAGTCTGGATTAAAAACCTTGGCCTGCCTGTTCTGCAGGAACAGGCTGAATTGCCCTTATGGAGAGCAGGGACTGAACTTGGTTTTGTGCCTCTGCCCACTGGTTTGGAGGAAGGTCTGGGAGCCCTTTTGGGGTTAGCAGTGTGTTGATATAGAATTTGAACCCCTGGGATACTATGTTCAGGATCCAGCGATCATTGGTGATGGAGGTCCAGTTTTTTGTATGGTGGGCAAGTTTTCCTCCGAGGGGCACGAGCAATAGGGCAGAGGTGAGGAGTGGAGCTGAGAAGTCATTGTGAATTCTTTCTGTAAGGGGGTGGCTTATTATTCCCTGTTTTAGAAGTGGAGGTACTCCACTGCTTACATCTTGCATAGCTTGAGACTGTAATCTGGGGGGTCTGTTTCCCCTGGGTCTAGTTTGAGATGGCCTTGAGGGGGCTGGAAAGGACTAATGTTTCGATGGGCAAAGACCACTGAATCTTGGAGGCTGCACTTGCAAAAAATCTTTGACTGTCTGCATAGACTCAGCCTTTTCTTCCATCTTTTTTAAAACCTCTTCTGCTTTGGTGCCAAACAGATTGTCCTTGTTTAAAGGAGTACCCAATAATTTTGATTTGACATAGTCTGGCAAGGTCTGCTCCTTAAGCTAAGCATGCCTTCTAAGTACAGAACCTGTGACTGCTGCCCTGCAAGATGTTTCTAGGGCATCAAACCCACACTGCAGGGTATGTTTGCTGACTTGGCTTGCAGAATGCATAAGCTCCTGTAAGTTTTTATTTTCTGCACAGTCAGGAAAGGTAGACGATTTTTGCTTAATAAGTTCCATAGTATGTTGCTGGTATTTCAGCATGTGGAACTGACAATTCAATGCTCTAATGGTGAGAGTTGCAGAGGTGCATACTTTTTTACCCCATCCTTCTAAAGCTCGGGAATCCCTATCCGAAGGGGTGGGATTCTTAGTTGTAGTTGCTTTTATTCCTTTAGGTCCTTGGGAGATGACCTCTGGATCAGCAGTAGGATTTTTGAAAAGAAATTTGTGAGAATCAGGGACGCTATAGTACCTGTCTGGCTTCCTTGGAGCAGGGGGCAAAGTATCAGGAGTTAAACTGGATTCCATAAAGACATCATCCACAACATCCAGAACAGAAGGGATAGCTAAGGTTCTGTACTGTAGTAAATCTAAAAATTCCCCGAGTCTCTTTTTGGACTGAGGATAATCCTGGCATTCCTTGTGGAAATGCTCTCTCAAGGTATGTAGGGTTTCATCAAAAGAAAAAAAACACTGGAGGGGAAGCAGAAGGAAAGGACCCCTCTGCATCTGAATCCTCATAGGCAGATAAAGGCATGTCTTCATATTCAGAAACCTCGGAGTCGTCGGACTCTTGGTCAGTTAAAGCTGCTGGGGACAGGTCTCTTTCTTTTAGCAGGGGAAGCCTGGCTTCCCCTAATCAGCATGATCAGGTCTTCTGCCATTTTAAGCATTTGAGATTGTGGCAAGGAAGCAGGTGCTTGAGTTTGGGTCGTCGTTTTTTTAGGGGTAGCTTGTACTCTTTGCCTTAGAAACTCGGTAGTTTTAGAAAGAACTGAAGACGCGAAAGTAGTAGTCGGTTTGTGTTGAATAATCGGTAATGCGAATGACTTCCTCAGAAGCCGGTGCCTACACAGTGGCTCTGGACCCATCCAAGGGAGAGACATCCGCAGGTTCTGTAGTCAAAGAAGATTCTCGCAGCATACCGGACTCCGAACAGGTCTCGGTAGTGGCCTGTGAATCCATCTAAGTGGGCATCAGGGGCTGCAAAAGTGCCTCACTGAGTATCAGGGAACATGCGACTAGCTTAACAGAAGCGTTGTCGGCAGTTCTGGACCTGTGTGGTCTGTCTCGGTCTTTATCCTTATGTTTTTCAGAAGATCGGTAGTCGGATGGCTTACCGAAGCCATTTCAGAATACGGAGATAGAGAACGAAAGTATTAGCTACAATAAGGGCCCGAAGATTAATAGTTCGGGCATTGAACAAAGCACAAAACCAACAGCAAGACACTTCATGGTCTAGGGCTAAACAGGTGACGCAGTAAGAATGGAAATCTTGGTGTGGTATTTGCTTTCCACAGGCGAGACTATTGTTATTTTTTTCCTGACATCGGTTAGAGCAAGAAAAAAGGGTCCCCAATGAGGTACTTGGCTTTAGAAGACTTCAGGAGAATTCAATTTTGGAAATGAAAACTCAGGTAGCGGCCGACTGGCACTCGTGAGAACTGCTTCTGCTTCGGGCTCCTTGGCAAGAAAGACTGATGTAATGGCATCGGCTGCCTGTTTTTATACTCCTGACAGCCTGATGTCAGTCCTGAAGTGACAGCAACAGATGCAGAAATACTAAGTTTCTGGTATTCAGGCCAACTGAGGCCTACCTGTTGGCAGATAACCCAAATGTGATGACTGCAACAGTGAAACACAAAGAACATCAACCAACTAATACTCAATCCCAAAAAGACAAAACTCTTACTTTTCCTCCCTAAACCCCTCTACCACCTCACATCCTCATTTAAATAACTTTTCACCGAATAATACTAACATCATCCCTGTCAGCAATACTAAGCTCCTTGGAGTAAACATAGATGACCAACTGAAATTTGACCTTCATATACATCACTCTAAAGAAAACTCACCATAAGCTTGGCCTCCTATATATAAATAAAAGGTTCTGGACCCCTGAACCCAGAATCTCACTAGCCAATGCTTACCTTTTTCCCCAACGTTTTCTACAGCTCACAAATATTTACAAATCTTCAGTCTTCTCTGGTCACTAAACTTGAATCTACCTATAACAAAGTAGCTAGATTTGCTACTAATCTGCCATCCAAATCTCACCACTGTCATGCCCTCACCTCAGGTCACTTAATTGGCTAGAGTTCCCTAACCAACTCAAAGTTACTTAAATGCCCGTCATTCACTCCATCATCAATAAACCTTCTTCCTGCCCTAGTATTTCATCTATAGTCTCATTTTATATCCCTTCCATACCTCTAAGGAGCTCTTTCCAATAGTTGCTACAGATTTACAAACCTAAAAAATCTGATGGACAGAACCTATACAACTACTCACCTGCCATTCAATGGAACAAGCTTCCTATGACCCTCAGAAGCATACCTGAAGTCCACAAATTTAAAAGATTTCTGAAAGAATATCTAAACCAAAACTGGATGTCACTGTAACCACCCAACCTGAAGAGATAGTCCTTACTCTCTCACTTTTCTTTTTTCTTCTCTCCTTCCTAACCCCTATTTCTCCCTTTACTCTTTGCTACGCTTTGTTTACTTCTCCACCTATCCTGCTTCTTCAACCTAAGAGTCACTTCACTCTCTGTCTACTACTACTCCTCTTTACATTTGATTTCTGCTGCACTATATCTTAACCTATTAATAATAAATTCTGTTGATTTCATTTAGTAACTGATTAACTAATTGAATTCATTATCTACTATTCTTTATCTGTTCCACTTTTATGTTTTTCTTGTCTCTTTTATCATTAAGTTATAGGCTGTTAACCTTATTGTATTTTTAAATTTAATGCAACATGTATGCATAATTTATAGTGGTACTGTGGAGCTTTTCCTCTGGATCTCTACTGAAAAAGAACTTTGTCCCACTCGGACTATCCCGGTCAACAAATGTAAAATAAATAAATAAAAATGATATCTGGCCATGGGAACTAGGGTAATAGAGGTTGCCATCGACCCTATAACCTGTTGGATGAGTCTTGCTGGAACACTTCTGCTTCGAATGATGTGGTTCACTTGTGATCTGATCTTTTGAACCTTTCTAATGGCAGCGATGCAATTCCCATGACTGTGTTTAGTAGAGCTCCAATGAATTCCAGCTATTGTGTGGGTTCCAGATGGGATTTTTCGTAACTTATTGTGATGCCTAAGGTGGTGCAAAGATGAAGGGTGTAATCTCTTGCCCTTACAAGTTGACATGTGGTGGTAGTGGTAAGGAGCCAGTCGTCAAAATATGGAAAGACTAGCAGTCTGAGATGCGCTACTACCACTGCCATGCATTTGGTAAACACCCAGTGGGCTGTGGTGAGACCAAAAGGACAGTGCTCTAAACTGATAATGACTGGCTCCCAACCAAAGTGCCAGAATCTTCTGGAGCATTTGTCCATTTTTATGTGGTAATATGCATCCTGAAGATCTATTGAGCACATCCAGTCATCTTTTTCCAAGAATGGAAGTAATGACTGTACTGAGACCATCCCAAACTTAGTTTGTTGAACTGATTTGTTCAACTGGCTCAGATCCAAAATGGGTCTCCACTCCCCTGTTTTTGGGGGCACTAAAAAGAATCTTTCGTAGATTCCGGATTCTGGATGACTCTTGTCAAGCAGTTTTTAGATTTCTACGACTGCTGCTTCCCCGTGACTGGGTGGAACATCTGGGAGACTTTTGTGTTTTTGGATTCATTGAAAGGGGAATGATTTATCATCTGGAAATGATACCCTGAACCCATTTGCCGTTGTCATTTGTAGCCAGGGAGATTGGTGCAGGGATAATAGTCCCCCGACTGCCTCCAGAGGAAGGCATTTGGGCATCTGTTCAGGAGTGCTGGTAGGAGTTATCTGAGAAAGAAAGAATCTCTGGACCCCTGTTTCTGCGGGCCACTTCTACCTCTTGAACAGAGTCTTCCATTGTTACTTCCCCCACTCCCCCTGGGACAAGTCCTTGCCACGTGAGGCCTGGAAAGGCCATTGGGACTTTTTGTACCATAGCCTTCCACTTCTCTGGTTCCTAGAGTAGGGCCGTTGAGGAGTGGAGAAGCGTACACCCACGGCAGAAAGAGTCTTCCCATCTTACTCACATCTGGCTAGTGGGTCTTTCACCTAGAGTTCAAACAGGGATGATCCGTCAAACAGAGGGTTGAAAAACGAAGATTTAAATGGCTCCACAAACTCACACAAGCACATCCAGGCATGTCTCCTGATGGCTGCCCCTGAACCTGCTGCTCTTGTCGTCCCTTCAGCTGCATGAAAAGTTAGCCTCATGAACGAATTGGAAATCAATTCAAGAGTGGCAAACTGAGTGGTAACCTTTCCCCGGACAGAGTATCTGCAAGGTCTTTAATCAGATCTCCCTGCAACCTAGTAAAGTGTGCCATATAGTTCAAGGACCTGAGAGGTTAAGTCAATGAAGCGTATACATGCTTGGCAAACCTATCCATAGTCCTAGACTCCTTATTAGGAGGATGGACAGTAGGACTTCCTGCTGCAAGGTCATTTTTAGTGGCTACTGCTATCACCATGGCATCTACAGAAATACCCTTAGCCCAGTGTTGTTCATCCATAGGGGCAGACAAAATCCAGTCAGGTCTCTTGGGGACCAGCTTGATAGAGTCAGGAATTTTCCATGTCCGCTGAGAGATAAGTTTAATGAGCTCATAAGTGGGTGGAGAGATCCAAGAGGTAGAGGGTTGGGTACGAAAAGCCACCAGGTATACAGATTCCTCTGAGGATGGCTGGATAGAAGTCCAGCCACTTCTCTGCTTCAGGATTTCTAGGATGTCCCTGAAGGAATCATCAGGGGGTGACTTAGCGGAACCTTCCCTTCATCGAAATCAGTATCCTCTGTGAAATAATCTTCAGAGGAGTCCAAGTGCCTCCTCTTGCACTTTTTCTTTGAAGGTACATCCTTGGTGGGATGCTCCGGGTAAGCATCCAAAGAGGAAACCACCATGATGGATCACTCCTGAGGTTTTTGTGTCCTCTGTCCCAGGGATGAGGCTGGAGGAAGCTCCGGTTGAGGGGATAAGTACACACTGGACAAAGCATTCTCCATGATTCGAAAGGAAGCCCCCCCCCCCCAAAAGAGGGATGGGAGCTATGAACTAAAATAGACTCCTTCTGAACCACGGTCCCATCCCGCACAGAGAAAGCTGCCTCTGAAGCAGAAGTAAGGGTTGAGTTTACGAATGATGAGGTACCGAGGGGCATAGAAGGCTCCGAAAGGATCGAAGTCTAACTCTGCCCCTCAGAAGCAGCAACGAAGCCTCGACCCCAGGAGGTCTCCAGTTCTGACAAATCGGAAGAGCTCACGACGATACTCAGTTCTGGAGAAGAAACTCTAACCAGTACAGAGGCAGTCTGAGCCGGGCAGGTTGGTGCCAGGGGCTCCAAAGGTTCAGCTGGAGTTGGAAGAGGAATCTGAAATGGTGTAGATGAAGGACCAGTTCCGCAGCCAAGGTAGCTGAAAACCGATGATGGAGACCAATCCCCTTGCCGTCAGGAGCTGGTCGACCAGTCTCATAATGTCGGACTCAGACTCTTAGCTGACCAAACAGAAGAAGACTTAGGTGGTGTTGGTTCCAGGACTGATGGCCAGTCAGCAAAAGGGTCCACTGATGGCGAACAGGAGGCCCTTGGTAAGGAAATAAGGCTAGTCTGCTTTGGTACTGATAAAACTGCTGGTACCGAAACTCCAGATGTCTGCTCAAATATCTGACCCGACGTCGAATCATCTTTGCCTAACAGTGCAGTGGAAGCTGTCAACACTGTAGCTGGTTCTGTCAGTTTAGAAGGCGGTTCCGAGGAACTTCTCTGAACCGAATGTGGTCGCTTTTTTTTGTCTAGGATGACAAAGATGAAGGGGAGGAAGAGCTGGCTTCAGTTCTGGGACCAGATACAGCCTCTTCAAAATCGCCTTTTAATAGCCCCTGCAAGTTCAGTTTCTCCACTCAGTCAAGGTTCTGGCTGAGAAACCACGGCAAATTGAGCAATCCTCCTGGAGGTGGACAGCACCTAAACAACAGACACAGAAAGCATGCCCATTTGAGTTGGGCATCTTCCTTTCATATTTTTGGCACCTCTTAAAGCCAGAGGTGCCCTTAGACGACTTATCGGCCATGCTACAAAAGAAAGACCCAATACTTTAACATATACACGCACACAAACACAGAGGAAAAAAAAAAGACAGCGGGAAAGAGTCTCACTTTTTTTTTTCCTTCTTTTTTAGAAAGGACAGGAAAAGGGGGGAAAATGAAAAAGTACAGTTTTGTACCTACCATAAATGTAGATGTCCGAGAGGTATGCATCCGCAGTCCTAACAAATGGGTTGTCCTGGCCTCAGGCAGCCCTTCAGTCGGCCGGATTCCAAAGTCTGGGTCTGGCCTCGGCTGATGTCGCACTTCACCCGACGTCATAGCTGCAGTTCAGCGGGTATAAAGGCATCAGCCGACGCCATTTTCCTCAGTGTTTCTTGCCCCAGATGCCAGGTGCCCTCTAGGAAGGCTAAATTTGGATAAATGCAAATGTTTCCAAACAATAGAGAGCAAATAGAAATAAACATGTATATACATATATACAAACAAATACACCATAATAGATTCCCCCAGCAAATACCCTAGGAGTGCTACAGACGGGAAGGAGGGTGGGTAATCCTAACTGCAGATGCATACCTCTCGGACATCTACATTTATGGTAGGTACAAAACTGCACTATGTCCTTCAAGGATGCATCTGCAGTCCTAACAAATGGGTAGAATACCATAGCCAAACTGGGGAAGGAGTTAATAATAAGATTATGGTGTAGTTAAGATCCCTTGCAAAACAGCAGTGGCAAAACCTGCTCGGGATCTGGAGTATAAGGGTAGATTATAATGCTTGGCAAATGTATGCACGGAGCTCCAAGTAGCAGCCTCTAAAATGTCCTTGGTAGCCACTCCTCGTAAAAAAGCTGTAGTAGTGGCTGTAGCCCTTGTGGAGTGAGGTCTGATGTTTTCTGGAGTTGTCTTTCCATGGTAAGAGTAACAAAATCTAATGCAATTTCCTATCCACTTTGAGATTGTCTGTTTTGAAATTGCTTTTCCTTCCATTCCTGTTGCATATGCTACCAGTAGCTGGTCAGTTTTTCTATTGCTCTTGGTTCTGTCGCAATTGCCTATGTACATCCAAGGTATGTAATAATCTTTCTCCCCTGTTCTGTGGGTTGGGGAAGAATGTAGGTAGGTGGATAGCTTGTTTAGAGATACCCTGGAGACCACCTTTGGCATAAAAGTAGGATTAGTTCTCATGGACACTATCTTGATGGAAGATAAGGAAGGTCTGTACTGCCATTAATGCCTGTAATTCAGAAACCCTTCTTGCTGAAGTGATTGCAAGCAGGAAAGCAGTTTTCCATGATAAGTACTGTAATTCTGCTGTTGCTGCTGGTTCAAAAGGAGGGAGTGTCAACTTTTCCAGCACAAAGTTCAAGTCCCATGCGGGCAAAGGTGGCTTCCTTGGTGGCTTTACATTTTTAATTCCTCTCAGAAACTGCCTGAGTAGAGGATGAGAGAAGACTGGAGGGTCCATGTTGTATTCTGCTGAAATAGCTGATGCATGAATCTTAATGGAAGAATAGGACAGGCCATTGTGGAAAAGTTCTGCCAAGTATTCCAGGATGTTAGCTATGTTTACCAGTGACACATCTTCTCCTTTAGCTGCACTCCAAATGAGATATCTTTTCCATTTTGCTGAATAAGTTTTCCTTGTTGAGGGTCTGCGAGCCTCCAAGATAATGTCTTTAACCCTTTGAGATAAATCTGGGTTATTTTGTCTTATGCAATGTTCCAGGCAGCTAGCTGCAACGTTTTAAGTTTGGATGCAGGGTTTTGAAGCTGTTCTGTGTTAGCAGTAAGGGAACTAGGGGCAGAGGCCATATTTGTTCCCGAAACATACTCCTCAGTAATGGGTACCAATGCTGCCTCGGCCAGTCTAGAGCTATCAGGATGATCCTTGGGCGGTCTTCTTTGATCTTCAATAGCACCTTGTGCATCAAAGGAAGAGGTGGGAATGCATATGCTGTGAGGTTTTCCCAACTGAAAGATAGGGAGTCCACCTTCCAAGCCAGAGGGTGGTATGTCCTTGTGCAGAATTTTTTCAATTGGTGGTTGTGTGGGGATGCGAATAAGTCTATTTCTGGTAGTCCCCATTTCCTTGTAATGGATTTGAAGATGTCTGGATGCAACATCCATTCGTGGGCATCCGTGGTAGTTCTGCTTAGGATGTCTGCTAGTATATTTTCTTTTCCTGGTACAAATATTGCCTGGAGCTGAATGTTGAAGCTCAGAGCCACATTCCAGAGGTCCATTGCCATCCGGCATAGAGGGTATGAATGTGCGCCTCCCTGTTTGTTGATGTACCACATAACTGTGGTGTTGTCCATCCTTATCAGCAATTGACCCTGTTGAAGAAACGGTCTGAATGTCTGAATTGCCAGTTTTACTGCCAGCATTTCCTTTTGATTTATGTGTAGGTTCAGCTGGTCCTGAGTCCATAAGCCTTGTATGCACTTGTCCAGCATGTGTGCCCCCCAACCGAGGTCTGAGGCGTCCGTGGTGATAGTCTGGCTTGGTTGAGGGCTGTGGAAGGGCAGTCCTTTGTTCAATTGACAGGCCTGAGCCCACCACTGGAATTCTTGCTTCAGGCATGGAATTGTTGGAATTTGGGTTTCTAGGCTGTGCTTGTGCTGAGACCATAAATTCCTCAGGTACCATTGCAACTTCCTCATATGTAGTCTGGCATGTGGAATCAATATTATGCAGGATGCCATGTATCCCAGGGCTTGCAGGACTTTCCTTGCTGTTAGCTGGTTCTGCGTTGTTAATGCCATGAAATAGAGAGGAAGGTGCTTCTGCTTTTCTGCTGTGAGGGATGCCATTTGATTTGATGTGTCCAGTTCTGCACCCAAGAAAGTTATCCTCTGGGATGGTATCAGCCTTGACTTTTTTATATTGACTGTGTATCCCAGGGCTTGTAGCAGATGAATGACCTTTTTCAAATCTTTTGCTAATTTGTTTTTGTTGTCCGCTTGTAACAGGCAGTCGTCCAGGTAAGGGTAAATTTGAATTCCTTGAAGCCTGCAATGAGCAATTACTGATGCCAGGCATTTCGTGAATACTCTGGGCGCAGTAGATAAGCCAAAGGGCAATGCTGAGAATTGATAATGCTCTGATCCTGCAAGAAATCTGAGGTATCTTCTGCAATTTGGTCGTATGGGGACGTGCAGGTATGCCTCCTTGAGATCTAGAGTTACCAGCCAAGACTCCTTGCCCAGCATGGGAAGAAGCTGCTGTAGGGTCAGCATCTTGAATTTTGGAACAATGAGATATGTGTTCAGAGCGGACAGGTCTAGAATAGGTCTCCATTGGTTTTCTTTTCTTGGCACCAGGAAAAGTCTGGAGTAAAATCCTTGCCCTTGTTCCATAGACGGTATCTTTTCTATAGCTCTCATCCTTATTAAGTTGTCTATTTGTTCTAGAGCTTTTGTCTTTTGATTTGGAGGTAGGTTTGGCATTCCTCTCTTCCTTGGTAGAGTATGGAAGTGAAACCTGTAACCTTTGTCTATTGTCTGTAAACTCCATTTGTCTCCTGTGATGTCATGCCAGTTTACTGAAAATAAGGCTAGCTTTCCGCCTAAGGGTGCATCTAGTTGTTCCCTGGTAGGCGGTCTCAGAGCCAAGTCACTGTGATTGTCCTGTGGAAGTGGTAGTGGCTGGATCTGTGGCAGTACTTCGCTGGTTGTTAGGCTGCCACTGACGTCCCCTGTAGGCACCTCTGGATTGACCCCTGCCTCTTGGGCGCCTATTCCTGCCTCTCTGTACTCTGGTGGTGTCTGGAAAGGACCAATTCTTGGAAGGCCAGTTCCTACTAAACCTTGGAGGCTGGACCTGTAAGAAATCCTTGACTGTCTGGACAGATTTTGCTTTCTCTTCCACCTTCTTCAGCACCTGCTGTGCAGGTGAGCCAAACAAATTATGCTTATCCATGGGAGCATCTAGGAGCTTTGATTTTACATGGTCTGGTAAGGACTGCTCTTTTAACCATGCATGCCTTCTGATCACTGTACCAGTCATAGCTGATCTAAAGGAAGCCTCCAGTGCATCATAGCCACATTTTAAGGAATGATTACTGACCTGCTGTATGTTATGTACCATTTCCTGAAGAGACTTTTTGTCTAATGGTTCAGGCGAGGACAGTTTTTTAGTTAACTGGTCTAACATAAATTCCTGATACTGAATCATGTGGAATTGACAGTTTAAGGCCCTAGCCGAAAGAGTAGCAGAAGTATAAACTTTTTTACCCCATCTCTAAGGCCCTAGATTCCCTTTCAGAGGGGAGGGGGTTTTTGGCAGATGTAGCTGCTACAGCCTTGGGTCCCTGTGAAATAGTTTCAGGATCTGCAAAAGGAGGCTTATACAAATGATAATGTGTGTCCGGAACCCTGTAGTACCTGTCGGGCTTAGCAGGGGCCGAAGGAAGTGAATCAGGGGCAGTACAAGCATCATTAAATGCATCATCCACAACAGTAAGTACTGGAGGAATGGCTAAAGGCCTATGCTGTGGCAAATGCAAAAAGGTCCTAAGCCTTTTCCTAGAGTCTGAAAAATCCTGGCCCTGCCATTGAAATTGTTCCCTCATAGCATGCAAGGTTTCCCCAAAAGAAAATTCCTCAGGCGGAGAGGCAGAAGGAATGGAGTCTTCTGCATCAGAGTCCTCATAAGGAGAATAAGGGCCTTCTGGAGGGTTTGTATTTTCTGAATCATCAGAAGAGTAATCTGAAGAAACTGGCTCAGGGGCTCTGCTCTAGGCCTCTTCTCTGGAGGTGGGTGAGAGGCCCTGTCAGGGTGAGGTTGGGATCCCCTGATCAAAGAAATGAGATCCTCTGCTAGACTAAGCATTTGAGTACTAGAGCTAGGCCTGTGAGAGGGGGTCTTAGTAGGCACAGTCTTGGTTGATTTTGCTGCTTTAGCCCTGGCAAAAGCCTTAATCGACATGGATGCAGGGGGCCTAGCAGCTCCACGTGCAGGAGTGGATATATCTAAAGGGATAGTATCAGATAAATCCTGTGAACCTGTAAGAGCAGGTGAAATTTCAGTAGCAGATTCAGCCATGCTGGATGAGGCCTCGGTGGGAGGCAAGCTTTCGGCCGAAGGAAGAACCGAGGGCTCGGTTTCAGCCGAAACAGAGACACTCGCGGTTGACTTATCCGCGGTTTCGGCCGAAACCGCGAGTGTCGGTCCTTTTCCTTGCGCTTTTTAACTAATTGTGAAGTCGGAGTTTCCGACGGCATGTTGTAAGCAAAAGCGGAGCCGAAAAACTCCTCAGCAAATTCCGACCAACGTCTAAGTGTCCGTCGGTTGAAAGAAGCACAGGCTAGACAAGCTGCTACGTCGTGGTCTGGGCCTAAACAAGGTAGGCAGTAAGAGTGGAAATCTTTATGAGGTATTTGTTTCCCACAAGTTAAACAGTTATTCACTTTTTCTGACATCGGCTGAGGCAAGAAAGAGTCCCCAACGGGGTACTTAGCTTTTTAGAAGTCTTCGGTAGTAGCAATCTCTGGTTCTGACCGACCGGCACTTGCAAACAGCTTCTGCTTCGGGCGCCACGCAGCAAGAAAGACTGAGGAAAATGGCGTCGGCTGATGCCTTTATACCCGCTGAACTGCAGCTATGACGTCGGGTGAAGTGCGACATCAGCCGAGGCCAGACCCAGACTTTGGAATCCGGCCGACCGAAGGGCTGCCTGAGGCCAGGACAACCCATTTGTTAGGACTGCAGATGCATCCTTGAAGGACATCATTACCAACAACTGTAATGAAAATTACCCTGAGGTAAAGAAACCTGAAGAGAAAGAGAAGAAATGGTGTGAACAGTGGTATGTAATACTACCCAACGGTAGAAGGAAAAGAAAGGGGAGAAACACTCCCACGCTCACAAAGAGAGAAAGAAACAGGAGCTAAATAAATAGAAAAAAAAAAAAAAATATATATATATATATATATATATATATATATATATATATATATATATATATATATATATATATATATATATATATATATATATATATATATAGACATATATATATATATATATATATATATATATATAAAAATACAGAGAGATATAGAAAAAAAACTTAAAATATACTACCGCTAAAAGCTCAAGAGATAGGTCGGATGCGTCTGATACCACGAAGCAACAAACGAGATCTGGGGTAATTTAGGGAGGAGCATTATGGGTAGAGCCTAGCTCGAGAGTTTTGGGAAGCTCGAGCTAAAAAAAAAAACATCCAAGTAAGTTCAGAGGCTTGGAACCAATCCCACAGTCAAGGATTACGTGAAGATTGACAACATCAGATCAATTTCTTCACAGAAAAAAATGTTTTTCAGTTACTTTAAATTATTTTTACATGGACAGGAAAAGGCTTCTGTTTAAAAGTACAGTAGTCTCGTGAAAGTCCGTTAAAACACAAACTCTTAGCTTTAAAATAACTTTCCTGAAGGAGCAAAGTATAAATAATAATAAGAAATTATGTACCTACCATAACATTCCATGTTAGTTGTCTTCTTCTCGCCTTCTTTCTTGCTGGATGGGTTCGGAGCCGATCCTCGGCTCCGACTCGGCCTATACTATAGCTCGAGAGCTATTTTTATGGGCTCGAGGCAGCCCTATATCCCACAATACCATGCGCTAACTCCCCAGATCTCGTTGGCAGCTAACACATAGTATAGTTTTATTGTTACCAAAAAATAAGCCTTTATACAAAGATATGGTCTTCCTGCTGGTAATACTCATGATGCGGATAACCCTGGATAACTATGTGTCATGAAAGAGAAGGACTCCAAGACCTTCAAGTCTGTCCAGGCTAGGGGGCAGGAGGGAGGGACGCAAGAAAGAAGGCGAGAAGACAACTAACATGGAACGTTATGGTAGGTACATAACTTCTTAATGTTAAGTTGTCATTCTCGCCTTCATTCTTGCTGGATGGGACAGCGTCCCTAGCACCTTGGTCCTGGGTGGCTCAACGGAACAGACTCCTGAGTACGGTGGAACCAAAGTCAGCTCTATTTGTGGAGGCTATATCAAGTTTGTAATGGGTAATAAAAGTATGTTGAGAAGCCCATGTAGCTGCTGCACAAATGGCATCTAATGGTAACCTTGCTTGAAAGGCTGTTGAGGTTGATAGTGCCCTGGTTGAATGAGCCTTAGGTCTTGAAGGAAGTTGTTTGTGTCTCAACTCGTAGACAAAGGTAATGATGGATGCTAACCATCTGGAAAGAGTTACCTCTTTGATACCGGAAGTCCTTTCTTTCCTTCAGCATAAGAGAGGAAGAGCTGTTCTGACTTTCTGAATTGCTTTGTCCTGTCTAGATAACACCGCAGTTGACGATGAACATCCAAGGAATGTAGTTTCTGTTCAGCCCTGTTTGAATAATTTGGGAAGAAAACAGGCAAGTCAATAGTGTGGTTCAGATTTGATTCAGACGAGACTTTTGGTAGGAAGGAACGATTTGTTCTGAGAGCTACCCTGTCTTTATGAAAAACCAAATAAGGGGGACGGACAGACAAAGCCTGAAGTTCCGACACCCTTCTGGCAGATGTTATAGCCACCAAAAACAGAGTTTTCCAAGAGAGAAGCTTGAGGGAACAAGAAGCTGCAGGCTCAAAGGGAGGGAGAATTAATGAAGTTAACACTAAATTTAGATCCCATTGTGGAGGAGGATCCTTAATGGGAGGTCTGAGCAAGAAGATGCCCTTGAGGAAAGCTTTACAGAGCTTATGTGACATAATATTGGTTTCCGAGAGCCCTACATGAAAATTGGCAATGGCCGCTAGTTGTACTCTGATAGTGGCCGACGACAACCCTGAATGAAAAAGCTCCGCTAGAAAATCTAGAACTTTATGAATTGGTGCATTAAAAGGATCTAAGGACCTAGCTTCTGCCCAGAATGAAAAACGCCTCCATTTACTCGCATAAGTCTTCCTAGTATTGGACTTATGGGAGGCAAGAATGATATCACGGACAGGAAGAGAAATAAAGGGAAGCCTGGCTAAGGTTGGAAGTGGAGCAACCAAGCTGTGAGATTGAGGGAGTGAAGAGACTGGTGCAGCTTGCCCGTCAGATGGGTCAAAAGGTCTGGAAATGGTTCCAGATGCCAGGGCTGTTCCAGTAGATGGCGGTGCAGGAACGGAAAACATACTTGTCGAGGCCAGTACGGGACAATGAGGATCATTTTGGATCTCAATGCGGTTGCTTTCTGAATTAATTGTGGAATCAACAGAAAGGGGGAAAAGCGTACAGAAGACCCTGACGCCAATTGTGGACAAGAGTGTCTCTGGGGGGATGGCCTGGTAGGGGGAAGAGTGTGAAGAAGTTGAGGCACTTGCTGTTTTGAGGCGTTGCGAAAAGGTCGCAGCAAGGCTGGCCCCACTTCTGGAAAATTCTCTCTGCTACCGCTTGATTTAGAGGCCACTCGTGAGGCATGAGAATTGTTCTGCTCAGTCTGTCCGCTATGACGGTGGACCTCCCGGGGATGTGCGTTGCTATCAGAAACTGCTGAGAGGAGATCGCCCACTGCCAAAGTCTGAGTGCTTCTCGACATAGGGGGTAGGACTTTGTTCCGTCCTGCTTGTTTATGTACCACACTAGACATATTGTCTGTTTGAACTGCTATAGTCCCCGTGGGAAGAGAGTCCTGAAGGGCTTGCAACGATAAAAGCACTGCTCTCATCTCCAGGACATTTATGTGCAGGTGGCATTCTAATTGTTGCCATGTGCCCTGGACAGTCCTGCCCTGATAGTGCCCCCCCCCCCACCCGATCAGGGAGGCATTCGTTGTCACCGTGGCAACTGGAGGGGGAAGAACAAAGGGTCTGCCTTGAAGAAGTTGAGGGGAAACCATCCACCAGGAGAGGTGTTTTTTGCAAGTTGGGGTTATCAAAATATAGCGAGTCATTGGGAGCCGTTGAAAGGACCACTGAGAAAAAGCATCCACTGGAGAATTCTCATGTGGAAGCGGGCTAAGGGGAGAAGGAGAATCGCCGCTGCCATGAGGCCTAATGTTTTCAGTACTAATTTGACTTGAATTCTGTTGGACTGAAACAGAAATTAGAAGTTATGTCCTTACCATAACGTTCCATGTGGAGTGTTCATCTCGCCTTTGTTCTTACACCTGGGTTCGGAGCCGATCCTCGGCTCCGTGTCGGCCGCTTTGCAAGCTCTGCATCGAGAAGAAGCTCGAGACCAACCTAACTCCCACAATCCCCCTCTGCCTTTACCTCAGATCTAGTTTGCAAGCAAACCAGAAGTCAGAGAGAGAAACACATTCATGCCAAAACAACATAACTGCAAGAACACCTATACATATATATATATATATATATATATATATATATATATATATATATATATACATATACACACAACAACTGCGTAATGCAGAAGCAGGATAAACCAAACCAGGCACCAAACTGTACGTTCTTCCTGAGGGTGGGAGGGTGGGAATGTAAGAACAAAGGCGAGATGAACACTCCACATGGAACGTTATGGTAAGGACATAACTTCTAAATGTGAGAATGTTCGATCTCGCCGTTTGTTCTTACACCTGGGTAGCGTCCCTAGCTCCATGTTCCTGAGGAACTCATGGGAGAACGTTCTTGAGCACAGTGGAACCAAAGGTTGCCCTGTCCCTAGAAACCCTGTCTACCTTGTAATGAGAAATGAATGTATGTGGTTTAGACCAAGTGGCAGCTGCACAAATAGTGTCTAATGGTAAGCGAGCTGCATGAGCCAGGGATGTAGATACTGATCTTGTAGAGTGCCCCTTGGGTTTGACAGGTAAAGTTTGTTCCGAAGTAGCATAAACAAATATAATGCAATCAGTTAGCCATTTGGAAAGGGTTCGTTTAGTAACTGCTACACCTTTCCTGCTGTCTGCAAAGGCTACAAAAAGTTGATCTGTTTTCCTGTGATCCTTTGTTCTATCCAGGTAAAATCTAAGTTGTCTGAACATCCAACTTGTGTAACATATACTCCAACTTATTGGAGTGATTTTTGAAAAAGGTAGGGAGTTCAATGGATTGATTAATGTTATTAATAGAGCAAACTTTGGGGAGAAAGGACGGATTAGTGCGAAGAGACACTCTGTCAGAGTGAAAGATCAAATAAGGGTGTTTAATAGAAAGAGCCTGAAGCTCTGACACCCGGCTAGCCGATGTAATGGCCACCAAAAAGAGGGTCTTCCACGACAAATACTTCAATGGACAAGAGGACGCTGGTTCAAAAGGAGGTAACATCAATTTAGATAATAAAAGGTTCAGATTCCAAGGTGATGTAGGAGTTCTAACTGGTGGTCTAATATGGAAAGATCCTTTCAGAAAGGCCTTACAAAGTCTGTGAGACATAATAGGGGCCCCACATTCTTCCACATGAAAGTTGGAAATGGCAGCCAATTGCACTCTAAAGTGGCAGGAGAAGCTCCTTGGTGGAACAATTCGGTTAAAAACTCCAAGATCTTATTCAAGGGAGCTGTAACAGGGTACAAATGCTGTGTATTTGCCCAGAAAACAAAGCGCTTCCATTTACTAGTGTAGGTCTTTGTAGTGGAAGCTTTATGAGAAGCCACTAGTATATTCTGAACTGCAGGTGAAAGAAGATCAGACCTGGCTAAGTAGGGAAGCGGAGCAGCCAAGCTGCTAGTTGGAGTGACAGTAGCGAGGGGTGGGGAGCCCCTGACGAGTGGGTCAGTAGATTCGGCTCCGGGTCCAGGATTCAGGGTCCCCGAATGCGGTGTGCCAGAAGAAAGGGAAACCAGATTTGACGAGGCCAGAATGGGGCAATGAGGATAATGGTCCTTTGCAGGTTGTTGGCTTTCTGCAGAAACTTTGCAATCAGGGGAAAAGGAGGAAAAGCGTACAGGAGACCCGGGGGCCAATCGTGAACCAGCGCGTCCCTGGGGACTTCCCCTGGAGGGGTTAATAGGGCAAAATAGCTTCTGCATTTGGCGTTCATTGGAGACGCAAAAAGATCGCAGGAAGACTGGCCCCATTTGCGAAAAATCTTCTTCGCAACTGACTGTTTGAGGGACCACTCGTGAGGCAACAGGATTGCTCTGCTCAACCTGTCGGCTATGACGTTGGATGAACCCGGGATGTGCGTTGCAATCAGAAAGCGACCCGTGGACTCCGCCCATTGCCAGATTCTCATGGCCTCTCTGCATAGCTGATAAGACTTGGTTCCCCCTTGTTTGTTTATGTACCAGACTACGGACATGTTGTCCGTCTGAACTGCAATAGTCCCTAGAGGAAGAAGGGGAGCAAAGTGTTGCAACACTAGAAACACTGCCCTCAACTCTAGAACATTGATGTGCAGATTGTACTCTAAATTGGTCCATTCGCCTTGGACTGTCTGTCCCTGAAAGATGCCCCCCCACCCTATCAGGGAAGCGTCCGTGGTCACCGTAGCTGTCGGCGTGGGTAGAACAAATGGTCTTCCGCTGGAAAGGTCGCAAGTCCGGAGCCACCAGGCTAGGTGTGATTTGCATGTGTTTGTGATCAGAATTTCGTGTGTCAGAGGTAGCTGTTGGAACGACCATTGTGCAAACAGTAGCCATTGTAGAACTCTCATGTGCAGTCTTCCCAATGGTATCGCAATGAGAGAAGCTGCCATGAGACCCAAAACCTTCAGAACCAGTTTTGCTGGGGATTTTCTGGATGACAGAAGAAGAGATATGTGGCTCTGTAGTGAGGCTATCCTTTCTGGAGGAAGTCTTAGAATTAAATGATGCGTATCCAATTCTGCTCCTATGAATGAGATATACTGTGATGGCTGTAGTGAAGATTTTTCGAAATTTACGGAAATTCCGAGATGAACACAAAGCTGTAGTGTGTAATCCCTGGCCTGAATCAGTTGACGCTGGGTGGTGGCAGAAAGGAGCCAGTCGTCCAGATACGGAAACACCTGGAATCCCAGGCGTCTCAGGTGAGACGCTACCACTGCCATGCATTTGGTGAAAACCCTGGGGGCTGAGGTCAGACCAAAGGGCAGGGCTCGAAACTGAAAATGGCTGGCTCCCAGCCGGAAGCGCAAGTGATCCCTGGACACCCTGGCCATTTTGATGTGGTAGTATGCGTCCTTCAGATCTATTGAGCACATCCAGTCGTCCTTCTGTAAAAATGGAAGGATCCATTGAAGCGTGACCATCCGAACTTTTCTTTCTTGACGAAGGTATTGAGGTTGCTTAGGTCCAGAATCGGCCTCCAGTCCCCTGTCTTCTTTGGAACTAAAGAACCTTGAGTAAGTTCCGAATCCTCTTTGGTCCGCTGGGACTGGTTGGATGACTCTTTTTCTAGCAGCTTTGAAATTTCTATAGCTGCAGGGTCTCGCAGATGGGGCGGCACATCTGGGAGTCTTTTCTTCGGAATTGGGGGCAATAGGAAGGGTATTCTGTAGCCTCTGGTAACAACGCTTTTTACCCAGTTGTCTGATGTAAGATTTCGCCAGGCCTGAGGGTATAAAGCTAAGCGACCCCCGACTGCCTCCAGAGCAGGACAGTCGGGCCTCCTCTCAGGAGTGCTGGAAAGGTTTCCCAGGGGGTGTATCCCTGTCACCTTGGTTTTGCGGACCCCCTCTGCCGCCAGGGCGGCGTCTTCCACCTCTGCCCCCTCCTCTGCCTCTAGAGGGGGCATCACCCTGTGTGCCTGGGAAAGATCCTTGGGGTTTTCAAAACCACATTTTTCCACCACGTTGCCCTTTGGGGTACGGTCTGGATGGGGTGGAAAAACGGACTCCGACAGCAGACAGAGTATTTCCCTCTTGCTCACACCGGGTAAGGGTCTCCTTTACTTTGGGGCCAAAGAGAGTGGCACCATCAAATGGGGCGTTAGTAAAGGAAGACTTGAAGGCCTCCGCAAATGAATATAAGCGCATCCAGGATTGTCTACGAAGAGCAATCGCTGAAGCTGCTGCCCTACTCGATCCTTCAGCTGCGTATGAGATCAGCCTCATGGACGAGTTTGCAATAGATGTAAGGGTATTGAGATGTGCTGTAACCTTTTCTGAAATAGCAGCATCTGTAGTACCCTGGAGGGTATCTCCCAACTCTTTGATTAGATCCCTCTGTAGCCGTGTGAAGTGGGTCAAATAGTTCAGGGATCGCATAGAAAAAGCCGCTGAACAAAAAATGCGCTTCCCATACATGTCCATAGTCCTAGAATCTCTGTTAGGCGGATGGACAGATGAGGAAGATTCAGACATCTCCTTTTTTGTGGCCGCTACCACCACCATAGTGTCCACTGGCACTCCCTTTGTCAGATAAGCCTTATCCTGAGGGGCAGTAATATACTTGTTAGGCTTTCTAGGGACTGGCTCCACCGTGTCAGGCGTCTCCCACGCCCTTCGAGCAATCAGCTCCATCAACTCATCGAAGGGCGGAGTGACCCAGGAGGAGGAAGGGCGAGCACCGAATGCCTTCAGCAAAACTGACTCATCCTCAGAAGGGGGAGGGCTTGCCAATCACCTCTCTGCTTTAGGATCTCCAGGATGTCAGAAAAAGAGACATCCTCTGAGGGTGACTTTGGGGACCCCTCTGACTCATCCAAGTCAGTGTCGGATGTCAATGATTCTTGTGGAGAATCTAAGTGTCTCCTCTTACACAATCTTTTCCTCGGAACTTCCTCGGGGGGGCCATCCGAAGAAGCTTCCGAGGAAGAGGGGGCACCCTCCATGGGTGGCTGAGACACAGGTGCTCGACGCTTAGATGTAGCTGTGGGTGCAGAGGAGGATAACGGTCCTTTATGGGAAGGAGAAGCTGTTTCTGCTGATGTGGTTGTCTGGGTAGACAACACCTTCCTCATGAGGTCGAAGGCCCCCGGGTCCCGAGTCGAGGTATCTCCCGGTTCCGAGGAAATCGGAAGAATCCCCGACACAGGCACCGAAGGCAACGACCCCGAGGACGGAGCCGAGTCGAGCCGAGGCCCCGAGAGGGAGTGTCAGAACCGGAACATCGGTCCGACTCTCAGTCCCGGATCCAAGGATGGATCTTCAGCTCCGAGACTCCGGTACCGGATCCGACGGAGTCGAGGTAAACGGAGCCGACCGAGAGAAAGACGATTCTGGCACCGAGGGCTCCACAATCACCAGATCAGCCTCTCCCGGCTCCGAAGACTGGATAGGTTTCGGAGGAGGAACAGGTGGAGATAAGGGAAGGCCTTCGAGTCTCGACACCAACTGGGAGGAGACAGAGATGAGCTTGGATAAGGCCGTATTCTCCATTAATTTCTGCACCACGCGGTCTACATCGGTGTCGGAGA
This sequence comes from Protopterus annectens, assembly GCF_019279795.1. Lineage (NCBI taxonomy): Eukaryota > Metazoa > Chordata > Ceratodontiformes > Protopteridae > Protopterus > Protopterus annectens. The sequence goes on from NC_056745.1 coordinate 1,554,839,890, forward strand.
GGGGCCTGGAAGAGCGCGTCAAAGGAATCGAAGACGGAGCCGACCTCAACAGTGCCGGGGGAGGGAGCTCCGTCACCGGTTCCAAGACTCGAGGCTCGGAAACTGACAATAGTTCAACACTCGGCCCCGAAGTCTGTGGAACCGGTGATCGAACTTTAACTGAAGAGCTCGGAGCCGATGACCTGGGCTCCAACGTCTTCGATTCCTTCGAGGATTTGGATGCCTAGTCTGATGCATCCAGAGCCTCTTGAAAGGTAGGTTTTAAAAGAACCCTATCCATAAGTTTCCTGCGCCTATCTGTCATGACCCTTCCACTGAAAGAATGACATATTGAACAGTCTTCTTGCAGATGGAGAGGGCCAAGACAGTAGACGCAGGAACTATGATTATCAGTCACCGACATCTTTTGCCCACATTGGCAACGTTTAAAGCCAGACTTAGCTTTCTCAGACATGTCACAGTTTTAGAAATAGCTAACAAGAAAAAGTTAGTATTATGTCAAGTTCAGTAATTTTGTCTAATCCAGAAACTTATGTCAAATCCAGTAAAAAAGTCAATCCAGTAGTCAATCCAGTAAAAGGGTGGGGTAGGCCCCGAGAGAAAACTCTAATAAAGTATAAAAGAACTTTATATGGAACCGAGAATTCCTCGAAACACTACAACACACACACACAGTCACTTAAGACAATATTTTAGAAGAAAAAATTTTTAAGAAATATAAGAAAAATATAAATCTTAGCTTAAGGTTGCTCGAGCTCATCAAACTGATGCGAACGCTGCAGCGGCAAACTAGATCTGAGGTAAAGGCAGAGGGGGATTGTGGGGGTTAGGTTGGTCTCGAGCTTCTTCTCGATGCAGAGCTTGCTCCGAACCCAGGTGTAAGAACAAACGGCGAGATCAAACACTCTCACATCTGAACATTCCGCCGTATGTCTGTCACTCTCTGAGGTGGTAATGTTGCAGCCATTTCTGTGGTGTTTAACACGGCGCCTATGAAGTTTATACATTGACAAGGCGACAAGGAGGATTTTGCGAAATTTATGGAAATACCTAGTTTGTTGCAAATGCGAATGGTGTAATCCCTGGCTATGATAAGATGCTGCTTGGTGGTAGCGGTAATGAGCCAGTCATCTAAATATGGAAACACCTGGAATCCTTTTTGTCTCAGATGAGCCGTGACCACTGCCAAACATTTGGTGAACACCCGGGGGGGCTGTGGTGAGACCAAAGGGCAGGGCTCTGAATTGGTAATGACTGGTTCCCAGCCGAAAGCGGAGAAACCTCCTGGAGCACCTGTGTATCTTTACATGATAGCACGCGTCCTGAAGGTCTAACGAGCACATCCAGTTGTCTCTGCCCAAGAAGGGCAGAATGGACTGCAGCGTTACCATCCGAAATTTTGTTTTCTGCACAGACTTGTTCAGTCTGCTGAAGTCCAAAATGCGTCTCCAGTCTCCTGTCTTTTTTGGTACCAAAAAGAACCTGGAGTAAATTCCGGATCCTAGCTGGTCTGCTGGGACTGCCTGGATGACTCTTTTTTTCTAACAGCTTTTTTATCTCTAGCTGTGCCTGACCACTTTGTGCGGGTGGTACGTCTGGGAGGGATCTCGGCAATTTGATCGGAGGGGAAATGAAGGGGATTTTGTAACCCTCGGATATGATCAACTGTACCCATTTGTCTTGAGAGAGGGATTGCCAGGCTTCCGGGTGCAGAAATAATCTTCCCCCGACTGCCTCCGAAGGTGGACAGTCAGGCAGCTTCTCAGGGATGCTGAAAGGGTTGGTCAGGGAAGGATTCCCTGGAACCCTGGTTCTGTGGACCCCCTCTGCCCCTGGGGCGGCGTCTATTATTGTTCCCCCCTCTGCCTCTGGGGGGAAGTTCACCACGTGCGGCAGGCGCGACTCCCTGTGGTTTGTGGAACCACATCTTTCCACCCTTCTGACCTTTAGGGTATGGTCTAGATGGTGTGGAAAAATGGACTCCCACGGCAGAGAGAGTCTTACCATCTTGCTTGCACCTGGTGAGGGTAGTCTTCACCTTGAGGTCCAAACAACTCTGAACCATCAAAGGGGGTGTTGGTGAAGGAAGCCATGAAGGGATGAGCAAAATTACAGGGTCGCATCCAGGTGTGACGTCTCAATGCAACACCTGTGCCTGCGGTCCTACTCGCTCCATTGGCTGCATAAGAGATAAGCCGCATGGAGGAGTTGGCAATGGAATTCAGGGTAGCCAGCTGAGAGTTAATCTTGTCCTGATACCCTGCAGCAGAAGGATCCTGTATGGTTTCACCCAGTTCTTTGAGCAAATCTCTCTGAAGGTGGGTGAAATGACATAAATAGTTCAGCGACCGCATGGCAAAGGTCGCTGAAGCAAATGTCCACTTCCTGTACCTGTCCATAGTCCTAGAGTCTTTGTTAGGAGGATGAACAGGTACAGAAGGATCAGCTAATTCCTTCTTAGTGGCAGCTGCTACCACCATAGCATCTACCGAGACACCCTTGGTCAGAAATGGTTTGTCTACCGGAGCAGAAATAAATTTAGAAGGCCTCCTAGGGGCAGGTTCCATCGAGTCAGGAGCTGCCCACCCTTTTTGGCCACTACTTCCACCAGTGGGTCGAAAGGAGGGGACACCCAGGAGGTGGAAGGGCGAGACCCAAAAGCGTCAAGGTAAACCGACTCGTCCTCGGAGGGTTTGAGGGTGGACCAATTTCCCCTCTGTTTTAGGATCTCTAGGATGTCTGAAAAGGAGACATCCTCAGAGGGGGATCTCGGGGAACCCTCCGACTCATCCAAGTCTGTGTCCGAAGTGAGAGACTCGGGGGGTCCACGTGCTTCCTCTTGCACTTTCTTTTCCTAGGGGGTTCCCCTGAAACTTCAGGGGAGGCCTCGGACGAGGAAGAGACACCCAAAGTGGGTACCCTGCGCTTTGGATCTCTGCTATCAGTTTCAAGAGGATGACCAGAGACCGTAACAGGCACTGTAGAGGGAGGAGCTGAAGGAACCAACCTTGGAGTGGACACCGGCTCCAGCACGCTCCTCATCACCTCAAAGGCTCCCCTATCAGGCACCGAAGACAGCCCTGGCTCCGAGGATACCAGGACCGCCCCTGGCGCCGACAGAGAAGGCTCAGAGAATGATGTTGGGGCCGAACTAACCAGAGCCGACGCTCCGAGAGGGAGAACGGGGTCGAACAAGGGTCCGATGCCACTCGCCCCCTCGGAGCCGACGATGGAGTCTCAGCGGCCGGACCTCTCCACGGACTGCACCAATGAAGAGGTCAGAGCCAACAACGTCGGAGCCAAAGGTGGTAGTATCGACTCAGATGTGGGCAAGGTCCCGGTTCTGACAAACTCCGGCTCCGAACTCAACTGAAGAGTCGGAGGAGGAATCGAAAGTGGCACCGAGGGAGCCACAGTCTGATGAGATGGGCTTTGAATTATTTGGGCCAGTGCCTGGGACTTCAGGAGTCTACTGACCACCCTCTCAATGTCATGGTCAGACAGCCTGGAAGACCTGGAAGAATGAGTCCTATGACTCCGCTCCGACAGTAAGGGCGATGTTGGAGCCAATCGAACGGACTCTACTGAGGGCGATCTACAGCGCTTGCGCGCTGCTGTCGGCTCCGAAAAGGGTTTCGGAGCGGGCAAAGTCTTGCTCGCATCGGATCTGGCCGGAGCCGATGTCGGAGCACTTTCGGTTCCGCCAGCCGTCGAATCAGAAGCTGGAGCCGAGGGTTTGGTGGGCTTGGGCGACTTCCCCGAGCCAGACTTAGACGGGGAGTCGTCGGGCTTCAATAAGCCCCTCAAAATCAATTTATTACGGCGCTCCTGCAGGACTCTTGAACTAAATCCGTGACACACGGAACAAGAGTCCTGCAGGTGCAAGGGTCCTAAACAATAAACACAAGAAGTGTGACCGTCTGTCAGAGACATCTTCTGACAGCACGAGTCACACTTCTTGAATCCTGAAATCTCAGTGTCTTTAGACATTATGGTGGACACTAAGAGTCAACACAGTCAGCACTCACAACTCACACTCAAACTCTAACACAAGGGGAGAACTTAAAGGACTGACTCACACACACACTAAAAAACGGAACTACAGGAAAACTATAGAAAAGCTAAGGCCCGAAGGCCCGTCTATAAGTATGACTAAAAAGGGGGGGGGGGCTTAACAAATTTTTAGCTAATAAGATTTTAGGATTAGGTAATACAATGGGGAATATAATTAGATAGGGAAATCTAACCTTTTACCTAAAAAACTACACAAAAAGTTCTTAACTGACCTGAGCCGGTAAAAACGCAACCTCGCAGCGAAGCGGCAAATGAGATCTGGGGAGTTAGCACATGGTATTGTGGGATATAGGGCTGCCTCGAGCCAGTAAAAATAGCTCTCGAGCTATATTATAGGCCGAGTTGGAGCCGAGGATCGGCTCCGAACCCATCCAGCAAGAATGAAGGCGAGAATGACAACTTAACATGCAAAATTATTACATGGAAGGTTTTTCCCATAGGGAACTTATCCGCCCAGCAAAGGAACAATATAAGCCAACTGCCGATCCTCAAAAGCCTCAGTGGAGCATACTCTTTGGTGGTAGTAAAGCTCTGAAGGGCTTGATGCCCAAATTTGTCTTTTAGTCAGCTCACTGCCTGATAGTTTGGGCAAGTGGAAGGTGTTCAGCAGCTTTGGAAGCTGGCCAACACTTATATCCTTTGCAGGATACAGCCCATATATGTAGGACTGCTACAGCAGTGATCAGTATGATGAACATTAAAACTTTCTTCCTGAATCGGTCCAAAGCATTCTCATCCTTATCAGAGGGATTGGGTTTAGCTCTCACAATATGTTTGGCAATAAATGGTTTCAATAAAGATATTATTGCTGGATCTGAGTTGGGATTATAAAATAAGAATTATTATCTCCAAAAGTACTCTATATAACCTATCAGAGTTTTTGGAGGCAGGCAGCTGTCTGGCAAAGTACAAAATGTTAAGAAAAAATTCTCCAAGGCAGACAACAAAGAACAACTGCAGGTTGTGGAAAATCCACTCGTAACAAATCATAATGCTTTTGCTGGGAGACATGAATTTCATCTTGTTCCCACTGAAATAAGCAAGCAAGTTATTTGATTAACAGTCTCAGAAGAAGATAATACTTTAGGAGTGAAATCTGAAGAAATACTTGTTTGAGATAATAATCAGATGCCACTATGGAAAATGGAGGCTTAGACTGGGGGGGGGGGGGGGATATTAGTAGGATTATTAGGGTGGGAACAGGGAGACATAGGAGCCAAATAGAAAGTGCTTCTTCATAATCAAAATCTTCAGTTTGAGAGAATTAAATTAACAACACTCCCCTCCCTGCTCATTTGAAGGGGAATCACAGTCCAACTGTAAGGGAATTTTTTTTTTCTTTTTCTGTAAGAAGGCACATAGGAAACACAATTTTATCACATTAAAAGCAGACAGTAATCCCTTAGCATATCTTCCCTGTCAACAGCTGAAGATACAGGAAATTTAACATTTTACGTTTTTGTCTTTTCTTCCTGGAAGGTGTCCTGGAAAGGGACCAACCAGGACAGAAGCACTCGTTCAAAAATCAGGCACCTTACTCCTGCTAAAAGGTATACCTTCATCAGCTCCTTCCTCGGGCCCAACAAGAGTGGTTCGCCCTTGCTCAGAGAAGGCAACCCTAGAGCGGCAGAGGACATGCCAATCTCCAGGTTCTTAGTAGCTTCTCAAGGAGTTACACCAGGGGGACCAGGGGTAAAGGATAATTGGCCAGAAGAAACAGCTTTGGCTACAGCACAGTGACCCACCAGTGGCCAGGGCAATGGCTGAGCTGAACGAGTACCTAAAGACTCTCTAACAAGCTTCTTTGTATTGCGGATGGGGAAAGCAAGAATCGTGCAGACAGATAATTGCTCCCTGTTCAAGCAGGAAAGGAATACTCACAAACAAGTAGTGGAACCTCTAAGACTGAGAGGACCTCCGGACAGAAAAATGAAAAATTTCCTTGACAGTCCCCACAAGCACAATATCCTGATCCACACATATCTGCACTATCCAAAAAAAAAAAAAAAGGAAAATGTCAAAAGTAGATTTTTTTTTACACTTTTCTTCAGAAAATACCACAAGTAAAAAGCCTTCCAACTAGCATGACAGTCCAACACAAAAGCATTTCTAAGAATAAAAACAAGATGCTGACCAAAAAAAAAATTTTTTTTCAGAAAATTGATATACTCCAAAGTTTTTCCCAGAAGGTTACTTACCTGTACCTGCCCAGTCTTGAAAAGATTGCTAGCCGACTGTCAGTTCCACAAACACTCAAGAAGAGGAGCACTTTGGTGGCAAGAAAGTTCTGAAGCCTTTGGTGCCCAAACTCCCTTTATATGGTACTGCTGGAGTTAGTGTCAGTTTGGCTGTATGAAAGGTGCCCTAGAGCTTAGATAGCTGACTGGTAGTCATACCCTAAGAAAACATACAACCAAAATAGCTTAGGTGACTGCAACAGTGAGCCAAATGATTAGCCTGTCAAATAAGAATAAAGAAATAAAAAGTGGTTGTATTCTTCACTAGCCTACAAAGTTTCACTCACCAGTGTAAAATCCCAATATGGCCCTGGGGTAAGAAATGTAAAAGAACTTCCTCTTCGTAATGTGGTTCTGAAATTAAGAAATAAATCAGTTTAGTTAAAAGCAAATCATATCAGCACTTTCCTGTATTCCTGGGGGGATTAATCTGCACAACTTATTTTAGCACTCCACCACTTTCCTTTCAAGACAGAAAAATAAAATTGTTGGTTCCTTTATAAATTCCACTCATTACCTTTAGTAAATTACAGATGTACAAATTGCACTTACCCATAAAATTAGATGTTCAAATTCCTGACTGCTGCAGAAGCCCTTAAGACTATATGGGTTGCTTTCCACCTAAGAAACAACCTGCCAGCTTCAAAAAGCTCTGGCTCCTCTCACTCCTTCCTGAGGACTGCTGATTAGAACATTCCAACGAGGGAAATCAGTAGTCAGAGTCAAGCCTTCTTCAAGTACTTTGCTGTTCATATAATAAGAGAAGAACCTAACAATCCTGAAATAACCAACTGATAGTAATAAAACAAAGTCTGAGCTCTGAGCCCTTTCTCATTTGCAGTGGCGATGGACAGACTAACTGACGAGATCAGACAGGAGCCCCATGGACTATGATGTTTGCAGATGACATTGTGATCTGTAGTAAGAGTAGGAAACAGGTGGAGACGACCCTGGAGAGGTGGAGATATGCTCTAAACGGAAGAGGAATGAAGGTCAGCAGGACTAAGACAGAATATATGTGTGTGTGAATGTGAGGGAGGATAGAGGAATGGTGAGGATGCAGGGAGTAGAGGTGGCGAAGGTGGATGAGTTTAAATACTTGGGAAAAACAGTTCAGAGTAATGGTGAGTGTGAAAGAGATGTGAAGAAGAGAGTACAGGCAGGAAGGATGGAGTAGGTGGAGAAGAGTGTCAGGAGTGATTTGTGACAGATGAGTACCAGTAAGAGTGAAAGGGAAGGTCTACAAGAGGGTAGTGAGACCAGCTATATTATATGGGTTGGAGACAGTGGCATTGACAAAAAGGCAGGAGTCAGAGCTGGACATGGCAGAGTTTAAGATGTTAAGATTTGCACTGGGTGTGACAAGGGTGGACAGGATTAGGAATAAGTATATTAGAGGGTCAGCCCAGGTTGGAAGGTTTGGAGACAAAGTCAGAGAGGCAAGATTACGTTGGTTTGGACATGTGCCGAGGAGGGATGCGGAGTATATTGGGAAAAAGATGCTAAGGATGAAGCTGCCAGGTAACAGGAAAAGAGAAAAGCCTAAGATAAGGTTCATGGATGTGGTGAGAGAGGACATGCAGGTCGTTGGTGTGAGAGCAAGATGCAGAGGACAAGAAGAAATGGAAACACATGATCCAGTGTGGCGACCCCTAACGGGAGCAGCCAAAAGAAGAAGTAGCAATAAAATAAAGTAGAAACAAAACACAGCCCTACTTTATACCCCATCTACAACTAAATACAAGAATCGGAGGATGGAGGGTGGGTGCCGCTACTGCACCAATGAGGAATTCAAACATTTACTGTTATGGGTAACTTCAACTTGCAAAACCATACTATGTTCATCATTTTCACTGTTGCAGTAGCCCTCAAACTAGAGGGGCTGAATACCAAGGCCTATCTATTCTGAGAGGAAGGATGGATATAGCTCCAGGAGCCCCTGGAGAATAATCTTAGCAAAGTTTGACCTAAACCTAGAAAAGGAATCCAGTTTGTGATGCTTTGTAAAACTATGTACAAAGGACCATAAAGCCACCTCTAGAATGCTTCTAAAGGCCACCTCTTTTCAGTATGTCATCAAAGTCAAGGCAAGGATCTAGTGGAATATGTCTTGAAACTGCCTGAAATGGACTTGCCTTAAAAAAAACTGTCTAGAATGGATTTGCCATGGAAGGAACAAAAAAAAAAAAAAAATCAGAGGACAACCACCTCTGTTTAAACACAGGTAGTCCCTTTTTTGAACCTTTGGTTAGAAATAAAAAGACAATTAGATTTTCTAAAGGGCTTAGTTTTGGGAAGAGATTACCTGAACTACCTATGCATGCCCACAGTATGCAGAATTTGATCTCCCTGTTTATTTTTTTTCTCCCCAGGTTCTGGGCAGAAAACTGGGAGACTGATGGCTCAAGTCATATGAGTGAGGAAGAATGAAAATGGACAACACAGATGCCAAGTTATGGTAAATACACAACACAGATGAATCGGATGTTGTCCTTTTCATTCTTCCTCACTGATGGGCAGAGTCTCCAGCTACATAACTCTAGGGAGGTCGCCAAAGAAGAATATGTCAGAGCACTGTTGAACCAAAAAAAAGATCTGCCTCTGGAGACCATGCCCCTTTTATATTGCATCACAAAGGTATAAGTTACTGATGAAGTGACTGTAAAAGAGATATTACCAAAAGCTTCTAGAAAGGAGATGCTGGAGCACTGTCAAACCAAAAGAGGACTGTTTCTGGAGACAATGCCCAAATTGTTATAAGTCACAATGGTATGAATATTTAAAAACAAGACCTTGGGACAGATATTGCCCAAGGAAGTTCAAGAAGAAGGTTGATGAGGTAGAAAGGATTTTAGAAAGATAATACAATCTGCAACAACTGGAAAGGCTGCAGAAATACCTCACTAAAAGAATCACAGGCCTAAAGCAGATGCCCCATGCTGGCCACCTTAACTCCAGCTATACTCTATTGCATATCGTCTACTCAGAAGCGATCTCTGCTTAACATACAAGGCTGTGTCAAACCCAGAGCTGTTGGACATGCTACACTTAAAGAAATCCCAATCCCTCAGAGCCACACGCTCCAGAGATCTAAACCTTGTCATCACAATAAACAAAACATGTTGGAGGGATAGGTTCCTGACCCAGAGACTCCCCAGACTCTGGAATAGATTGTCCATACATGTCAAGCAGAGTGCCTCTTTGGCCCTCTTCAAAAGGAACCTTGACGATTGGATGGGAGAAAGAAAATTCACCCAGGGGATCATTTCAGTTGCCCTGCTAGACAGGGGTCTAGAGAAGTAAATAGTGTGGGAAGAAATAGCCAGGGAATTGTTATGGCTAGGCTTGTATAAGCCCTAGGGCTGATAGTCTAGTACCAACCTATGAATTTCCACCATTCTTTAAAAAAAAAATTCACCAAGATAGGATAGGTGGTCACAGGAGAGATGCCTGGCAATTATATGAATTGCAAAATGATAAGTCTCTTTGGCCAATGTGGGTATAAAGAAAGGACTGGTCGATAGAGTTATGAAAGATAATCTAGGTTCTCTGGCATACACTGCTTGGAGTTGTGCAAACCCTTTTTTTGAGAATTTCTATTAAAGAGAACATAAGTGGGGCCAAGGATACCAACGGAGATCTTTACCCTTAAGACTTGTGCACAGACTTCTATATAAATAGAAGAAAGGAATAGAAATGTAGAAAATAGACTAGGGGGGGCATCGGAGCCTTAATCTCATTAGGATTTGGAATAAAGAGTATGTACTACAAAAAAACTCCGTGCAATGTTAGAGGAAACCATGTCAAGCCTGGGAGAGTGGCAAGCCCGTAGTCTCCCAGTGGGAATCATAAGGACAGACCATCCTCCACGTCATACACATAGGACAGAAAAAAATGTGATTAATAAAGGAGATAAAGGGAATGGTTTGTCATAGGTAGGTACTAGGCTATCGGCCCAAGGGCCTAAGTAAGCCTAGCCAGCAAGGTTCCCTGGCTTACACCACCCAAGAAAGTTAACTTCCTGTGCCCCTGTCGTGCACAGCCACAGAAGTGATCCCCGGGGTGTATTTCCTATTTCCCATCCACTCATCAAGATTTTTCTTGAACAATGCTAATGAGGAACTTTGCTTAACACAGATGGGTAGCTTGTTCCAGAGTATAGGAAGTCTCTGGGACAGGAATCTATCCCTCCATCATGTTCTGTTTATTGTGGTGACAAGGTTTAGGTCCCTATACTGTGTAGCTTGGAGAGATTGGGATTTCTTTACGTGTAGCACGTCCAACAGCTCTGTGTTTAACATAGCTTTATATATTAGGCAGAGATCTCCTCGAAGTAGGCAATATGCTACAGAGCAAAACTGTTTTGAGACGGTCAGTGTAGGGCACCTGTTTGAGGCCAGTAATCCTCTTTGTGAGGAACTACTATGGCCTTTCCAGCTGCTGCAGATGTCTTGTGAGGTACATTCCAAAAGGAGCGCTGTACTCTAGAATGGGTCTAATGAGTGCCGAATAGAGGGAACAATGACCTCTTTTTTCCTGGATGAGAACTCTTTTGTGATGAGGTGTGCCACACAGAAGGATTTCCTGACTACTGTGGCGATGTGATTACCAAAGGAGAGACTACTGTCCACCTGAGTCCCAAGGTCTCTTATCACACAGTCTGCGTTAAGTAGATTGCCGCTTATGTGGTAGTTCATGGGTACAGAGTTTTTACCAAAGGGGATGACAATACACTTTTTGACACTGAGCTTGAGGCCATGCCTCCGACACCCGGCATCTGTCTCAGTGAGCCCCTTCTGTAGGATGTCCACATCATTTGGGGACTCTATTATGGCTCCTAGTTTGCAGTCATCTGCGAACTTCCTTAGCCAGAGGCCTTCTGTGTTAACGTGTACTTCAGAGAAGTAGATACCAAACAGGAGAGGTCCCAGGACTGAACCCTATGGTACTCCACATGTCACTGGTTTGAAGTCAGATTTGGAGTCTACAACTTTTGCAGTGTGGGTTCTGTCAGTGAGCCAGTTGGCAACCCATCTTGTGATGTAGGGATTTACACCTAGTTTAGTGAGTTCAGCTATAATTCCAGAATAGGGGATGATGTTGAAAGCTTTGGCGAGGTCAAGATAGGCTGTGTGAACCACCTTATCCTCGTCTACGGCTTTGGTGACTGCCTCAAAAAAGTCGATCAGATTCAGAAGACATGATCTGCCTTTCACAAACCCGACCTGGGTGGGGTCCAGAGTTTGGAGGTTACGAATGTCTTTGTTTACGAGTAACATGATGATGCGTTCCATGGCCTTACAGACCAGGCTCGTCAGGCTAATAGGGCAATAGTTCTCAGGATCAGTGGTGGCTCACCCTTTGTGGAGTGGGATAACTGTTGCTGTGCGCCTTTCAGTAGGCACAAAGCCTGACGTGAGACTATGATTGAACATGGTGTTTAGGTGGGGAGCCAGTTTGTTCTGTAGTTCGTGTAAAATGCAGCCTGGGATGTTGTCCGGTCCTATGGATGCTCTGTTTTTGGTTTTAGAGAGTGCAGCTTTTACCTGCATAGATGTGATTACAGGGACTGTGCATTCTTCCTGTATAGATATGGGCCCTTTAGGGGGTGAGAAGGGGGTAAAGTTAGCACTGAACCTATCTGCCAGGATGTTAGCAATATCAGTTGGTTCTGTAATTTTCCTGCCATTGTGCTGCAACTTAGAGCAGTTCTAGGTGTTGCCATTGAGATTCTTGACATCGCTATAGAATGCTCTGTGGTTACCCATAGAATCAGTGGTGATTTTGTTTTCGTAGCTAGCTTTGGAGGATCTTATAAGGGATCTCAGCTTCTTACGGAGGCTGACCAGGGAGATCCTCCACTCATGGGATTTTACTCTCTTTTGCAAAAGTTTCTTCCTTCTGTTGTACAGTTTGTTTATGGCAGGGGACCACCAGATTGGCTTCCTTTTTTTGGAGGATAGCGTCTTGGTTCTGTTTGGGATAGCATGATCCATGCACTTTTTTAAATGCTTACAGTGCATTTGTGCAGGATTCAGCAGTCGTAACTGTATTGTTCATCTGCATGGGTGTCATGAAGTTCGCCACTTCTGGCTTAAGAAGCATGAAGTTGGCTTTGGAGAAGTTATTTACCATGGTTTCCTTAATGGTGGGTGGGGGCAGGATGCGGATATCTAGGGTGATTAGCTTATGGTCAGATCTGACCAACAAGGAGTTGACTTCAGGGGTGGAACACCGGTCACTCATGTTGGTAATGACTAGGTCTAGGATATTGTTGCCCCTGGTGGAGGTGTGGATAAGTGGATCCAGAGCATTGGAATTTATGAATTCCAGAAAGCGTTGAGCGAAGGAGTTGTTACAAGTAGTTTTCCCAGTTAATGGTGGGGTAGTTGAAATCAGCCATTATTAGGGTGTTTGGTTGAACCCCAATATTCTCCAGAATATCAAGAAAAGAGGTTTGGGAATCCTGCGGCATGGTGGGGGATCTGTAGCAACCTACAATTTGGATTGCCGTTTTGCCCAGAGTTAATTGCACTTGGATAACCTTGGAAGCATTACGCTGAACAACTAGCCTGGAGGTGTGGATATCCTTAATAAATATGGACACACCTCCGCCTTTGGTGTTCTGGTCCAGGTTAGATGGCCGAAAAGTGTAGTATAGCCTGGTAATGCAGGGGTGCTCTCTAGAGCCTTGAACCAGGTCTCAGTCACTGCACAGATATCAATGTCCTCCATTTTAAGGAGTGCCTCGAGTGAGTGCATTTTGAGATTTAGACTTCTAGCATTGAGTAGCATTACCCTCAGTTTTTGCTTGCCTGTTCCTGTTACGGTGGTGAATGTCATTTGAACCAAGCCTAAAAAGGCACTATAGGGGCGGCAAGACCCTTAGCCAGTATCCGGAATTTCAGGAGCAACAGGTGCAGGCCATCTCTGGCAAAGCATTGCGGTCTGTCGACCATGTCATCCCAGGCACACAGATACCAGATCCCCTTAGAATGAGACCAGAAACAGCTTAGCCAATTGTTGAAGTCAATCATTTTGTCCTCGTACTGCGTTATCATTCTGGGTGATGGCAGGATGCTACTTAGGGCTAGGGTCATACCTGTCTGGGCTACAAGATCAGAGAGCTCTTCCATGTCTCTCTTCATGTAGTACAGGTAGGTACGTCTCGGGTCGTTCACACCAACACGGACAATGACAGAGTCATATCTGTACTTGTTGTGGAGTGACCTGAGTGTGTGGGTTATGTGGCAGATCCTGGCACCAGACAGGCATCTTACAGTAACCTTCTCCTTGTTTAGTCTGGTGAGTGGGACATCAGTGTGCCTGACTATAAAGTCACCTATGAAAAGTGCGTTGGGTACGTTGTTTTGCCTTATGGGCTGTGGTTTATTAGCACATTGAGTCTGTGGGCTATGTGTCATTTGGGATGTGTTGGGGGATGGAGGTTGCTTGCGTTTCTGCTTTGGAGGTCTCTGTTGCTTGAGCAGATTATTATTGAGAGCCTCTGCAAATGTTTTTGTTTCTATGTGTGGATTTTGGTGGTGTAGGTTTAGTGGGACTATGTGATGAGTGTGGTGTGGTGCAAGTGTTCACCTTCTCCACTTGACTGTCAAGTTCAGTCTTGGCTGGATAGAGCTTCACTTCCAGTTTGGCTAGATAAGTGCATCTCTCACAGGTTGTGGTGTTGAGTGGTATGAGGAGAGGGTTGTCTGTGTACATAAGGCAATTGCTACATTGCCCCAAGATGCCCAGATTCATCAGATAGATAGGAGAGAACACTGGGAGCTGACCCTTGGACATGCCTGAATAAAAAAGTACTTTCCTCTAGACAAGTGAGGAAAGTGAGTATAAGAGCTGTTTTTCTCTAAGCAAGTGAGGAAAGTAAGTACAAAAACTGTTTTCCTCTAGGTAAAGAGGAAGGTTGAGTGCTATAGTAATTTGTAGCTTATTTAGTGCTAACAACAAGTTCTGAACAAGTGCTGAGCACAAATAAGCAAATTCAAGTGCTAAAACTAAGAATCTGTACCTGGATCTTGCGGTAGATAGGCTACCTAGTGCGTACCACTCCTACTGATAAGCTAGAAGTCTTCGCTCCAACACAGAAAGACTTGGGGGGGCTCAGAAGCTTACAAGCAGTCCTGGATACAGTAAATCTGTATCTGGACTAGACTAGTTACAGGATGTCTGAAGTTGGGAATTCTAACAAATATAACTTCTGCCAAGCTGATGTGGATTCAGGGGAAAGATAAAGGCTGACAAAGAATAGACCACTGTGTCATCAAGAGATTATAGAAATGGATCACATGAAAAATTCAGCTAGAAGAGTTAAAGAAAAAAATAAGAAGATCGTATGCCTGAATTCTCAAAGTGAAGACATAACGAGTAATAGCGAAACAAAATTTCTATGAAAGAACCTGGACTCTGCCCAAGAAAAGGCTTAAACGCAACTGCACAAATTCAGATGTGGCTATATTTTCGTAATGCTCAGGATCTTGGGAAAGCACAAACTAAGGTAAACCCTGACTAGTAGACGTTGATAGCAAGCTAGAGAGGAGAAAGGTTAACCATTAGTATAAGAGCACAGTACTCACATTTTTATTAATGTGGGCTAACTCGACCACTTGGCATCAAGTAAGGTCCCTAGGGCCACAGTGTGGTTAAAGGGGGGTAAATGGAATGATAGCTCTTGATGACCCAGAACTCCTGTCTATTTTAAGGTGATATTGTGCATCTTAGATGCCATAAGGGACACCCTGGTTAAAGTTTGCACAGAAGAAACAGGATGGACTGATAGTTTATACAGAGATTTAAGAATAATTCGATCCAGTGTTTTTTTTGTTTTGTTTTTTTTGTCACCACAAGAATTATTTATAAAATTAGCCCAGGTGTCTAGATGAGGGTGAGACAAGACTCCCTCCCCCCCTGCCAAAAAAAAAAAAAAAAAACAACAAGAGAGAGAGATCAATAGAGGTAGGTGGCTTGTAAGATGTGTGAAGACACCAATGGGAAATAAAGAGAAAGAATCTAGGAACATGTTTTTCTGGACTCCTTTCTAGATACCTATTTTTATAACTTTGCTGGAAGTACATGGATAGAAGATGAAAGGTTTTAATTCTGGTGGCATTCATGGTCCTGCTTCTTCGTCTTAGTTGCAAATGATCGCAAAAAAATCACTAACACCCCAAAAAAAGGAAAGAGTCATCAAGCGGGGTCATTAAATAAAAACATTTTAAGAAGCTACCCGAAGTACCACAGTGCTGAGCCAGAATATATGGAAGACAGTGGAGACGGATCTAACTGGTTGAAAGGTGTCTTCCTGTATATAAAGAATGGCAGGCATCCAGGTATTTGCAAAACAGATGATGCAGTAGATGGTTCAGGAGAGAACTTTTCGACGTCTTCCTAAAAATTGGAGCCGAGGGAAGAATTAGAGAATTCATTAATGGATCTCAACCAAGAACAGGAAGGAAGTCTTGGGGTCCATGAGACAGTACCGCAGTGGGTATGCATGCCTCTTAAGTAGATATTCAAATCAGCTATTTGGAAGACATTTGGGATCCTTCATAGATATGAACTTATGACAGTATGGAGGTTTCATTTTATAATCTTCTATGGCCTAGAAAAGAGTGCAGGCAGTAAAAAAATTTAGCGTAAAAGTAAAGGGAACTCATGAGGGAAAGAGTGACAAATGGTGGTTAATCATCTCTCTCATACTCTGAGACAAGTCACCACCATACCATCCAGCAAGAATGTCACCTTCCAGAGGGGGGCAAAGGAAGGGAAGGCCACTGAAAACAAAAAGTACAGTTGTGTACACTTATCATA
Source organism: Protopterus annectens (assembly GCF_019279795.1). Lineage (NCBI taxonomy): Eukaryota > Metazoa > Chordata > Ceratodontiformes > Protopteridae > Protopterus > Protopterus annectens. Next base: position 1,554,856,029 of record NC_056745.1, read on the forward strand.
AATGTAGATGTTAGAGTGTATTCACTGTTGCAGTCATCACATTTGTGTTATCTGCTTGCAGGTAGCCCTCAGTCGGCCTGATTATCAAAGTCTTGGGTCCTGCGTCGGTTGCTGTCTCATCTTCCATGACGTCAGGTAGTCAGGGGTATAAAGCATGCAGCCGACGCCATTACATCAGTTTTTCTTGCCCCAGATGTCAGGCGCCTCCATAATGGGAAGCAATTATATACAAGGTTACACTTCCAACAAAAAGCAAATACACCAGAAACCTTTAAGCATAGTAAACAAGAAGCGAGGTATAGTCAATAGAAGGCAGGGGGCTGGAGGGAGGGTAACCAGGACTGCAACAGTGAATACACTCGAACATATACATTTATGGTAAGTGTACACAACTGTACTATGTTCTTTGTGTTTCAATGTTGCAGTCATCACATTTGGGTAGTTTCTCAAAGCTAAGGAAGGGAGGAGGCAATTAGATAGCATTAGGACCAGCTATAAGGCCCTGCAAGACTGCAGTGGCAAAGCCAGCTCTGGATTTAGAAAAAATTCAATAGTAATCCAAGTTTATTAAAATTCAAGTAGGTACTTACCTACTTGAATTTTAATAAACATGGATTACTATTGGATTGCTTTTACACTGCCTGTTTGTTTTGTTTGGTTCGTTCGTTTTATTTAGAAAAAATTGGCAAGTAGTAATGCTTGGTGAAGTCATGTACAGAACTCCAGGTAGCAGCTTCTAGGATGTCCCTGGTAGGGACAACACCTCTGAGAAAGGCTGTAGAGATAGAGATAGAGGTAGATGCAGCCCTGGTGGAATGAGGTCTTATCCCCTGTGGGGTAGGTTTTCCATGGTGTTTATAGCACAAATAAATGCAATGGCCTATCCACTTAGAAATGGTTTGCTTTGAAATGGCCTTCCCCTCTGACCCTGCAGCAAATGCGACCAGCAGCTCTTCAGATTTCCTGAGAGGCTTAGTCCTGTCCAAGTAAAATCTAAGTTTTCTGTGCAAATCCAAGGAGTGCAGTATTCGTTCCCCTTTGTTTTGTGGATTAGAAAAGAAGGCTGGCAAATGAATGGACTGATTAAGGGCCACACTGGATACCACCTTGGGCATAAAGGAAGGATTGGTCCTGAGGGACACCCTGTCCTCATGAAAGATGAAGAAAGGCTCCACTGCCATGAGGGCCTGTAATTCAGACACCCTTCTTGCTGAAGTGATGGCTAGAAGGAAGGCTGTTTTCCAAGAAAGGAATTTCAACTCTGCATTTGCAGCTGGCTCAAAGGTTCACTGGTTGGTACTAGGCTATCGGCCCTAGGGCCTATGCAAGCCTAGCCGTAACAATTCCCTGGATATTTCTTCCCACAATATTTACTTCTCCAGGCCCCTGTCTAGCAGGGTGACTGACATGAACCCGGGGTGAATTTCCTATCTCCCATCCAATCATCAAGGTTCCTTTTGAAGAGGGCCAAAGAGGCGCTCTGCTTGATATGTATGGGCAGTCTATTCCAGAGTATGGGGAGTCTCTGGGTCAGAAACCTATCCCTCCAGTATGTTTTCTTCATTGTGATGACAAGGTTTAGATCCCTGGAGCGTGTGGCTCTGAGGGATTGGGATTTCTTTAAGTGGAGCATGTCCAACAGCTCAGGGTTTGACATGGCCTTGTATGTTAAGCAGAGATCGCCTCTGAGTAGACTATATGCCACAGAGCATAGCTGGAGTTTTTTTTTTTTAGACGGTCAGTATATGGCATCTGCTTTAGGCCTGTGATTCTTTTAGTGAGGTATTTCTGTGGCCTTTCAAGCTGTTGCAGATGTCTTGTGAGGTACATACCAAACAGAGCATTATACTCTATAATGGGTCTAATGAGGGATGAGTACAGTGGGACAATGACCTCCTTTTTTCTGGATGAAAGCCCTTAGTGATGAGGTGTGCCACATAGAAGGATTTCCTGACTGTTGTGGCAATGTGGTTATCGAAAGTGAGACCACTGTCTACCTGTGTCCCCAAGTCTCTCATCACACTTCCGATGTTTAGTGTCCTGCCACCTATGTGGTAATTCATGGGTACATGTTTTTTTCCAAAGGGGATAACTATACATTTCTTGGCATTAAGCTTGAGCCCATGGCTCTGGCACCAGGCATCTGTTTCTGTAAGGCCCTTTTGTAGAATATCCACATAATTTGGGGAATCAATAATGGCTCCCAGTTTGCAGTCATCTGCAAACTTTGTTAGCCAGAGTCCCTAAGTGTTGGGCTGTACTTCAGAGAAGTAGATGCCAAACAAGAGAGTGGCCCCAGGACTGAAACCCGAGGTACTCCACTTTTCACTTGTCTGGAGCTGGATTTGGAGTCGGCTACTTTTACTGTCTGGGTTTTGTCAGTAAGCCAGTTAGCAACCCATCGAGTTATGTAGGGATTTATGCCCAGCTTAGTAAGTTTATCTATGATTCCGGAGTGGGGGATGGTGTCAAAGGCCTTGGCGAGGTCCAGATAGGCTGTGTGGACTGCCTTACCCTCGTCCACAGCTCTGGAGACTGATTTGAAGAAGTCAATCAGATTCAGGAGACAAGATCGGCCCTTCACAAACCTAAACTGGGTGGGGTCTAGTGTTTGAAGGTTGCCAATGTCTTGGTTTACAAGTTCCATGATAATGCGTTCCATGCCCTTGCAAATCAGGCTCGTCAGACTGATGGGACGGTAGTTCCCGGGATCCAAGGTGGATCCTCCCTTGTGGAGTGGATAACTGTAGCTGTGCTCCACTCAGTGGGCACGAAGCCTGAGGTGAGGCTATGATTAAACATGACACTTAGGTGAGGTGCCAGTTCATTCTGTAGTTCATGTAGTACACAGCCTGGGATGTCATCTGGTGCCATGGATGCTGTATTCTTAGCTTTGGAAAGTGCGGTTTCTACCTGTGTGGCCGTGATTATCGGAATTTGGCAATCTTTTGGTATTGAGATGGGCCCTTCAGGGGGTGAGAGTGGGGTGAAGTTGGCACTAAATCGATCTGCCAGGATATTGGCAATATCCTTGGGATCAGTAGATTTAATGCCATTCTGTTGTAACTCAGAGCAGATCTGAGCATTGCCTTTTAGATTTTTGACATAACTATAGAATGCCTTGTGGTTGTCTTTGGAATCTTTGGCAATTTTATTTTCGTAACTAGCTTTTGAGGATTTTATGAGGGATCTCAGCTTCTTACTGAGGCTGGTGAGGGAGTTGTTTGCATCCTGGGATTTTCCTCTTTTTTGCAAGAGTTTCTTCCTTCTGTTGTATAGTTTGTTTATAGCAGGGGACCACCAGATTGGCTTCCTTTTTTTGGAGAAGAGCATCTTGGTTCTATTTGGGATGGCACGATTCATGCACAAGTGGATATGCTCGTACAGTGCCTTAGTGTAGGATTCTGCAATCGAACTTCCAGATCTCGTCTGCGTGGGTGTTGAGAAGTTTGTCACTTCTGACTTCAGAAGCTTGAAGCTGGCTTTGGAGAAGGTTTTTAAGGAGGTTTCCTTACTGGGGGTGGGGGTGGGATGTGGATGTCAAGGGTGATTTGCTTATGGTCAGACCTGACCAATGAGGGGGTGACCACTGGTGTGGAGCATCGATCTCCCATGTTGGTAATGACCAGGTCTAGGATATTGGAGCCCCTGGAGGGACAATGGATAAGTTGATCCAGGGCGCTGGAATTTATGAATTCCAAGAACCGTTGGGAAAAGGAGTTGGTACCCAAGTAGTTTTCCCAATTAATGGCAGGGTAGTTGAAATCACCCAGTATTAGGGTGTTTGGTTGTATCTTAATATTTTCCAGTATGTGTAGAAAGGTGTAGTGAGAATCTTGGGGCAAGGATGGGGATCTATAGCAAGCTACAATTTGGATTGCAGTCTTACCTAGTGTTAGCTGCACCTGGAGAATTTCAAATGCATTGTGTTGGGCAACTAAGCCTGGAGGTGTGAATATCCTTGGTGAATATGGACACTCCTCCACCTTTAGTGTTTCAGTCCTGGTTTTGTGGCCGAAAAGTGTGGTAAGAATTGTAGCCTGGTATTGCAGGGGTGATCTCTGGAGCCTTGAGCCAGGTCTAAGTTACTGCACAGATATCGATGTTCTTCATTTTTAGGAGTGCCTCGAGAGAGTGCAATTTGAGGTTTAGACTTCTAGCATTGAGTAGCATTACCTTCAGATTTTGCCTGCTTCTATTTGTTACGGTGGTGGTTTTATCCTTTGAACCTTGCCTAAAAAAGGCACTATAGGGGTGGCAAGAGCTTTAGCCAGTAACCTGAATCCCAGCGGTGACAGGTGCAGACTATCTCTGGTAAAGCATTGTGGCTTGTCGATCATGATTTCCCAGGCAGACAAATACTGGATCCCCTTTGAATGACACCAGAAGCTTAGCCAATTGTTGAAGTCAATCATTTTGTCCTTATACTGTTGTATCATTCTTGGCGAGGGCAGGATGCTACTCAGGGCTAGGGTCATACCTGTCTGGGTTACATGATCCAAGAGCTCTTCCATATCTCTTTTCATGTAGTCCAGGGAGGTAGGTCTCAAGTCATACACTCCAACATGGACAATGACAGAGTCATATTTATACTTGTTGTGGAGTGACTTGAGTGCATGCGTTATGTGGCGGATCCTGGCACCCGACTGGCAGCTGACTGTAATTTTCTCCTTGTTCAGTCTGGTGAGTGGGACATCAGTGTGCCTGACTATAGAGTCACCTATGACTAAAGTGTTGGGTACATTGTCTTGCCTTAGGGGCTGTTGTTGGGTGGCACACTGGTGTTGTGAGCTATGTGTCACTTTGGTTGTGACTGGTGTTTGTTTGCGTTTCGTCTTCGGAGGTCCTTGTTGCTTGAGCAGGTTAATGTTAAGGGCCTCCGCATATGTGGGTTTAGTGTTGCTATGTGTGGGTGTTGAAGGGCTATGAGTTGCTTGAGGTGTGATGCAGGTGTTAACCTTCTCCTTTTGACTGTCTAGCACAATCTTGGCCGGAGAGAGCTTTGCTTCCAGTTTGGCTATGTAAGTCCATCTCTCACATGTTGTAGTGTTGGGTGGTAGGAGGAGGGGATTGTCTGTGTACGAGGCAGTTGCCGCATTGCCCCAGTATGCCCAGATTCATCAGGTGGACAGGAGAAATCACCGGAAGCTGACCCTTGGACATGCCTGTTTAGGTGCTTTTATCTAAAGTTTAAGAGCTGTTTTCCCTTACCTTTGCAAGGTACTTTGCAATTATAGGCTGTTTAGTGCCTATGATTAATTTCTCCTTACTAACAAGGAGAGCTGAGTGCTTGTATCCGTTTCAGGCTTCCTAGTGCTTTCCAGCAGGTTCTAGAGCAAGTGCTAGTCACAGGGGTTCAGATTTTAGTGCTACTACTGAGAAACCAGCTAGTTTTAAGGGAAAATTTGAAGAGCAGACTTTCTGGCACCTGGAATAGTTTAACTGTAGCCTCGTAGTGCTGCACGATGTGAAAAATATGCAAACACACGCGTTTTTAAGCCAGAAAGTTGAAAGGGATAGAAATCAGCCCAAAAGGCTAATAAAATTACAATTTCAGAGCTGGAAACCACTCCTCTAGCGTTAGCTAGGCAGTACAATGCTCACCAGTCCCACTGGTAGGCAGTAGGACTTCCCTCTACCAATGCAAGGTCTGGATAACTGAGCACAGAAAATAAAGTCCTGAGACAAGCAAAGCTTGGGATATGTACTGGCTAGAAAAGGTGGGAAATGAGCAAACAAGATAGTATTTTTTGTTGTTGTTGCAACAGGCCAAACAATGCAATAATACAGTAAATAAACACAGAAAAGGCTAACACACTTGAGTGTGTAGTCCTAGACAGTAAATGCAATTAAAACTCTACAAAATTAGCAATTTAAAACTTTTTTAAATGAAGCAAGGCAATCCGGATGGGGGAAAAGGAGAAACAGAAGGCCTTATCAAATGTTCTCTCTATATTAGGTAGAATGAGCTAATGACACTAGACTGGGAGGAGTGTCCCAGATCAGATTTACAGTAGGGGTGGGCCACTGCAAAGCCACCAAGTATAACAGCAAGACACCAACTGGGAGGGAGAGTAGGAAAAAAAATAGCCTACAGACAGTAAGCACTAGAGAAAGCCACAAAATGAAAGTTTTTATACAGATAAAGATTTGTAAAGATACAGAATTATTATAAATTGTTAGACACAATAATGTGTATAAATAATAAAAAAACAGGATACTTCTATATCTCAGCTAACAGTTGTAGTCAACACCTCTTATCCACTCTGCTCAGTGTGTATAGATAGAACCCCTATCAAAGTTAGGGCTTAAATACCAGAACAACTTTTTTTTTACAAAAACACAAAAGAACCAGCCCCCACTAGCCAGCAGAAAATTAACACAATCTAGCCAAAGTAAAGAAAGGCTTCAGCTAAAAAATAGCCTAGACAGTAAGCACTAGAGAAAGCCACAAAATGAAAGTTTTTATACAGATAAAGATTTGTAAAGATACAGAATGCTTTTAACTGCAAACAAATAAAATAAAAGTGCTATATATAAATTGTTAGAAACAATAATCTGTATAAATAATACAAAAAAAAACCAGGATACTTGTATATTTCAGCTAACAGTTGTTGTCAACACCTCTTATCCACTCTGCTCAGTGTGTATAGACACAAGTGAGGTAGAGTGAGCTTTTCCAATACAAAGTTAAAGTCCCAGGCTGGAGTAGGGGCTCTCCTGGGTGGTCTTAAGTTTCTGGCCCCTCTGAGGAATTGCTTCCGCAGTGGATAAGAGAAGAGTGGTGGCTCTGTATTATAATGTGCTGAAATTGCAGAGACATGAATTTTGATGGAAGAAACGGAAAGGCCCTTGTGAAGCATCTCAGTTAAGTATTGAAGAATGTGCGGTAAATTGGTCACTGCTGTCCCCATCCCCGGAGTTTGGCTCCAGGAACAGAATCTTTTCCACTTTTCAGCATAGGGTTTTCTAGTACTAGGCCTCCTTGCCTCCAGAGTGACATCCATCACTTGCTTACTGAGGGATGGTAACAGAGAGATCAGGTAATTAGCCAGGCTGCAAGATTCAGGGTTTGGCGCTGGGGGTGCAGAATCTGGCCATCCTGTTGAGACAGCAGGGCAGGGGTCTGAGGCAGGTGCCATGGTTCCAGCAGTGACACACTGTGCAAGAGTGGGTACCAGTGTTGGCATGGCCAGTCTGGTGCAATCAATATTGTCATTGGCTTCTCCTGTTTGATCTTTAGTAGCATTTTGGAGAGGAGAGGCAGAGGGGGAAAGGCATAAACTGATAGGTTTTCCCAGGTGAAAGACAGTCATCCACTTTCCAAGCTTGTCTGTGGGGAGTCCTGTGCAGAATTTGTCCAATTGGTAGTTCTTGGAGGAGACAAACAGGTCTATCTCTGGGCTCCCCCATTTTTTTTCAAAATGTTGTATATCTTTGGTTCCAGTTTCCACTCGTGTGGGTCCATGAGATTTCTGCTTAGATCGTCTGCCAGTGTATTTAGCTTGCCAGGCAGGAATTGAGCTTGTACGTGCACTTGGTAGCTCAAGGCTGTGTTCCACAGAGCCATGGCTAGTCTGCAGAGAGAGTATGAGTGGGTCCCCCCCTGCTTGTTTATGTACCACATAACAGTGGTGTTGTCCATCTTTACCAATAATTGTCCTGGAAGAATGTGGTCCTTGAAAGCTGTCAGAGCATTCTGTACAGCTAACATTTCTTTTCGATTGATATGCAGGTGCATTTGACTCTGGTACAATTTGCTCTGAATGCATTGCCCTGCCAAGCGAGTCCCCCATGCATAGTCTGATGAGTCTGTTGTTAGGGTTTGGGTGGCAGGGGGTAGAGTGAATGGCAGTCCCTTGTTGTGGTGGCAGGCCTCTGCCCACCAAAGGAACTCTGTCTTTAGACAAGGGATGATAGGAATCATTGATTCTAGGTCCTGAGAATGTTGACACCATAGGCTTTTTAGATACCATTGTAGTTTTCTCACATGCAGTCTTGCATATGGAATTAGTAGAATGCAAGAGGCCATGAACCCCAGGGCTTGCAGTATTTTCCTTGCAGATAGCTGGGTCTTTGTGGCCAGCAGTTTGAAGTAGGCTGTCAAATAAACTTGTTTCTCTGGCGTAAGGTAGGCCATCTGGGAAGTTGTATTCGAGCTTGCTCCCAGGAATAAAATTTGTTGGCAGGGTACTAGATGTGATTTCTGTTCGTTTATGGTGTACCCCAGAGAAGTTAATAATTTCTTTACAAATGCCAGATGATTTAATAGTATGTCCTGGCTTTCTGCCTGAATTAGACAATCGTCCAGGTATGGGTATATTTGAATATTTCTTTGCCTGCAAAATGCAATGACTGGAGCTAAGCACTTTGTGAATACCCTGGGCACAGTAGATAAGCCAAAGGGCAGTGCAGAGAACTGATAGTGCATGTAGCCTGCTCTGAAGCGTAGGTATCTTCTGCAAGATTACCCGACTAGGATGTGTAGGTAGGCTTCCTTTAAATCCAGTACTGCCAACCAGGCGTTTTTGCCTAGCATGGGAAGCAGCTGATGAAGAGTTAGAATTTTGAATTTTGGGATTACCAAAAAGGTGTTTAGGATAGACAGGTCCAAGACAGAATGCCAGGAATTGTCTTTTCTGGGAACCAGGAAAAGTCTCGAGTAAAAACCTTGCCCCCATTCTTCTTCTGGGACAGGCTGAATAGCCTTGATGCTTAGAAATGGAGAACCTGCTTTTGAGCCTCTGCCCACTGATTTGGGGTTAGGTCTGGCCAACCGTTTGGGGTTGGTAAGGAGTGGAAGTGGAATCTGTATCCTTGGGAAACTATATTTAAAACCCATTTGTCTTGGGTAATGAGCTCCCAGTTTTTTGCATGCAGGGCGATCTTTCCCCCTAAAGGACCAGTCAGTTGAGCAGGGCTTGGAAGGTTTAAAGTCAAGTCATTGTGACAGTTTACCACAGGGGGGTGTCTTACCACTTCCAGCTTTGGAAGGGGGAGCCCCCCATTGCTTAGGTCTGAGAGTACCTCGAGACTGTAGCCTGGGTGGTCTGCTGGTTCTGGGTTTGGACTGCGAAGGCCTGGAAGAGGCAGGAAAGGACCAATTCTTAGAAAGCCAGTGCCTACTAAATCTGGGAGGCAGTAATTGCAGGAAATCTTTTACAGTTTGCATAGATTTAGCTTTTTCCTCCATCTTTTTAAGTTGTTCTTCTGCTTGTTTGCCAAACAGGTGGTCTTGGTTTAAGGGAGCATCCAGTAATTTAGCTTTAACATGATCTGGCAAAGTTTGCTCCTTAAGCCAAGCATGCCTTCTAAGTACAGACCCAATGACTGCAGCCCTGCAAGATGCCTCTAATGAATCAAAAAGTACAGTTGTGTACACTTACCATAAATGTAGATGTTCGAGTGTATTCACTGTTGCAGTCATTACATTTGGGTAATCTGTTGGCAGGTTGCCCTCAGTCGGCCTGAATAACAAAGTCTTGGGTCCTGCATCGGTTGCTGTCTCCTCTTCCATGACGTCAGGTCGTCAGGGGTATAAAACATGCAGCTGACGCCATTCTAATCAGTTTTTCTTGCCCCAGATGCCAGGTGCCTCCCAAATGGGGAGTGGGGGAAAAAAAAAAAAAAAAATATATATATATATATATATATATATATATATATATATGTGTGCATGTATTTTAGAACACAAAAAATTTACCTCCAACTAAAAGCAAATACACCACAAAGGCTTTTGAGCCTAGTGAAGGAAAGAAGAGGTACAATAATAGAGAAGAAAGGGGGCTGGCGGGTGGGTAACCCGGACTGCAACAGTGAATACACTCAAACATCTACATTTATGATAAGAGTACACAACTGTACTATGTTTTTCGTGTTTCACTGTTGCAGTCATTACATTTGGGTAGAATCCCAAAGCTATGGATGGGAGGATGGAATTATACAGCATTAGGAGCAGCTATAAGGCCCTGCAGGACAACAGTGGCAAAACCTGCCCTGGATTTAGAAAAGAGAGAGGTAAATGGTAATGTTTTGTGAACGTATGAACCAAGTAGCAGCTTCTAGAATGTCTCTGATAGGAACCCCTCTGAGAAAGGCTGCAGAAGTAGATGCAGCCCTGATGGAATGGGATCTGATCCCCTTGGGGACAGGTTTACCATGATGCATGTAGCAGAAACGAATACAATGGCTTAGCCATTTTGAAATCATCTGCTTTGATATAGCCTTCCCCTCTGCCCCTGCAGCAAATGCCACCAGTAGTTGCTCAGACTTTCTTAGAGATTTTGTCCTGTTTAAGTAGAATCTTAGTTGTCTGTGTACATCCAATGAATGCAGAATCTGCTCCCCCCTTGTTCTGCGGATTTGGGAAAAAAGTTGGCAGATGAATGGTCTGGTTAAGAGCCACACGGGATACCACCTTAGGCATAAAAGAAGGGATTGGTCCTGAGGGCCACCCTGTCTGGGTAAAAGATAATGAAAAGCTCCACTGCCATGACAGCCTAGAGTTCTGAAACCCTTCTAGCTGAAGTGACTGCTAAAAGAAAGGCTGCCTTCCAAGATAGAAATTTTATATCCGCAGTAGCTGCTGGTTCAAAAGGAGGTAGGGTGAGTTTTTCCAGCACAAAATTGAGGTCCCATGCAGGAGTCGGTGCTCTCCTGGGAGGTCTCAAATTTTTGGACCCTCTGAGGTACTGCTTTAGCAGGGGATGAGAAAAGAGAGGAGGCTCTGTGTTGTAATGAGCCGAGATGGCAGAGGCATGGATTTTTATAGAAGAAAAAGATAGGACCTTGTGAATCATCTCAGTTAAATATTGCAAAATCTGAGGAATATTGGGCATTGCTTTGTTTATTCCTTGTGCTTGGTTCCAGGCACAGAATCTCTTCCATTTACCAGCATAAGATTTTCGAGTACTAGGCCTTCTAGCCTCCAAAATGACATCATCACAGGTTTACTGAGAGATGTGATTGGTGAAATTAGTTGATTATCCATGCTGCAAGATTCAGAGTTTGGAGCAGTGTGTGCAGAATTTGATAGTTCTGCTGAGACAATAGATGAGGTGTCTGAGGCAAGTACCATGGAGGAAGGTGTGACATATTCCTTAGAAGTGGGTACCAGTGTTGGCGAGGCCAGTCCAGAGCAATCAGAATCATTTTTGGTTTTTCCTCGCTGACTTTTAGTAAAACCTTGGAGAGCAGAGGCAGACGGGGAAAGGCATAGACTGATAGGTTTTCCAGCTGAAGGATAGGGCATCCACTTTCCAAGCTTTTTTGTGATGAGTTCTTGTGCAGAATTTGTCCAACTTGTAGTTTTGCGGAGAGGCAAAAAGATCTAAGTCTGGGCTCCCCCATTTCCATGTCAACATGCTGAAGATTTGTGGATCCAGTTTCCATTTGTGTGGGTCCATAAGATTTCTGCTTAGGTAGTCTGCCAGAGTATTTTGCTTTCCTGGCAGGACCTGAGCTTGTAGATGTATTTGGTAAGTCAAGGGCCAGGCTGTGTTTCACAAGGCCATGGCTAGTCTGCAAAGTGGGTAGGAGCGGGTACCCCCCCTGCTTGTTTATGTACCGCATAACTGTGGTGTTGAGCGTCTATCAGTAGTTTTCCTGGATGAAGGAAGTCCTTGAAGCCTGTCAGAGCATTCTGTACAGCTGGCATTTCTTTCTGGTTGATATGTAGGTGCATTTGATTTGGGCTCCATTCGCCCTGAATGCATCTCCCTGCCAGATGAGTCCCCCAAGCATAGTTTGATGCGTCTGTAGTCAGGGTTTGGGTGGCAGGGGGTAGAATGAATCACAGTCCCTTGTTTTGGTGACAGGCCTCTGCCCACCAAAAGAACTCCTGTTGCAGGCAAGGAATGAGAGGAATCATTGTTTCCAGGCTGTGACAATGTTGACTCCATACGCTTTTTAGGTACCATTGAAGTTTCCTCATATGCAGTCTTGCATATGGAATTAGTAGAATGCAGGATGCCATGAACCCAAAAGTCTGCAGAATTTGTCTTGCAGATAGCTGGGTTTATGTGGCCACTTGTCTGAAGTATGTTATCAATTGAATTTGTTTGTCTGGCGTGAGGTAAGCCATCTGGGCAGTTGTATTCAAGCTTGCACCCAGGAATGTAATTATTTGAGAGGGTACCAGTTGTGATTTATTTTCGTTTATGGTGTACCCTAGGCATGTTAGAAGCCTTTTTACAAACGCCAGATGTTGCAGAACAGTGTTCTCGTCCTCTGCCTGAATTAGACAATCGTCCAGATAAGGATAAATTTCAAGGTTTGTCTGCAAAATGCAATTACTGGTACCAGGCACTTTGTGAAGACCCTGGGAGCAGTAGATAAGCCAAAGGGCAGTGCAGAGAACTGATAATGCAAATAGCCTGCTTTGAAGCGGAGGTATCCTTCTGCAAGATTCCCTGATTGGGATATGCAGGTAAGCCTCTTTTAAGTCTAGAGTTACCAACCAGGCATTCTTGCCTAGCATAGGCAGTAGCTGTTGTAGAGTCAGCATCTTCAATGTTGGAATGTCCAGGAAAGTATTTAGAATGGATAAGTCCAGAACTGGACGCCATGATGTTTTTTCTGGGTACCAGGAAAAAAAGTCTTGAATAAAAACCTTGTCCTTTTTTCTTTTCTGGTACTGGTTGAAAAGTCCCCATATCCATGAGGGACATGACTTGTTTCTGGGCCTCTGCCCACTGATTTGGGGGCAGATCTGGCCATCTGTTTGGAATTGGCAACGTGTGGAAATGAAATCTGTACCCCTGGGATACTATATTTAAGACCCACTTGTCCTGGGTAATTGGATGCCAATTTTGAGCATGAAGTGCTAGTTTTCCCCCCAAAGGGGCTGCCAAAAGATAAGTGCTTGGAAATGGCAGATGAAAGACATTGAGACCGTTTACCGTATGGTGGTGCTTTGCTACTTCCTGATTTAGAGGTGGAGGCAACCCATTGTTTTGTCCTGTAAGATCCTTGTGACTGAAACTTGGAGCCTTTGGAGTGTCTGGGTTTGGCTTAAGTGGCTCTGTTGGGTACTGGAAAGGACCAATTCTTAGTGGGCCAGTGCCTACTGAACCAGGGTGGCTGCACTTGCAAGAAATCTTTTACAGTTTGCATAGATTTAGCTTTGTCTTCCATCTTTTTTAAAACTTCTTCTGTCTTATTACCAAACAGACTGTCCTGCTGTACAGGAGCATCCAAAAAATTAGCTTTAACATGATCAGGCAGATTTTGCTCCTTGAGCCAAGCATGCCTTCTTATCACAGATCCAGTTATGGCGGCCCTGCAAGAGGCCTCCAAGGAATCAAAACCACATTGCAAAGTATGCTTTCCAACTTGTACAGCTGAATGCAATAAATCCTGTAACTCTATTTTCCACACAATCAGAAATAGGTTCATAGGTTGGTACTGGGCTATCTGCCCGAAGGCATATATTAGCCCAACCACGTTGTGCGGTATTCACCGCCCCTTTAGTAGTTCCCTAGACCCTTGTACTAGCAGCTAGTACCCTTGGCCCCTATCTAGTAGTGCTGTTGGTCTGATCCCCGGTGTGAACTTTCTGTTACCCATCCACTCATTAAAGTTCCTCTTGAAGAGTGATAGTGAGGGGCTCTGTCTTATGTAGAACGGGACCCTGTTCCATAGGAAGGAAGTCTCTGCGAAGGGAATCTATCCCTCCAGCATGTTCTATTCATTGTTGTGTTGGGGTTTATATCCCTAGAGCGTGTAGCTCGAGTAGATTTGGGTTTTGCTAAGATGGAGCATGTTCAACAATTCTGGGTTGGACATGGCTCTGTACGCCAAGACAGAGATCGCCTCTGAAAAAGCGGTATGCAACAGAGAAGAGTCTTAGCTTTTTCAATCGTGCTGCATAGGGCAACTGTTTGAGGCCAGTAATCTTCTTGGTTAGGTACCTCTGTGGTCTCTCCAGCTGCTGGAGAGGTTTAGCCAGGTACATTCCAATTGGTGCATTGTACTCAAAAATGGGTCTGCTGAGGGAAGAGTAGAGGGGCACCATTACATCCTTAGATCTTGATGCAAACCCTTTCATGATCAGATGGGTCACATAGAAAGATTTTCTAACCACTTTGGCAACATGGTTATCAAAGGAAAGCTGACTATCTACTTGGGTCCCTAGATCCCTTATTTCTTCTTCAGAAATCAGGGGATTACCTCCTATGTTGTAGTTTGCGGGTACTCTGTTTTTTCCAAAGGGGATTACTACGCATTTTTTTTTTGCATTTAGCTTGAGACCATGGCTTTTGACACCATGCATCAGTCTCATTTAGGCCCTTCTGGAGGATCTCCATGTCGGCCGGAGACTCTATTATAGCACCCAGTTTGCAGTCGTCCGCAAACTTAGTCAGCCACAGCCCTTCCTTGCTTGCCTGTACTTCTGAAGTATATGCCAAACAGGAGGGGCCCCAGGACAGAGCCCTGAGGCACACCACTCGTTACTGATTTGGATTCGGACATAGATCTCGCTACTCTTACTTTATGGGATCTGTCTGAGAGCCAGTTTGCGATCCATCTTGTGACGTAAGGGTTTATGCCCAGGCTGGTGAGCTTAATAATAGCTGAATGGGGAATGGTGTCAAATGCTTTAGCAAGGTCAAGGTAAGCAGTGTGTACCTCCTTTCCCTTATCTATAGCCTGAGTAACTGTCTCAAAGAAATCCACCAGGTTCAGGAGGCATGATCTGCCCTTGACAAAGCCGAACTGTATGGGGTCCAGCAACTGGAGGTTCCCAATCTCTCCATTTATGAGTTCCATAATGATTCGCTCCATAGCCTTACAGATCAGACTGGTCAGGCTTATTGGTCGGTAGTTCCCAGGGTCAGTTGTGGCCCCACCCTTGTGTAGCGGGACCACCGTTGCCGTGCACCATTCTATGGGCACATATCCTGTGGAGAGGCTGAGACTGAACAGGGTATTAAGATGCGGGGTTAATTCCTTTTGGAGCTTGCGTATGACACAGCCTGGTACACCATCTGGTCCCATGGAGGCAGTGTTTTTAGCTTTAGATAGAGCCTTGTTAACCAACGTATCAGTAATAATTGGACTTACACAATCCCCTGGAATGGTAATGGGCCCTGTAGTTGGTGGTGGGGGGGGGGGGGGAGAAATTTGTAATGAACCTGTCAGCCAAGATGTTGGCAAATGTCAGAAGGGTCAGTGTATTTTGTTCCATTTTGTACTAGCTCAGAACAGACCTGAGCGTTGCCATTTAGGTTTTTGACGTAGCCATAGAAGGCCTTATGGTTATCCTTGGCAACTTTCTTTTCAAAATTAGCTTTAGTTGACTCGATGAGGGCCCTCAATTTCTTACTAATGCTGATCAGGGATGATTTTTCTACTTGAGGTTTGGCCTTTTTTTGTATAAGTCTCCTCCTTTTATTGTAAAGTTTGCTTATGGCCGGGGTCCACCAGACTGGTTTCTTCTTGCTTGAGGAAGGAGTCTTGGTTTTATTTGGGATAGCACGGTCCATGCAATCCTGAAGATGCATATAGAGTGCCTTGTTGTAGGATTCCGCATCCTGGATATCATTATCCTTCTGCAAGGGAATAGTGAAGACATCATTTTCTGTTTCAGTAAGCCCATGACATGCTGTTGATATTTAAGCATATGAAATTGACAGGTTAAAGCCCTGATTGCCAGGGTTGCAGACATATAAACCTTCTTACCCAATCTATCCAGCATCCTGGAGTCTCTATCAGAAGGAGTAGGGTTTTTAGCTGTAGAAGCCTTAACACCTTTGGGAACCTGAGAAATAGTTTCAGGGTCAGCAGTAGGATTTTTGAAAAGAAACTTGTGGGAGTAAGGAACCCTGTAATATCTGTCTGGCTTACTAGGAGCCGGAGGCAGGGAATCAGGAGCCATACTGGATTCTGAGAAAACATCATCAACAATGTCTAAAACAGGAGGTATAGCCAAAGGCCTATGCTGAGGAAGAAGAAGAAAATCTCCAAGCCTCTTTTTGGATTCTAAAAAGTCCAGACTCTCCCAATGAAAATGTTCCCTTAAGGTATGCAAAGTCCCTCCAAAAGAAAAATCCTCAGGAGGAGAAGCGGAAGGGGTGGATTCTTCTGCATCAGAGTCCTCATAAGGGAGGATAGAAAATTCCTGATCAGAAGAGGAATCAGAAGAATTGGAAATCTGATCTGAAGATTCATAGTCAGTGCCTTGCCTAGGCCTCTTAGCAGGAGGGGGTTAGGAACCCCTGATCAAGGTAATTAAATCCTCAGCCATTTTGATCATTTGTTTTTTAGGCATAGGGGCCTGAGCATGTGGCTCATGCTTTGGTGTTTTAGACATAGTAGTTAGTTTTGGCCTTGTTTTTAATGATGGCGTCTGTTTAATATACAAATCTTTAGGCCTGAAAACACCCTCAGAAGCCGGTGCCTGCACAGCGGCTCCGGACCCATCCAAGGGAGAGACATCCGCGGGTTCAATACTAGAAGAATCTTGCGGCATATCGGACTCCGAATGGGTCTCGGTAGAGGCCTGCAACTCAAAAGTAGCGGGCATCAGGGGCTGCGAAAGCGACTCACTGAGTACTGGCGAACCAGTGACTGGCTTAGGAGAAGCCTAGTCGGTTTTGGACCTCGACGGTCTGTCTCTGTCTTTTTCTTTGTGTTTTTTGTGAACTCCGGTAGTCGGATTGCTAACAGACGACATTCCAGGATAGTTAAATCTTGAACCAAAGTATTTAGAAGCAAAAATATACAGACGCTTAATAGTGCGTTGGTTAAATTTAGCACAAAACCGACAGCAAAGCACGTTGCGGTCAGGGCCTAGGCAAGGAATACAGTACAAATGAAAATCCTTATGAGGTATTTGCTTCCCACAAGTAATACAATTATTAACTTTTACTGACATCAGTAAGGAGCAAGAAAAAGTTTCCCCAACGGGGTACTTAGCTTTAGTTTGAAGACTTTGGTTCTGAAACTTGAAAATGAAAATTTCTGGAGCTAGCCGACCGGCACTTGCGAACTGCTTCTGCTTCGGGCACCGAGCGGCAAGAAAGACTGGTTAAAATGGCGTCAGCTGCATGTTTTATACTCCTGACGTCATGGAAGAGGAAACAGCAACCGACGCAGGACCCAAGACTTTGTTATTCAGGCCGACTGCAGGCAACCTGCCAGCAGATTACCCAAATGTAATGACTGCAACAGTGAAACACGAAGACCATCCACATTGCAAAGTATGTTTTCCAACTTGTTCAGCAGAATGCATTAAATCCTGTAATTCTTTATTTTCAGCACAGTCAGGAATCAATATCATTTTCTGTTTAAGCAATCCAATAATATGCTGCTGATAATTTAACATATGAAACCGGCAGTTTAAGGCCCTAATGGCTAAAGTTGCAAAGGTGTAAACCTTCTTACCCCATCGGTCCAGGGCCCTGGAATCTTGATCAGAGGGGGTAGAGTTTTTGGCAGTAGTAGCCTTAATGCCTTTGGGTCCCTGTGAAATGGTCTCAGGATCCGCAGTAGGATTCTTAAAGAGGAACTTGTGAGAGTCAGGTACTCTGTAATACCAGTCAGGTTTCCTGGGAGCTGGGGGTAAGGTGTCGGGGCCAGGTCTTCAGCCATTCTTATTTGTTTTTTTAGGAATAGGGGCCTGACTATGGGGTCTGGGCGTCGGTTTTCTAGGCATGGATTGAGATTTAGGCCTTGAAGAAGAAGATGGCGCCTGTTTAATATGCAAGTCAGTAGGCCAGAATACACCGTCAGAAGCCTGTGCCTGCACAGCGGCTCCGGACCCATCCAAGATAGAGACATCCGCAGGTTCCACAGTCTAAGAAGCATCTGGTGGCAGACCGGACTCCGAATGGGTCTCAGTAGAAGCCTGCGAATCTGAAGTAGCAGGTATCAACAGCTGCGAAAGCGCCTCACTGAGTACTGGCAAACTGGTGACTAGCTTAACGGAAGCGCCGTCGGCAGCTTTGGACCTATGCGGCCTGTCTCTATCTTTATCTTTGCGTTTTTTCGGAATGTCGGTAGTCAGGTGGCTTACCGAAGCCATTTCTGGATAATTGAATAGAGTACCAAAATATTTAGATGCAAAAATGAACCAACGACAAATAGTTCGAGGTTTGAATAAGGCACAAAACCAACAGCGATGGACATTGCAATCTGGGCCTAAGCAAGGAATGCAGTACGAATGAAAATCTTTAGGAGGTATTTGCTTTCCACAAGAAATACAATTGTTAACTTTTACTGACTTTTGTTTAGAGCAAGAAAAAGCTTCCCCAACGGGGTACTTAGCTTTCTTGAAGACTTCCGATCTGAAACTCTGCAACGAAAATTTCAGGAGTCGGCCGACCGGCACTTGCTAACTGCTTTGGGCACCGCAAGGCAAGAAAGACTGATGTAATGGTGCCAGCTGCATGCTTTATACCCGTGACTACCTGACGTAATGGAAGATGAGTCAGCAACCATCGCAGGACCCAAGACTTTGCTTGCAGGTAGCCCTCAGTCGGCCTGACTGTCAGATAACCCAAATGTGATGACTGTAACAGTGAAACACGAAGAACATCGGAGAATCTATCACTCCTGCATGAGAGGTCTAATGGAGGAACTGAAATGCTCTCCTCTGACCATGCACTCCAAAGCGAAAAACCTCCTGGAACACCACTGATGAATAAATGATTACTTTAGTTTGGTGCAAGTTCTGGCCACCAACAAACAAAAAAAAGGGGGGGGGGCAAAACAGAGAGAAACCGGGGAAGATCTCTCTTACTGTGTCAAGCCATAGGCCGTTTTATTATAAATAGGATCATAGATTAGTACTAGGCTAACTGCTCTTGTGGGCCATTTTAAGTCTAGTCAATTAACCCATGTGAGAATCAAACCCTGCACCTTGTGTCTTTAAGGCAAATATCTTAACCACTATGCCAACCTCCCTCTGGTTTAGAAGAAAAGAGCAAATTAGAGCCTAGACCATAGCTCTATGGAGAGAGAAAATAGAATCCACGGTGAAGCTAGTACAAGTTTGCGAACTTGGACCAGCCATAAATCTCTGAGGTAAAGCTGTATACTTCATCATAAAAGCGTAACCAGTTTCACTGTCCATAACTCCCTGCCTGCTGAAGACCCCCACACACAGAGCTTACAGCATCAACTCTCCAATTCAAATAATGGAAAAATAAGAAAACCACTGCCTGTGGTAAAGAAAAAGCACTCACTTTAATGTATCCACACTATTAAAATATAAAATAAATGAACGTACAAATTTCACGGACTAAGCGCTTTCGCCTGATAAAACACTAAGGCATCATCAGAGTCAGTGAAAACATCTTTAAGCTCTATTTAAACAACACCAGATCTTAAAGTCAACCATTACATCATTTCCTGCCCATGTCAAATGATGTAATATGAAAAATAAAATATCTAATAAATAAATAGTAAAAATGTTAAAACAGTTAAAAGTTAAAAATAAAATAGTAACCAAACAATGTAGAAAAAGTAGAAAAAACACACCAAACAGCCAGTATATCGCAGCAAAAGTCTCCTTTATCTCCACAAGACCTGGTACCTCGGCATTTCGCCTTCAATGGGTCACAGTTCATTACAAAACAGTAACAGTCTTTATATGCACATCAATTGCATCAATTATTCTATTAATTATACAATTAAATTCAAAAAATGGAGGGAAAATTTTTTTTAAAAAAGCATATTATTATTTTTTAAATGCATATTTTATAAGATGATATCTCAATATTTTTACTGCAAAATTACTTACAATTATTATGAAACTTTATGTATGTATATATGTATATATAATAATATATATTAATAATTTATAATATATTTCATGATATAATTTCTTACATATTGTGAAATGTAATGTGAATATTATAATTATATTCAATATATTCAATGATTAATTAATTCGTCAGATACCTAATTCTAAGTTTAAACCAAAAGGCCTTAATGTATTAAACTTCAAGATCATCCTTGTTTCAAGTTCTAATAATTTGTCACAAATGTTGTCACCCCTAGTGCAATGAGGCTTGCCTAATATACTAAATTTTAAACAATCTGCTTTTCCCTCATGTATCTCAAAGAAGTGCTTAGCAACTGGACTAGATAAATTTAAATTTTTAATGTCTCTTAAGTGTTCTAAGATTCTTACTCTTACCATTCTTTTGTTTGCCCAATGTACCACATATTATTGCAATTACACCCTAGTATGTAAACAACACCAATAGATCTGCAATTGAAATAATGCATAGGGTTATGATTAATGTTATTAATAGATCTAACATTAATAATTCTGTCACATATGCTACAAGAATTGCATCTAAATGAACCCACATTAACAGCATGGTCAGTTCTTTTTATGGAGAGATTATTATTTAATATTTCTTTTAAATTCTTTCCCTTTTTATATGAAAATGTGATTTTATGGAAAAAGCTCACCTATGAGCTCATCCTCACTAACCAAATACCAGAATCTTTTTATTAAAGAAACAAATATTTCAGAAAAGGCTGTGTATTTGGTTACAAAAAATATATTTTCCACATCACTATCTCTTTCAACCAACCCTGAAAATTGCTTATAAGACTTCCTAAAGCTTCCATGCTTGTTAATGACACCATTCATGTTATCCAATAGTAATTTTTTGTCATAACCCCTTTTGTACAATCTCAAAAATACCTCATTTAGTTCATGATTTAATTCAGATTCCATACTGGTATGCTGATGTATTCTTTTAAATTCACCATAGGGCAAAGCTTTTAATAAATGGGGAGGATGCATGCTCGTTGCATGCAAAAACATGTTTACTGAAGTATCCTTTCTATAAGGTCTAAATTCAATGATATTATTATTTATAAATAAGGTTAGGTCCAAAAAATTAATTTGATTTCGATTGACCTCATAAGAAAAAGAAAGATTATGTTCATTAGCATTCAATGATTCAAAAAATTCACAAAATTCATAAATGTCCCCTTTGCATATAAAAATCAGGTCATCAATAAACCGTTTGTATAAGATAACCTTATGTTGAAAAAATAGTGTTGGATATATGAACTTTTTCTCAAAAGAGTCCATATATATCACAGCATAATTGGGAGCATAAGCAGCTCCCATTGCTGTTCCCTTTGTTTGTAAAAAATATTCACCATTGAATGCAAAATAATTATGGGTCAAACAAAATTCTAAAAGAGAAATCAAAAAGTTAGTCCTAGGACCTTCACCTAACATATTTAGAATTGCATCAAGTCCCCATCTAATGTTAATGTTTGTGTATAATGATTTAACATCAATAGTCACCCAATAGCAGTCACTATCCCACGTGACCTTATGTACTTCATTTATTAGCTCTTGGGTGTTACTGATGTGAGCACTAACCCTATTGATGTAAATTTTTAATTGAGAATCCAAGAAAACATTAACATTTTCCAAGAAAGACCCAATCCCCGACACTATAGGCCTACCAGGAGGCTCATTAAGGTCCTTATGAATCTTAGGTAAGGCATATAGTACGGGTGGGACAGGGTCCTTTATGTGCATTTTCTTAACATCAACATCAGAAAAAAATCCTAATCGTTCTCCCCTTTCCAGAAGATTAAGAAGTTCTTCATTATAAGATTTTAATGGGTCCCTACTGAGTTTAATGTATTCTTCACTATTGCGAAGCAATTTGTTAACCATAACACAATAATCAGATTTATTTTGAATAACCCAATTTCCCCCTTTATCAGCACATTTAAATATATAATTATTCTTGAGTTTCCTGAGATCTTGTAAGGCCTGCCACTCTTCTTTTGTAAGATTAAATTGTTTTCTTTCTTTACGAAACTGCTTAAACATTAACTCTGTTTCCTTTAAAAGCACTTTCTGAAACACCGAAATGGCTGGCACTGATATGGTAGGAATAAACCTGTTTTTAACATTTCTAAATTTTGGCATATTTAATCTACCATATCCTGTCAAGAAACTGATATTGGAGGCAATATCGGCATTGCATTCAGTAGAGCAAACATCACTTTCTCCAAAAAAATCATCTTGTTCATCATTTTCATCATACTCATAATTATATATGGACATATTTAATAAACTGTCATCAAATTCAGTGACATTAAGAACTTCATCTTCAATTTCATTTTCAATACAGTTAGAGACATTAGTATTATCATCCGCTTTAGTAAATTTCTTAAAATAAACTCTTAACAACAATTTGCGAATGAATACTTTCACTTCTAAGTAAATGTCAGCAAATGAGGGAAAAAATGTTGGAACAAATTTGCTCCCCTTATTCAGAACATTCCTCATGCTGTCACTTAAATGCAAGTCAGATAAATTAACACATTCTAGAGAAACAACATTGCGACAAGTCCTATCTGATATTGTAATGTCCAAACCTTCATTTTCATTTGTAACGGTTGCGACCCTTTCTGCCATTTCTGCCATTCCGCCCCTTATTGTAGGTGTCATTTTGAAAATTTACATCCTCCGTTGAACTAAGATTAGACTCTTCATTGGAGATCTCTACAGTGTCCCTATTAACAGCTCGGTTAGGTGCAGCAGTTCTGGCGAAAGAAACATTTTTCACAATGTTTTCCTTTTCTGTAGATGAAAACGAAGATGCGGATGCTGAATAATTCCGGCGCTTGGAGCTGCGTGTCCAGCTCCGCCCCCTGGACTGACTACGTACAGGTTCACGCTGCCAATTGAAAATAATACCTGTTTCGTAGTCTTTAAGGTCCCGGACTAGCTTGTTGCGCTTCCTCTGCACAACATCTGCCTCTAGTTTATTCATTTTTTCACTTATATTGGCCATCTGAGCTCTATAATTGACCTCTGTTACAAGTTCATTCTGTAATATGGAAATTTCATTTTTCAGCTTTTCATGACACTTTTGATTTCTTTTGATGAGTATACGAAGCCAGCCTGTAGTGCACGTAAGGGAAGTTTGTTTCCATTCTTCCAAAAGATCACCTTCATCATCAGAAAAAGGTGCCGCAGGCAATTTATCAATACGTAAGCCCCTGGGTGTAATATTGAGGCTTACATATTTTTCTAATAAACTAGTGTCAAAATATAAAGCGACTTCCTTAGCCATGAGTTTGTTCAGCTGGGCAAAACGACCATCAGTATCCGCATTCCTCCCTAAGTTCCATGGATCATTGCTGATGAATCTCTTGTCACGCTCCGTTAACATATCTTGAAATAACATGATATTGTATGTATTATGCCTTCAGTACCTGACATCGCTCAGAATTAATTCACAATGTCCAACGAATTCACAATATCCAAAAATTCAATATAAATAGCTTCCCAGAGAACACACTGCGAAAAATACGGCTTGGATCCAAAATAGTAACCAAACAATGTAGAAAAAATAGAAAAAACACACCAAACAGCCAGTATATCGCAGCAAAAGTCTCCTTTATCTCCACAAGACCTGGTACCTCGGCATTTCGCCTTCAATGGGTCACAGTTCATTACAAAACAGTAACAGTCTTTATATGCACATCAATTGCATCAATTATTCTATTAATTATACAATTAAATTCAAAAAATGGAGGAAAATTTTTTTTAAAAAAGCATATTATTATTTTTTAAATGCATATTTTATAAGATGATATCTCAATATTTTAACTGCAAAATTACTTAAAATTATTATGAAACTTTATGTATGTATATATGTATATATGTATATATGTATATATAATAATATATATTAATAATTTATAATATATTTCATGATATAATTTCTTACATATTGTGAAATGTAATGTGAATATTATAATTATATTCAATATATTCAATGATTAATTAATTCGTCAGATACCTAATTCTAAGTTTAAACCAAAAGGCCTTAATGTATTAAACTTCAAGATCATCCTTGTTTCAAGTTCTTGTGGAGATAAAGGAGACTTTTGCTGCGATATACTGGCTGTTTGGTGTGTTAAAAATAAAATGTCTGGAATGCAATTTTAGCCTGTTGTAAAAATGGTAAATGAAACAAATATTTGCAAAAGGTAGATCATGAACACTATAAACCAGATAAAACGTATCCATCAAGTGTAAACTTCACATAAAAAAATCAAACATCTTTTGCTCTCCTTTTTATAACACACAACAGAAATGTATTGTCATTAATGCCTGGCTTCTCTTTGGCATTTAATCTAAGTTGCCATTCTAAGTCTTTGTTTAAAGATTCTAATTCAGGGTCACCCCCTCTCATTCCTGCTTTTGTTTTGTCTATCACAAAAAATATAATTTTTTTATACTCATTGCATTCTCTAGTGTGCATGTATAAAGCACTGGTCTCTCTTCTTTTTCTTATATCCCTATTGTGCTCCAGAATGTCATGTAACTTCCTGATGGTCTTGTGTATGTAGAACACAGGGCATGACAAACATGTAGCAATATATACAACTCCTTTTGTATTGCAGTTGCAGCGTCCAGGACACTGCAGTATCCTGTTTTATATTTCAATAGTCACATAAGGACTATCATTAATAAACCTACAACTACTGCATGCCCTGCATTTGCTCATCCTAGAGATGTATGTCTTTTTAAACCTTTCAATGTCACATTCAAGTATTTCCTTGATATTTCTGCCCCTGCTGTATACAACTTTAGGGTTTGCACCTAAATGTGTTTTTCAATTCAGCGTCAAGCACACTGTCCCATATCCTACATAAACTTTTTGCCAAATCTGGAGCTAAATGATTGTAGTGCAAGACCATAACATCATTCTTGGGTGTTTCTACATTCACCATCATTACAGTACTCATCCCACCTCTTAAAATGGGACTAAATCTCGTAGAATGATTTTTTTATAATGTCTTTCTTAACTGATGTCAGAAGCTTAATGGGATGGCTCCTTTCTTTGAACATTCTATCAAAATATATATTTCATGTAAAAATTCATCATCATTACTGACCAACCTGGAGAGTCTAACCATTTGGCCTTGAATGACACTCTGTCTTTGATGAAAAGGATGGCAACTATGACATGCTAGGAGTGCGTTTGTATACATTCTTTTCCTAAAAATGTTAGAAGAGAATTCTCTCCTAAAACTGTTTTTGCTCAAAAAATATCTAAGAAATCAATATTTTTGCTGTTGGTCTTGTGTGTAGATCTTTAAAAAAAAATTATATATATATATATATATATATATATATATATATATATATATATATATATATATCAGTCATTGTGTTCACATAATTTATAAATTCAATTCTAACAGCTCTTCAGAAAATCTATGGTAAGATAAAATTTTCTTCATGTAAACAGAGGTGAAAACCTCCCTTTTCTCCCATTCAGCTAGAACAAGGTTGGCAAAAATCGGGGAGCACTTTGCACCCATAGCTACACCTGTTTTTTGCCTGAAGTATTCACCCTCAAAACATAGAAAATTGTTGGTAAGGATCATTTCAACCAGGTCCGCCAGTCAAGTTAATCCTGGTTTGGTCCAACAACTCACTCCGTGTCAGGCTTTGAGTGAAATACTCCAAGCTTACCTCATGGGGCATAACAGAAAAGAGATTGATTACATCAATTGTGATGAACACAAAGTCCTTGTCACTAGGTATTGTTCAGGATAAAACCTTTAAGATGGGGAAAAACAGGTTTAAAGCATTGTTGTATGAGCCAAGAAAACAGCTAGAACAACAAGATATATTTAAATTTCTTTGTAGCTGAAGGGGACAAGAAAGAAAACCATTTCCAAGAGATGTCTCAGATATGAGCATAGGCCAGCTCCGGTAATAGTCCTGAATCCAAAGGTGTTGGATCAGAAGACAAGCCAGCTGTATCTGGGCGATCTTCCACATGTCAAGTCCGGGAACATCGAATCCAAGGAGAAAAACATTTGTCAAAGAGATCCAGATCTGAAGGCACTGGATCCGGAAACAGCTCAGCTGATTCTGGGCAACCTGCCTCACATAGGATCCGAGATTCTTGGATCTGAACAGAGCACCATTTGCTCACCAGCTCCGGTTCTGAATGCAAGAGGCAGAACTTTGGATCCAAGGAGGCAGTTTGAGGTTTATGCTTCTCAAGAGGAGCTCTAGTCAGTCAGACCCAAAAACTTAGGATCCGAAGTGGGAGGTAGGAAGTACAGCCATTTTATCAGACTTACCTTTCAGATCCAAGGAGAGCTTGGAAGCTGAAGGTAGTGTTAGGAACTTCGGATCCAAGGGAGGTGGGATCGAAAAAAACCTATGTGGTGGTTCTGATTCTTTGTCTGCTCTGTTATTTTATTTTAAAAGAAAAAGGGGGGGTTGAGGGCCTGAAGGAACCACTGCTGAGGCAACTAAGAGCAGAAAGGTGAGTCACTCCAAGATCCCGACTATAGTTCACAACGACTTTTAAATATTGCTGTTAGAAACTTAGAAAGTTGCTAGAATAAACTGTCTTGTGTCAACATGCATTTTCCACTTATTTGCCACAAAAATTCAGGAGACCACAAAATTTATGAGGAACAGACCAAACATGCGAGGCGAAAACCTGAACAGTTGAAAGGTATGGTCTTGACCATCCAAAGATCTCGCCTCAGAAACCCACACAAAAAAACAGCAAGAGCAGCAGGAAATCTCCAAAGAGACACGGCCGACCATCAGCAAGATCACATGGCCGACTATCAGACAAGTGCAACTGCATGGCAGCTGCCCATCAAACCTGTCAATATCTTAGAACAAGAGATCTGGAGAAAGAACGGACATATTTTAAAATATTGCTCTTCTGCAATTAGACAGTTCTAAATTACGAAAGTTGCAGGAGCGACATGGTTTAACATACATTTTGTGAAAGATTGAAACAAAGAAGAACTGTAACACAGCCACACTTGGTACAACCACAAAAGAAGGAACTCTTGTATGCTTCAACAAAATTACTCATCAAGGGATCAAAATAAGATGACACGATTTCTGTACATTCATCTCCACACCGGAATATTCTGTCACCCGTCCTGAACAAGCTACTGTACGGGAACTACAGAATTAAAGGCAGGAACTGAAGCACCGGATGGGAAGGCCACTACAGGGATAAGGAAAAGTTGCATTTTTGGTCAGAAGGCGACAGAGAAATCCCTACACAGAGGCAGAAAGCTTCCCCTGTACCACAGTGAC
The DNA here is from genome assembly GCF_019279795.1 of Protopterus annectens. Classification (NCBI taxonomy): domain Eukaryota; kingdom Metazoa; phylum Chordata; order Ceratodontiformes; family Protopteridae; genus Protopterus; species Protopterus annectens. The sequence goes on from NC_056745.1 coordinate 1,554,883,126, forward strand.
AACCGGATGGAAAACCAAACAAGCTGGAGAATCTGCAAACAAAAAACACAAGTCCCAAGACTGCCAATTATAGAAAATCTAGCTAGCAGCCAGAAAGACACTAAATAACCAATGGAAAAAATGAACCACAGCACAGAAAATCAAGAGGGAGGAAGGGGAATAAAACTGGATAAAACAGAAAGAAAGAAAAAAACTAAAGTCCTTACAGTTTGAGATTTTTGGAATCTTCCATCTCACCAATTCTGCTGGCAAAGGAGACCTGAGGAATTAGAGGCAGGGTAGTGCATGATGGGAAAAAGAGAGGAGCTTGAGATTAGGATCTAATGTCTGGAAAATGCAGCAGAGTCAGATCAGAGGATCGGATCCGTAACCCATCAGTGAGGAAGTATGAAAAGGGCAACATCAGAGTCAATGTAGCCTGGGCCAAAAGGGGGCCATCACAAATTTCTGGAGCATACTTCTGAATCTTCAGAATTACTGGGGAAATCAGTGGAAAGGATGGAAAAGCATAACAGGAACATTCCTGTCCAAGGAAAAGAAAAGGTATTCATCTCCCAGGATTTCTTGCATGGTGTACTGGAACAGAATTTTGCCAGTTGATTCTTGACAGGAGGCAAAAAGGTATACCTGAGGAACTCTCCAGAGATGGAGCAAATTTTGGAAGGCATCCTGATTAAGTTTCCATTCGTTAGAGTCTACTTTGGTCCTGCTCAGCTTGTCTGACACACAGTTTTGCTTTGACAGAATGTAAGATGGCTGTAGAGTGAGACTGTGCTGTAAAGCTACTTCCCATGCTACCATGGTTAATCTGCATTGGAGGGGTAGAATTGGTTCCCCCTTTGTGTACCACATCACTATGGTACTGTATGTAATCACTTAAAGAGGTCCTGGAAACCACAGATGAATCAAAAAGAGATGACAGGCTTCATAAGGGCTACCATCTCTTATTTTAATGTGTTTTGGTCTACGACCCTGCACTTATACCAACTGACACTGCTCCCCAAGCAAAGTCTGAGGCCTCTGTTGTGCCCAAATGACTGCTTTGCAGCAGGAGGGGAGAACTGGAGACCTGTATTCGGAGAAATTTGAGGTCTCTCGCCAATTTATTTCCCCTTTACACAAACCCCAGACCAGGAATTTGAAGAGACAAGGGGTGCTGCAGCTAGGACTAAAGAGATTTTGGATACAACTATATCTGACAGCAAGGGAATACCTCAGGATTCTGAGTCTCTAGGCTTCCATGATTCTCATGAAACTTCATGCAGGTCACAACATATTTATCACTGCTGTGATAGCCTTTGCTATTTTGGATTTATTACCCTATCTTAGTACATGTGGGAGACAGAATGGGAAGAGTCCAGGAGTCTCTGGTGAATGACCCTACCAAAGCCTGATCTAGATCTAGACATAGAGAAGGAAAATCAAGCTTGTAGTGCTTTATAAAAGTATGTACAGAGGAGCAAGTTGCTGCTTCTAGAATAGTCATTTTCAAAAAGCCAAAAAATGAAGCCAAGGACCTGGCAGAGTGTATCTTTACACTGTCATTTGTTGTGGTGAGAACAAACAAAAGTAATGGCAAGTATAGAATGATAGCTCTGTGTTGTCTCTTTCCGTCTGGTTTAACTTGTGGGCCATCGGATCTCACTTGGATCAGAGGCCAGCCACATTCCAGAGAGTTCAGCCTATCGAGTCCCAGCTCCTCTACCCATAATCCCACGCTCCTCGGATTACCTCAGAGTTTGCCCCATACTACCTCAAACTGACAATACTCAAACTCCCTAGACAAAAGATATGAAGGACCCCAAAACAGAATGAAAAGGAATATCTCCCCAACTCGGACAACCCACAGTCAACAGGCTTGCCAAAAAAAGAGAGAGAGAGTGACAGGGAAGGAGGGAAAGCTGCACCAGAAGTAATATTTCGGGCCCTCATGGGAATTGGAGGAACCATGTGATTAACTTTAGGGTCTGAAGGTTGGGTGGGTCCAGGCCTGCCGGGTGAAGGGTCAGATACAGTATGGGATCCAAGACCCAAGGAGTATGGGATCCAAGACCCAAGGTGGGTATTTCAGAAGAGGCCAATTAAGCGGAACCACACTAGACTGGGCCAAAAAAGGGGTAATGAGGAGCACAGCTGCTCTGCAATGGAATGCTTTCTGAAGAAATTTTATAAATCAGCAGAGTTGGGGGATTGGCATAATGGAGACTAGGGGGCCAAGCATACAGAAGTGTGCCACTGGGTGACTGTCCCATAAGAGGGACTAAGGCATAACAGCTGCTGCACTTGGTGTTGTAAGAGGATGCAAACAGATCACAACATGAAGTGCACCAGCACCAAAAAAATCTAAGCGGCCACTCTTAGATTCAGGGACAACTCAATTTGAACAAGAACATTCTTTTTCTGCCTGTCTGCTAGTAAGGCGTACCTTTCCAGGATGTGCACTGGAACCAGAAACCGTTGAGACAAAAATCACCCATTGCAAAAATCTCATGGTCTCCTCGGACGAGTCTTGGAATTGAATTTTGCAGTTGATTGATCTGGCAGGATGCAAGAAGTCTATTTGAGGAGCTCCCCAAAAGGTGGATTAAATCTTGGAAGACCCCCTTGATCTAGTTTCCATTTGTGAGGGTCTGTCTTGGTCCTGCTCAGCTTGTCTGACACACTATTCTGCTCGGACAGAATGCAAGATGCCTGTAGAGTGAAACTGTGCTGTAAAGCTATATCCCATGCTAATGTGGCTAATCTGCAAAAGGGATGCAATCTGGTTTCCCCTTACTTGTGTATCATCTGTAACTTCTTGAAGAGGTCCTGGGGACCACAGATGATTCAGGGAGTTGAGAGCCTTTGTAAGAGCTACCATCTCTTCTATGTTAATGTACTTTCAATCTTTCTTGTCCAAGATACCTTGCACTTTTATTACCTGTGACACTGCTCACCAAGCAAAATCTGAGGCGGATGCTGTAATTGAATGCTTTATAGCCGGAAAGGAGAAGGGAAGTCCTTGTTTCTGGAATTTTTTAGGTCTCTACCAAGTGATTTCTCTTTTCACAAATCCCAGAACTGGAATTTGAAAAGATAATGGGTGTTGGTGCTGAGACCAAACAGACTTCAGATACCATTGTATTTTTCTCATCTTGAGTCTTGCAAAAGGTGTCATGAGAAACATGGATGCCATGAGACACAGATTCCCGAAGTATTCCCTTGCAGTGACAGAAGTCTGAGTGGAAGCTCCCTAGAATAGCTCTAAATACAAATTAAGTTTTTCCTGTGGAAGAAAAACTTGTTGTGCTGAGACATCTAGCAGGAACCCCAGAGACCCAATCCTGTGGGACTGAGTCAAAAAAGAAATTTGAGTGTTCTCTTCAAACTCTTTGCCAGTGTAGGAAATCTCTTACCCAAGCGAGAGATTCCCAGCAATTTCAGAGAGTCTGCAAAGATAAGCAGGTAGTCTAAATATATAAAAATGTGGATACTCTATAACCTGAAATGAACGATGACAGGAGCTAGACACTTAGTAAACACTCTTGGAGCAGTGAATAGCCCAAAGAGTAAGGCAGAGAACTGATTATTCGATCCAGACACACAAAATCTTAAGAAATTCCTGAAATTTGAGTGAATAGGAAAGCAATACTATGCATCTTTTAAATTTAAGGTTATTAAAAAAACTTACATGAGGAAGAAAGGACAACAAGTTGTGAAGTGAAAGCATTTTGAACTTTGTCACTATCAATGATTGATTCAGAAAAGAAAGATCCAGAACTGGTCTCCAGGGATCATCTTTCTTTGGCACTAAAACATTCTTTAATAAAACCTTTTTTCCCCCAAACTGAAAAGGAAAAACTGCTTCTATTACCCATGAGACAGTATGTTATTTAGGACAGGAGGGAAGAGAAAGGATTGGACTGGCGGATGAGGAGGAATTCCCTGAAAAGGAGGAATCTGTGCCCACTGTCATCTTTATCCTAACTGGATCAGATTCAGAGCCTATTTGTCAAAAACAGTCTAGTCTATTGTCAATGACAAAAGACTGGAGATTCAACATTCTGGAAGGGGTAAGGGACTGCCAAGTGTGGAAGGGGTAAATAGTCCTTTAAATAGTAATTCTGCCTTATTTGACTGTCCTTTGTACTGGTGGGTTCCGGCTTTCTTTTTGGAACCTCCTTGCCACTGCTTTTAAAGGCCTGCTTACCAGTACCCTGCTAAGACTGTTTATTGCATTTCTTCACAAAATTGGAAGAGGGAGCAGAACATCCCTTGGAAAATTTAGCTGAAAAAATCTGAAAGATTCTATGAACTGGCTTGCCTCTCTCACCACACTTTTTGATAACCTCTGCAGATGATGGTCAAAAACTAAATCTCTTTCCAGAGGAGAATTCAAATGTTCATTTTTGACATATTCTAGGAGGTTCTAAGAAAGCAGCCAGGCAAACCTCCTCCAAATAGTACTAGTGGCAACAGCCCCGGAAACAGTTACCTACAGAGTGATAAATAACTTCAAGCAATAAGTAGTGATCTGAGAAATAGAAACTATTAGACTACATAAAGCAGATTTTTCCTCACAAGAGAAACTGCAGCTAAAACAGTCCTCATACTTTTACAATTAGTCAGTATAAACTTTAGCCCATGAGCATAACAATTCAGAATTCTACTAATTAGATTTACAGAAGTATACATTTTCTCCAAGCCTATCAATAGCTTTACCATCCTTGTCTGAAGGAGGAGTAGTATTAACAAAATAATCAGCAGCAACTGAAATTAACTAAAACTGGGTCAGGTCGGGGATTAGGGTATAAAAACTTGACTAAGAAACTTTGTACTTTCTATCGGCTTTCTTAGGGGCAGCAGGATGCTTGTCAGGGGAACCACAAGCTGTGACAAAAACATTCACCACTGCTGGCAGCACTGGGGTGGGGATCAGTGAAGGGTCTGGGAAGTCCAGTTGTAGCAATTCAGGTTTTTCAATCCCTTAAAAGATACTCCCAAGTATTCCACAACTGAAAATACTGGCACATTCTGGAAACTGTCTTGGGGAAAGAATCCCCCACAATGAGATTAAGACCGCATCCTCTCTTCAGAGTCCGATTCAGACATATAAATTGTCCCTTCACACTCCTCTACAGATTTAGAATCCTGAAAGTCTTCAGGGAAATAGGAATCCCTTTAACTTTTACCAGAAACCACCTGACAAGGGCAGTAAATGTGCTGAGCCACACCAAATAAATTACTCCTGTCCACAGAAACTGGCACTGGAAAAGTTAAATGTTAAGTTTTCTATCTCTTTTTTTGACAGGGAAGTTGGGACAAATAGACCTAGTATTTCCAGCAATAGCTTCCCTAGGATGTGCACAGCATTCTGGTTAAGCAATTGCACATTCCCTCCCTTTTCTCTCATGAGCAGCAGGAGTGCCTCTCCCCCCACCCACTGAGGGGACTCAACGTGCTCAACTCATGGTCCACGATAGCTGTATGGACAATAACAGAGAGATCTGAGGAAAAAGATGAGCGGTATAAAGAACCAGCTTTGGCCACAGCAGAGTCACCCACCTGTAGCAAATTACCAGCCTACTGTCAGGGCCGGCCTTAGCCGAAATGGCACCCTAGGCGAAGTAGTGCTCAGGTGCCCCTTAAGCTCCACCAACACCACACTCATGAAACACCCCTATTTGAGCCATGCCCACTGGGTCATTCCCCAATAAAGCCACTCCAGTCATTTCCTTAAATTATTTAAATGCATAGGAAGAAAAAGATACCTTGCAATGTAGTTATACTGCAGATACCTTTGCATATGTATTTTCTACTTGAAATGCAAGAGCCAGATCATGGTCAAATAGGGTTCTAGGAGGGGTACTAGACCACCACCCCAGAGCAGCCCCTCCTGCAGCAACCCCCAGCATCAGCCCCCTCCTCAGCCATTCCAGTGTTCCATTATTTGGTTATCTCACCAGTTACCATGCATATGTTCTATTATTTGCTTCTACAATGATTACAGATATTGAAACAAAATAGCACAAACACAGATAGCCACTTGCTAACCAAACAATAAGGTCTCACAATGAAAACAGACTTAGCATGAGCAGTAAACTTGTCTGCCCGTGAAACTCTCATTCATTGAAATGGCAAAACTCACATTCATTGAAACAGCATGAAAACCCACATTCATAGAAATGCATCTGGTTGATGGAGAATTAAGTTTACCTTTGGGCTATTTTCAAAACAGACTCCTTGCACACATTTTTTTAGGGACATGCATACATGTATTTATTCTTTAATTCACTTTCCTGATTGTATTGAATTATATTCCTTGTATAATACAGCACCACTTGCTAGAATATGTTTTAAATTTGTAGTTTTAAACATTCTCTTAATAAGCAATGAGACAAAATTTATGAACCAAACACTACCCATTTCAAAAAATTTCAACAATAAAAAGGCCACTCAAGACTTCTGTCATTACAATCCACCAATATTACTGCACACGCACAATCTCTGCAGAAGTAAAATCCTCTGAATTCCACATTAAATAAATCTGGCAAAAAACTTTACATATCAATGTTATCTACAAATTCAGTGCCTGCTGCCCTTGAAAAATTAATTGCCTATATTACAATAAAAATTTGGTAAGTTGGTAATATTACAGTAGGAAATGACTAACAAGTTCACAGTCACTAGGCATCTCAGACAAAAGGACATACTTAGGAGTGTAGAACCGATATCCCCCCTTATAATGCACCAAATAATCAACCATAATATGGGCACTGCATATCAGCACTCCATCTACATGTTGTGGGAGTGGAATCCACAGCCTTCTGCACCAAAGGCAATTATGCTATTAACACTGCTTTCAAATTTTACAACACAGTGTGCCATTTGATAAACAAAAAACAGCTAGCTGCACACTGAAAACATTTACACTTCTTACAGTGTGTTAAATGTGTAGTTTTGAACATGTTTCCAGTAAGTAATGAAACAAAATGTATGACCCAATGACAAACCTGCCCATTTCAGAACATTTTAACCATAAAAGGCCCCTCAAACTGTATCAGTCAATAAGCACAATCTCTGTAGAAGTAAACATCATCTGAATAATTCTACATTAAAGAGATTTGTAACTAATGAAGATGCTATTACTGACAAAGAACTTTACATTTCACTGTTCCATCTACAAATTTAGTGCTTGCTGCCCTTGAAGACTTAATTGCCTACATTGCATTAAAGAAAAAATGGTAGAAACATACAAGTTCATAGTAACTAGATATCTTAAACAAAGGATGGCACACTAAGGAATGCAAAACCCCTATCCCCTCTTAAAATGCAACAAATAAATCGGCAACTAGGACATTACATACCATGCCTCCATACCTCTCAACCTCTTAGCACAAGAAATCTGAACGAAGCCTAAAATATATGGGAGGGGGGGGGGGTCAAAGGCCACCCAAACAGGGGCATTATAAATATTGTTCTTATAGACTTAGAAAGTTGCTAGAATAACAGCATTTGTTTTAGCATGCATTTTCTGAAGGAAATGAGGGCTGAAACTCAAATGTTTGGCATTTAGTTATTTCAATTCTCAGTGATTTGCCAGAAAACCATAACTTTTATGAGGAATAGGCCAAAAATATAAGGCAAAAATCTGGACAGTTGAGAGGTATGTATACCTCTCAACCACTTAGTGCAATAAATCTGGACAGAGCCTAAAATAATGTGGATACAATGGCCAAAAAATAGGGATAGTTTTGCTTGCAGTGCTATTTAGTGACTTCAGTCCTCCCTGATTTGCCAGAAAACCACAAATTATGAGAAACAGACAAGCTTCCCCCTTTCCTAGCACAACAGTAAACTCTTAGCGGACAATATGTATTTATGGAAGACTCTTCCTTCATAAAAATAGGACATTCATTTGCCAGTATCTGACCACTTTTCATGAGTGGTTTCTCATGCCCACCATATATAATGGTTCATTATACAATGACCCCCTATTAATATTCAAAAACGTGCATGCTGATTGGTCAGCGTGCACGTTGTAAATCAGAGTTATAGTAATTGAAAAATGTCCGGTCGCCCAGACTTTTTCCATTACTATAACTCTAACAGCAACACTGCCTCGCTATGTTAAACGAGTTTAACATAGTGAGACAGCTTTAAAAAAAGCAACAGAGATTCTATGTTGCTTTTTTTAAAGCGGTCTCGCTATGTTAAACCCATTTAACATAGCGATACAGTTTGTAAAAGCAACTGAGATCTTGCTTTCTCAGTTGCTTTTTTAAAACTGTCTCGCTATGTTAAATGGGTTTAACATAGCGAGACAGCTTTAAAATAAGCAACGGAGATTCTCCGTTGCTTTTTTTAAAAGCTGTCTCACTATGTTAAACCCATTTAACATAGCGAAAGTTTGTAAAAAGCAACGGAGATCTTGCTTTCTCCGTTGCTTTTGCCCACAGCTCTGATGTACTGCGTAGGCATACGCATGCACAGTACATCAGAACTGCCGCAGAATACCAGACAGCTGCGGAAGGGCAGCAAGGAGGCATTATACAATGCCATTATTTAAGAAAAGTAATTATTTGTTTCTTAAATAATGTCATTGTATAATAGCAATAACCCATGCCTGGGTGTGGGCAATGCTGAATTTACCCACGGTTGGCTTTGTTTGGCCACTCGGGCTTCGCCCTCGTGACCAAACCACGCCAACCGTGGGTAAATCCAGCATTACCCACACCCAGGCGTGGGTTATTGCTATATTATTCTCCACAAGGAAAACACAATGTTGTTTCAAAGGTCCCATTAATTCTTTGTGATGGAAAATTACAAACTTGGCTACCTGAAAGATGACAAATAATAATAGCACGTGATAGCAGGTTACATGGTGACAAGGGAGAATTTTATATCTGAAAAACAAAATATATGTGCATACCATTGCAAATCTTACATGAAAAATGGGTCACATTCTAGTAATATGCATGCTTGTTATAGTAAAATTTAGTGCAATTGTATATGGATGTTGTGTACTAAAGCTAAATATAGGGAGCTATAAGACTTCATTTTCATGTGAAATACAGTATAGTTTAGTTCAGTGAATGTCAGTGTTCCTATTGCAGTTCCCATCAAGGACACTCTTGACAGCTAGACAAACAGATCTCCCATCAAGGGCACCTCGACATCTAGCCACATAGATTCCCCATCAAGGACACCTCTTGACATCTAGGCAAATAGATACCCCTCTCTTTGCCCCCAATGCTGTAGAAGCAGGAGAAGCAGTCTCACTCATTTCCAAACAGAATTTTAAATAAATGGATTTTCTACTTTTCCAAGATGGAGATATAATCTCGTGTCTTTTCCAAACTGAAACCTTAAGAATTCTTAACTTTAGTACCAACTTGTAATTAAGTATGGGTCCAAGTATCTCCCCCAATATCATTTAAATAATTGAGCAGATAACTTCTAGAGCGATATTACATAAACAGCATGTTTTTTTTTGTATCAGATGAAATGAAAACCAGGAAATGGCAGCTTGTTAAATATATGTTGACACTGGAATTTGTTGCTGTATATTCAAGAGGATATAAAACCAAGTATAGATATTTTGGAGGGACTGCATTGGAGGAGTTTTTCTTTTAAATGACAGTGATTTGCATACAAACAGCCTGTAGGGGTCAGACAGTTATTTGTGGCAGGAATTGGGGTATGCAAATATAGCATTTTATCGTGGGGATTTGAATCAAAATGCTTACTATTGTATAAGGAAATAAGCAGTACAGTATTTAAAAAAGGTTACAGAATATTTTGTGTCACTTCTGAAATCAGGTTTGTGTAATGGCTCCTAAGCAGATAACAATGGAAAAACAACAGTCATTCATTATCTGAGATCCGATTTATCCAATTTAAGGTCACAAGGAGCCAGAACAAATTCAGGCAAGCTACAGATGAACAAGAGAACCAGTCCTGGACTGGATTAGAAGCCAGTTCACTACAAACACGCACACACACGCACACACACGCACACACACGCACACACACGCACACACACGCACACATACCTTCTCTTTCATACAGTAACTAACAACTACTTTAAATTCTACACACTCCAATTCTGCTCTCATACAAAACATACGCACTTTAGTCTCTCATACAGAAATGAGAGAAACTACTAGTTTAAATTATGCACACACCTACCTTCTCTGTTCTTCCACAGCAGCTCACACATACAGCGACTCTCTCACAAAGCAACACACAGACACCTACTCTCTTGCACAGCAACAAAGACTCTCAAAGGAACGAATGGCTAGTTTAAATTCCATACACACACACACCTACTCTCACAAAGTAACATACACACACTTTATAACTCATACAAACAGAACAATGAATTTAAATTCCATACACATGATACATACATACCCACACACATTCTTTCTCATACAGAAATAAACAGTTTAAATTACACATAAACGCACACAAATTACACATAGACGCACACACACATACACATACCTTCTTTATAACCCAAACAGCCACATGCGGAGACACAGACAACAACTCTTCTTTTGAACTGCTGGCTTAAATTCCGCGCGGAACTGCAGAATGCATTTGTATGATGTTTGCGTAGTGACGCACGCAAGTTTCGCTTTAAAGGAGAAGATTCTTGCACTGCAAACTAAATGTTTTTTTTTAGCCTCCTGGCTAACCTACAGCTGTAAGTGGGAGGGTGCTAGCCTCGCTTCCCCCACCCTCCGCCCCCTGGTTTCAGCGCCAAGAAGAGCGCAAAGTTAAAAAAATAAGTAAATAAATGCATAACGTGCCCTTTACAAGACTGGCCTGTACGGCGCCCTAGGTGGTCGCCTAGTTCGCCTATGCCTAAGGCCGGCCATGCCTACTGTGAAGGCAAAGGCTGTGTAGTTTGTTCCATGGTCTAGCCTTAAATAATGCTCATTTCCCATGAAAGCTTAGCAGAAAGTCAGTAAAATAGAAAAGTAGCAAAAAGTCACTTTTTCCACCCAAAATACAGTAAAAGGCACTTACAACACTTTCATCAGCCTCAAAGTAAAATAAACACAGTTTCTCCACATAAAAGTAGTTTTTTTTAACAGCTTTTTAACACAAAAGAAAAAAGTGAGTTTCCGTTTAAATGTACATAAAAGTAAAGTTAAAAAAAAAAAAGTCTTTTGGCTTTTCCCGGTTTGGGGTCGCCACAGCGGAACTCTGGTCTGATTTTTACGGTGCCAAATTGCCAGCCTGACACCCAACCTTCAAAGAAGGCACACCCATTCATGCACGCACCTACTTGCATGTCTTTAGATGTCACTCGACCAAGGGGAGGACATGTAGACTCCACACAGAAGGTGATCCAGTCAATCATCGAACGGGAGAACCTCTTGCTGTGAGGCAACAATGCTAGCTGCACCACCATGGCCACCAAGTAACAGTCACAAAAAATACTTTTCCATAGGTTTAAAGTAGCAGTTTCTGTAGCTTAAAACAACAAAAATTTATATGAAAGGTTTATACCCCAAACGAAGCAGCGTCAGTCAGCTGTCAATCCTTAGAAGCCTTCACAGGAGTGCTCTTTTCAGGAGCAGGAAATCTCTCAAGGGCTTGGCATCCAAATCTGTCTTTTAGTCAGCTCAGCTTGAGCTAAGTTAAAGTTATGTACTCATCATAACTATACATCTGCCTCAACCATTTTCATTCTCCCTCAACTGATGGGTACTGGATCCGACCTCGGATCCAACTTGGCCACATACATTAGACTTTCAGATTCAACTCTTGAGCTCCTCACTCAATCAAAAATGCCCAAATCAACCAGAAATATCTCAGATCGAATTTGCTGCCTTATAAATTCTAAGATAGTGCAAGAAGAAATGAACAGCAGAGCTGGGGCTCAAACCTGGAACAAAGGATCCCACAGTATCCACAAGGTTATTCCAGAAGTTGAAAGGAAATGGGGAGGAAGAATGAAAACGGACAGCACAGACGCATAGTTAAGGTGAATACATAACTTTAACCAGATGTTGTCCTTTTCATTCGATCCTCAACTGAAGCGACTGAGTCCCCATCTACGTGACTCTTTGGTGGTCCTCATGGAAGGATATTCCTGAGAAATGCAGAACCAAAATCAGCTCTACTTCTGGAGGTCAAATCTAGTTTGTAATGAAGAACAGAGGTATGAGCATTAGACCATGTAGCTGCACAAATGTCATCAATAGAAGTTCCAGACCCAAAAGGCGGAAGAGGTTTCTATGGACCTAGTAAAATGTGCTTTAGGAGGCTTGGACAGGGAGATGTCTTACAGAGTATAAACAAAAGAAATGTAATCAGTAATCCATTTGACCAGGGTAACTTTAGAAACTAGCAATTCCCATCTATTCAGGGAAAAAAACAAAGAGCTGTTCTGACTTCCTGAAATCATTTGTTCTGTGGGGATAAAAACACATAGTTGTCTACGTACATCTAAAAGTATGCACTCTCCCTTATTAGAAAAATTAGGGAAGAAAACAGGCGAATTGTTTGCTACTCGATTCAGATGCTACCTTCGGTAAGGAGGATGAATTTATTCATAAAGTGACTCTGTCTTTGTGGAAAAATAATGCAAGGGGATTTGGAAGATAGAGCCTGTAGTTCCCAAATTCACCTTGTAGATGTAACAGCTACTAGGAATGCTGTTTTCCAAAGCAAAAATTTTAAATCAGACTTAGCTGATGGTTCAAAGAGTTATTGGGTCAACTCCTGAAGTATGACTGTTAAATACCAGGGAGGTGATGGGATTTTCACTGTAGGTCTAAGTAAGGCGGTGCCTTTCAGAAAACCCTTGCGCAACTTGGTACAAGCTAAAGAGGAAGCATTTTCTCCTGAGTGAAAATTAAGTATAGCTGCTATTTATATTTTGATTGTAGAAAAACTAGCACCTTCATGAAAAATAGATGCTAAAAATAAAAATAGATGCTAAAAATTCTAGAACCCCAACTACAGAAGCAATGAAAGGATCAACTTCCTTCTGAAGAACCCAAATTGAAAATCTTTACCGTTTAAATCTTCCTTGTAGAAGCTTTCTGGGAAGATAGAAGCATTCATTGGACTGGGAAGGAAAGCCTGGGTTGTCTAGCTATCAATGGAATTGGATAAACTGTGTGGTTAATTTGAGGCCTGGAATATTAGGATGCATCATCCAAGAGGAATGCGAGAGAAGATCTGGACCATGTTCCAGTATCCATGGAGGATATCAAAGAGAAGACCAAAGGAATGTGAACCACACCTGGCGAGGCCAAAAAGGGACAATGAGGATAACTGAGCTCTTCAACCTAAGCGCTTTCTGCATGCATTTTGGAATCAGAGGTAACGGGGATAAGCATAAAGGAGAACGGAGGGCCAGACATGGACTACAGCATCTCTTGGTGACTTCCCTTAAGGAGGGATTAGGGCAAAGAACCTGCTGCACTTGTTGATGTGGGGAGATGCAAAAGACTGCATTAAGGTTGACCCCAACAACAGAAAATCCTCTCCACCACTGACAATGAGGATAACTGAGCTCTTCAACTTGAGCGCTTTCTGCATGAATTTCGGAAACAGAGGTAACTGGGATAAGCATAAAGGAGAAAGTACAGTTGTGTACACCTACCATAAATGTAGATGTTAGAGTGTCTTCACTGTTACAGTCATAACTGTAGGGTGATCCTGCCGGCAGGCAGCCCGAGGTCGGCCAGAATCCAAAAGTCTGGGTCCGGCGTCGGCTGTTCCAGCAAGCACCCTGACGTCAGAACGCAGGGATATAAAGCTGACAGCAGACGCCATCTTCTCCAGTCTTTCTTGCCCCAGATGTCAGAAGTCCCCCAAAATAACCAAAAGGTGTCCAAAAAGGAAACACAAATACACCACAAAAGAAGAGGAAGATAAGAGGGGATAGGTGGGAGGGAAACACTGACTGCAACAGTGAAGACACTCGAACATCTACATTTATGGTAGGTGTACACAACTGTACTATGTTCTTCGTGTTTCACTGTTGCAGTCATAACTGTAGGGTGGAATCCCAAAGCTGTGAAGAGGGAGGAGGTTATGCAGAAGAAGGGGCAGCCAGAAGACCCTGCAAAACAGCAGAGGCAAAACCTGCCCTAGACTTAGAATACAAAGGGAGATTATAGTGCTTAAAGAAAGTATGCACTGAACTCCAAGTGGCAGCTTCCAAAATGTCCTTGGTAGGAACTCCTCTGAGAAAAGCTGCTGAAGTGGCAGCTGCTCTAGTAGAATGACTTCTAACAGTACCTGGAATTTGTTTTCCAAAGTGAGAGTAACAAAACCTTATCCCATGAGCAATCCATTTGGAAATAGTTTGTTTAGAGATAGCCTTGCCTAGAGAACTAGAGGCATAAGAGATAAGCAACTGATCAGATTTCCTGAAATCTTTAGTTCTATCCAGGTAAAAACTTAGTTGTCTGTGTACGTCCAATGAATGCAAAATCTTTTCCCCTTTGTTTTGAGGATTTGGAAAGAAAGTAGGAAGGTGAATAGTCTGATTTAAAGCCACTTTAGAAATCACCTTGGGCATAAATGTAGGATTGGTCCTCAAGGCAACTCTGCCTTGGTGGAAAATAAGGTATGGTTCCGCAGCCATAAGAGCTTGCAACTCAGAAACCCTTCTGGCAGAAGTCAAAGCTAATAAAATAGCTGTCTTCCAGGAAAGAAACTTGATATCCGAAGCAGCCGCAGGCTCAAAGGGGGGTAAAGTTAGTTTTTCCAAAACATAATTAAGGTCCCAAGCAGGAACAGGAGGAGTTCTGGGAGGTCTTAAATTCTTAGCCCCTCTCAAAAATTGTCTCACCAGCTGGTGAGAAAAAATGGGGGGGATCAGTGTTGTAATGAGCCGAGATAGCAGAAGCATGGATTTTAATGGAAGAAAAGGAGAGGCCTTTAAGAAAACGTCTGAGAGGTAAAGTAGAATGGAAGAAATGTCAGGCAAAAGAGGGTTAGAACCTCGGTCCCGCATCCAAATACAAAATCTTTTCCATTTAGAAGCATAGGATTTTCTAGTGCTAGGACGCCTAGCTTCTAAGAGAACATCCAAAACTTGTTTGCGAAAAGCAGGAGGAGTCAAAGGCCCTTGTAAAGCCAAGCTGCCAGGCAAAGAGTCTTGATTTGAGAGTGAAACATCTGACCCTGATGCTGGGACAGAAGAGAAGGGAACAGAGGCAGAATCCATGGAGGTTCCAAGAACAGGTGTCTTAAAGTCGGATACCAAAACTGTCGAGGCCAATTTGGAGCTATCAAAATGAAAATCGTGGGTTTGTCCTGTTTTATTTTCAGTAACACCCGAGGTAGAAGAGGAAGAGGAGGGAAGGCATATCCCGAAAGATTCCTCCAACTGAAAGACAGGGCATCCACTTTCCAAGCTGCTTTGTGGAAGGACCTGGTGCAAAAGAGAGGCAGCTGATGGTTGAGATGAGATGCAAACAGATCTATCTGAGGGACTCCCCAAACTGCTGTAATCCTGCTGAATATGGTGGGGTCCAGCTTCCATTCGTGAGGATCCAAAAGATTTCTGCTTAGGCTGTCTGCTAAGAGATTCTGTTTTCCTGGAATGAATTGAGCTTGAAGATGCAGATTTAGATTTAGAGCTGTGTCCCATAGGCTCATGGCAAGTCTGCAAAGGGGGTAGGAGTGAGAGCCCCCTTGCTTGTTTATGTACCACATGACTGTGGTATTGTCTGTGCGAATCAGAAGATTGCCTGGTTGCAAAAGACTCTGGAAGGCTAGAAGAGCATTTTGGACTGCCAACATTTCCTTCAAGTTGATGTGCCAGGTAAGATGCTTCTTTGTCCAGTAGCCCTGCTGGCAATTGTTTAGGTAATGAGCTCCCCAAGCATAATCCGAGGCGTCTGTGGTTATGATCTGAGCAGGATGAGGTAGATGAAAGGGATTCCCTTCGTTTGAAGCACAAGTCCTGGACCACCAAAGGAACTCCTTTTGGAGGCAGGGAATCAGACGTATCATAGTTTCCAAGCTGTGGTAATGCTGAGACCATACACTCTTTAGGTACCATTGAAGTTTTCTCATATGAAGCCTTGCATTTGGAATCAACAGGATGCAAGAAGCCATGTAGCCCAAAGCCTGCAAGAATTTCCTTGCAGTGAGCTGAGTTAATGTAGCCAAGGTTTTGAAAATTGATGCCAGCTGTACTTGTTTTTCTGGAGTAAGGAAGGCCCTTTGTAAGCTTGTATTTAGAAGAGCTCCCAAAAAGATCATTTGTTGAGAGGGGATCAAATGTGACTTTTTTGTGTTCACTGAGAATCCCAGTAGTAGGAGAAGACGCTGAACAAACTGCAGATGTTGAAGTAAAAGATCCTTGCTGTCTGCCTGAATAAGGCAGTCGTCCAGGTAGGGGTAAATTTGAATTCCTTGTAGTCTGCAATAAGCTACTACTGGAGCCAGACACTTGGTAAAGACTCTGGGCGCAGTAGATAAGCCAAAGGGCAGTATAGAGAATTGAAAGCGTCTCGAACCTGCCTTGAATCTGAGGTATTTTCTGCGTTCCTGTCTGATGGGAATGTGTAAATAGGCTTCCTTCAAGTCCAATGTCACCATCCAAGCATCCTGGGAGAGCATGGGAAGAAGTTGCTGCAGAGTAAGCATCTTGAATTTTGGAATCTCCAGAAAGGTATTTAACACTGAGAGGTCCAGAATAGGTCTCCAGGAGTTTTGTTTCCTTGAGACCAGAAATAGTCTGGAGTAAAAACCTTTTCCCATCTCTGGAAGTGGAACAGGTTCTATGGCTTTCATGGCCAATAAGGCGTCCACTTGATTTAAGGCCTCTGACCATTGATGTTTTGGCAGATCTGGCCAGCCTAAAGACCTTGGCAGAGTATGAAAGTGGAATTTGTAGCCTCTTAAAATCACGTCTAAAACCCATTTGTCCTGGGTAATACGAGTCCAATTTTGGTAGAAAAGAGAAAGTTTTCCTCCGAGAGGGGCTTCCAGGCAAGGAGGACCTGTAGCCCAACGGAGAGAGTCATTGGGTCTGCTTCTTTTGAGATTGAGGTCTGTCTTCTCCCCTTCTAGGTGAAGAAGCAGTCCATTGCCTGGACCTGTAAGAGGCCTGAGCCTGCCCCCGACCTCTGGAGCGTCTATATCTTCCCCTTTGAGGCCTGTCAGACGTGGGAAAAGACCAATTTTTGGAGGGCCAATTTCTAGAAAATCTAGGAGGCTGAACTTGTAAAAAATCTTTAACAGTCTGCATAGATTTTGCTTTTTCTTCCATCTTTTTAATAACCTCCTCAGCCTTGGATCCAAATAAAACATCATGCTGAACAGGGGCATCTAACAGCTTAGCCTTAACCTGTTCTGGTAAATTCTGCTCACGAAGCCAAGCATGTCTCCTGATAACAGTACCAGAGGCCGCAGCCCTGCAAGAAGCTTCTAAAGCATCAAAACCACAATGTAAACTATGTTCGCTAACTTGTTCAGTTGCATGCAAAACATCCTGTAATTCCTTGTCCTCTGCACATGCAGGAAAGGAAGAGAGCTTTTGCTTTAGAACAGACAAAAGAAATTGCTGATACTTGAACATGTGAAACTGACAATTTAAAGCTCTAATAGAAAGGGTAGCAGAAGTGTAAACCTTCTTGCCCCACCTGTCCAAGGCACGAGAATCCTTTTCAGAGGGGATAGGATTTTTAGAAGAAGTGGCCTTAGCAGCCCTAGAACCCTGAGAAATGGTTTCAGGATCAGCAGAAGGGTTCTTAAATAAGAATTGATGGGAGTCAGGGACTCTGTAAAATCTATCAGGCTTAGAAGGAGCAGGCGGTAAGGAATCAGGATTTAGGTTAGCTTCAGAAAAAGCATCATCCACAATATCAAGTACAGGAGGAATAGCCAAAGGTCTGTGTTGAGGGAGAAGGAGAAATTCCCTAAGTCTCTTCTTGGAAGCAGAGTAATCCTGACCTTCCCAATGAAAATGCTCCCTCATCTCATGTAAGGTTTCCCCAAAAGAGAAATCTTCAGGGGGAGAAGCAGAAGGAATAGAGTCCTCTGCATCAGAATCCTCATAAGGAGGAAAAGAATAATCCTGGTCAGAGGAAGAGACAGAAGACACAGAAGCCTGATCAGAAGAATCATAAGGAATATCCTGTCTAGGCCTTTTTTCTGGAGGAGGGTGAGAACCCCTAATCATTGTAAGTAAATCTTCAGCCATCCGAAGTAAATGTTTCTGGGACTTGGGAGCTGTATCCGAGGAAGCTTGTGAAGAAACCCGTGGTTTAACAGGAGTCTTTGACTTTGCCTTTGTCTTTGTAGAAATAGTGATATTAGAAGGCCTGAAAACCCCCTCAGAAGCCGGTACCTGCACAGCGGTTCCGGACCCATCTGAAGGAGCGACGTCCGAAAGTCCTGCAGCAGTTAAAATACTAGGCCTAGAAGGCTCCCCATGGGAGTCCGTGTCGGCCATCGGTTCCGAAGTAGCGGACGACAGGGGCTGCAAAAGCGCCTCACTGACGACCGCCGAACCTGAAGCTGGCTCCGGCTGCAAAATATCATGTTTGGACTTCGGAGGCCTATCCTTGTCTTTGCGTTTCTTTTGAATTCCGGTTGTTGGTAAAGTATCCGACGACATCCTATAATTGAATAGTCTACCGAAATAATTCAAGGCCCAATCGTACCTACGCTTGATAGTGCGAGAATTAAACCTGGCACAGAACCGACAGCAAGAAACGTCATGGTCAGGGCCTAAGCAAGGTAGACAGTAAGAGTGGAAATCTTTATGAGGTATTTGTTTCCCACACGATATACAATTATTAACTTTTTCTGACATCGGAGGAGCCAGAAAAAGTTTCAACGGGTACTTAGCTTGAGAAGAGAAGTAGAAAACTTCGGACCGAAGACAATCAAAGCACGTTGTCTGAAAACGCCAACCAACGACTTGCGAGCTGCTTTCTACCGCACGGCAAGAAAGACTGGAGAAGATGGCGTCGGCTGTCAGCTTTATATCCCTGCGTTCTGACGTCAGGGTGCTTGCTGGAACAGCCGACGCCGGACTCAGACTTTGGGATTCTGGCCGACCTCGGGCTGCCTGCCGGCAGGATTACCCTACAGTTATGACTGCAACAGTGAAACACGAAGAACATCGGAGGGCCAGACATGGACTACAGCATCTCTTGGTGACTTCCCTTAAGGAGGGATTAGGGCAAAGAACCTGCTGCACTTGCTAATGTGGGGAGATGCAAAGAGACTGCATTAAGGTTGGCCCCAACAACAGAAAATCCTCTCCGCCACTGATTGAGTGAGAGACCACTTATGAGGCATCAGAATAGACCTGTTGCGTTTATCCACTAGAATGCCAGAATTCCCTGGTGTGTGCATTTTCATAAGAAAGTGGTAGGAGGGAATCATCCACTGCCACACTCTCATTGCCTATCGACAAAGGGAATAAGACTGGGCTCCCCCCTGCTTGTTGATGTACCAAACCACAGACATGTTGTTGGTTTGTATCACAATGGTCCCCAGAGGAAGAATATCTTGAAAGGTCTGCAATGCTAGTAAGACCACTCATCTCTAGGACACTGATATGTGAATTGGTCTCTTGCAGGGAGTATGCACCTTACACTGTCTGTCCCAAGAAATGCCCCCCACCCCAGCTGGGAGATGTCCATGGTTACTGTGGTTACTGGAGGAAACAGAATACAAGGGATGGCCTATGTAAACTTTGTCCAATCATATCTACCAATGTAGATGATCCTTGCAGACTTGAGTGAGTTTCACTGGAAAAGGACCAGGGATGAGTCAGAATAGACCACTGAACAGCTAGAGTCCATTGGAGAACATGCATATAGAAATGGACCATTGGAACTAAGGTTATGGCTGCTACCACTGAACCAAGAGCCTGAAGGACAAGTCTGGCTGGAGGAGGAGGGTGAATAAGAATTTGTTGTACTTGAAACTTGATTGTGTACACACGATAAAAAGGAAAAAAACGTTACTTGACTTACTGTGTTCAACTGTGCAACTATGAACTCCAGACTCTGTATGGATTGTAGATGAGATTTGAAGGTGTTGACTGAAATGCCTAGCCTTTGACAAAATTGGATCAAGTACCAACTGGATTGCTCTAGGAGATGCTTGGTTGGGGCCGTGAGGAGCCAGTCATCTAGATATGGAAACAATCAGGAAACCCAGCAATCTCAAGTGAGCTGTTACTACTACCATACATTTGGTAAACACCCTGGGGGCTGTAGTGAGACCAAAGGGCAGGGCTCTAAACTAACAGTGACTGGCCTCCAGCCAAAAGGGCAGAAATCTTTGGGACTGTCTGTTCATCTTGATGCGATTGAGAACATCCAATCATCCTTGCGTAGAAAAGGCAGAATGGTCTGAACTGTGACAATTCGGAACTTTGACTTCTTCACAAATTGGTTCAGTCTGCTTAGATCCAGAATAGATCTCAGGTCCCTGGTCTTCTATGGCACTAAAAAGAACCTCTAGCAACTTCCAAGTTCTCTTTGGTCTGGTGGGACCTCCTGAATGACTCTAGTCAAGCAGCTTTTGAATCTCTTCAGCTGCAGCTTCTCTCTGACTGGATGGTACGTCAGGAAGCTTTTTTCTTTTGGTTGGGGGAATCTAGAAAAATAGTATGAAATAACCTCTGGATATTATTTTTAGCATGCAATAATCTTTAGTTATAGAAGCCCAGGTGACCAGGTGCAAAGACAAGCACCCCCCCCCCCGACTACCTCTAGAGGTGGGCAGTCGGGCAACCGTTCAGGAGTGCTGAAAGGGTTTATCTGAAAAGGAATCACAGAAAAAAGAAGTTACGTGCCTACCATAACGTTCCATGTTAGTTGTCCTTCATCTCGCCTTCCTTCTTGCTGTTTGGGTTCGGAGCCGATCCTCGGCTCCGACTCGGCCTACTTCTATAGCTCGAGAGCTATTTATTGGCTCGAAGCTAACCCTTATCCCAGAATTCCCAGCATCAGCTACCCAGATCTCATTTGTGATAGCACACACTAGACATAAAGTAACCAGTAACCTAAAACTGATTTACCAAAATAACAGATGAAAGTAAACTGTCATAAAATTACCTGGCATGTGAACCAAGAAAAGGAGAATCAGCCAGGGAAACCGTAGTGAACTCCTCTCAATCCTCCAGGAAGGAGGGGAAGGAGGGGGGACGCAAGAAGGAAGGCGAGATGGACAGCTAACATGGAACGTTATTGGTAGGTACATAACTTCTTTATGTTAAGTTGTTCCATCTCGCCTTCATTCTTGCTGTTTGGGACAGCGTCCCTAGCACCTAAAGACCCCGTGTGGCTCATTGGAACAGACACTTCAGAACAGTGGAACCAAAGGAAGCCCTGCTCTGGGAGACCACATCCACTTTGTAATGAGAGATAAAGGTATGAGGGTTTGCCCAAGTGGCAGCTGCACAAATTGAGTCTATGGGCAATTTAGACTGAAAGGCTACAGATGTGGCTAATGCTCTAGTAGAATGGCCTTTCAGTTTTGCTGGTAGATGTTTATGCCTCAACTGATAAATAAAGGCAATGGTGTCAGATAACCATTTGGATAAGGTCACCTTAGAAACTGGAAGGCCTTACTTATTGTGAGCATAGGAGAGAAATAATTGGTCTGACTTTCTTAGCTCTTTGGTCCTATGGAGGTAAAAACGTAGTTGTCTGTGCACATCCAGTTGGTGAAGACCGTATTCTGCCTTGTTGCTATAATTGAGAAAGACGACGGGGAGATTGATGGATTGATTTAAATTGTTTTCTTAACAGACTTTTGGTATGAAGGATGGGTTCGTTCTCTGAGAATCTCTATCTTTGTGAAACACCATATATGGAGGACGAACACAGAGTGCTTGGAGTTCTGAAACACGTCTAGCTGAGGTAATAGCAACCAGAAAGAGTGTTTTCCAAGAAAGACATTTTAAGGGACAAGAAGCTGCTGGTTCAAAGGGAGGCAGAATCAAAGAAGTCAAAACTAAATTGAGATCTCAAGGAGGAGGTGGATCCCTCACTGGGGGTCTAAGAAGAGATGTTCCTCTCATGAAGGCTTTGCAGAGCTTATGAGACATTATGCTAGAATTAAGAATTCCAATATGAAAATTAGATATGGCTGCCAGTTCTACCCTGATGGTAGCAGCAGCCGCACCCGACTGAAAAAGCTCTGCTAGAAATTCTAGAATTTGATGGACTGGGGCTGAAAAGGGGTCTAAGTTTCTAGATTCTGCCCAGTAAGAATTTTTTTTCCATTTGCTAGCATAAGTTTTTCTCGCAGTTGACTTACAGGAGGTTACAATAATATCGCTAACTGCTGGAGAGATACTTGGAAGCCTGGCTAAGGTAGGAAGTGGAGAAACCAAGCTGTGAGCTTGAGAGTCTGAAGGGATTGGTGTAACCCTCCTGACTGATGAATCAACAGATCTGGCACTAGGTCCAGAACCCAAGGCTGGTCTGGAAGGTGAAGGTGCAGATACAGAAACCATATCTGTCAAGGCCAATAGTGGGCAAAGAGGATCATTTTGCAACACAAAGATTTTGCTTTCTGTACGAGTCTTGGAATTAGGGGAAAAGGGAGAAATGCATAAAAGGAGTCCCTGATGACAATCGTAGACTAGAGCATCCCTGGGAGTTTGACCTGGAGGAGGAAGCAGGGAGAAGTAGCTGCTGCATTTGTTGTTGAGGGGGGTGGCAAATAGATCGCAGCAAGGCTGGCCCCACTTGCAGAAGATCAGGTCCGCAACTTCCTGATTCAGAAACCACTCGTGAGGCATGAGGATAGCCCTGCTGAGCCTGTCCGCTATTACGTTGGATTTCCCAGGGATGTGCGTTGCTGTCAGAAAACGTTGGGAGGAAATCACCCATTGCCACAGCCTGAGGGCTTCTCGACACAAGGGGTAGGACCTGGACCCGCCCTGCTTGTTGATGTACCACACAACTGACATGTCTGCGTGGATCGCAATAGTCCCGAAAGGAAGAGAGTCTTGAAGAGCTTGCAACGCTAGGAGCACCGCTCTCATCTCTAGGACATTGCTATGCAGATGGTACTAGTGAGGTTGCCACGTGCCTTGGACTGTCCTGCCTAGATAATGCCCCCCCCACCCTATCAGGGAGGCGTCCGTGGTCACTGTGGCTACCGGAGGGGGTTGAATGAAAGGTCTGCCCTGAGTCACCAGTGGGAGACCATCCACCAAGAGAGGTATCTTTTGCATGTTTCTGTCATCAGGATCATGTAAGACATGGGTAGTTCCTGGAAGGACCACTGCGTGAAGAGAAGCCACTGAAGGACTCACATGTGGTAACGCGCTAATGGTACAAGAAGAATGGCAGCTGCCATGGAGCCCAGAACTTGCAGGACATGTCTGACTTGGACCTTTCTGCTCTGCATTAGAAAGGACACTGTTGACTAATGCAGAAAACTCTTTCCTGAGGAAACCTTGCAAACATCTGTTTTGTGTTTAATTCTGCTCCTATATATATGTAACAGATTGACAGGGCAACAAGGCAGATTTTTCAAAATTTACTGTAATGCCTAGTTGGGTGCAGGTTGATATTGTATAATCCTGTGCCTCTAAGAGTTGATGACTAGTGGTAGCAGTTAGGAGTCAGTCGTCTAGGGAAATGCCCGGAATCCTTGACGTCTCAGGTGAGTCGTGACTACTGCCATACATTTGGTGAACACCCTGGGGGCTGTGATGAGACCAAAGGGCAAAGCTCTGAACTGATAATGACTGGCCCCTACCCGGAAGCGAAGCAATCTCCTGGAGAGTCTGTCCATTTTGATATGGTAGTACGCATCCTGAAGATCTATGGCGCACATCCAGTTGTCCTGACCCAGAAAGGGGAGAATGGACTGCAGTGTTACCATCTGGAACTTTTCTTTTTGTACAGATTTGTTCAATCTGCTGAGATCCACTACTGGTCTCCAGTCCCCTGTCTTTTCTGGCACTAAAAAGAATCTTGAGTAAGTTCCGGATCCTAGTTGGTCTGCGGGGACTTCCTGAATGGCATTTTTTCTAGCAGTTTTGAAACTTGAATAACTGACTGATCCCTTAGATTGGGTGGGACATCTGGGATGGACTTTTTTGACTTTAGAGGGGGTTGATGAAAGGGGATTTTGTAACCTCTGGATATGATAGATAGTACCCATTTGTCTCTTGTTATATTTTGCCAGGCTTTTGGGTACAGGAAAGTCTTCCCCCGACTACCTCCAGAGGTGAGCAATCGGGCAACCAGTCAGTGATGCTGGAAGGGTTTGCCAGAGAAAGTTTCTCTGTCACCCTGATTTTGCGGTCCCCCCCCCCTCTGCCATGAGGGCGGCGTCTGCCATTGTTGTTGTTTCTCCCTCTGCCATGGGGGGGGGGGGGGATCACCACTTGTGTTACACAAGGGTCCCTGGGACTTCAAAAACCACATATTTCCAACCTTCTGACCTTTGGGATAAGGTCTCTTAGGAGTGGAAAAACAGACTCCCACGACAGAGTGTCTTGCCTTCCTGCTCGCACCTGGTAAGCGCGTCTTTCACCAGAGGCCCAAAAAGCGAGGAGCCAAAGGGAGTATTTGTGAAGGACGCCCGAAAGGGTTCCGCAAATTGACACAGCCGCAGCCAAGCACGTATCCTGAGAGCCACTCCTGTACCTGCAGCTCTGCTCGCTCCATCGGCTGCATAGGAAATCAGCGTCATGGAGGAGTTGACTATAGAATTAAGAGTCGCAAGCTTGGAAGCTATTTTGGCTGATGCTCCCTCAGCTGTAGGGTAACTCCAAGCTCTTTTAGGAGATCCCTTTGAAGTAGTGTAAAATGAGAGAGATAATCCAGGGACCTCATTGAGAAGGTCGCTGAGGAAAATATTTTGCTTCCCATATCTGTCCATCGTCCTAGACTCTTTGTTTGGTGGATGGACACACGAAGAAGTATCTACTAACTCTTTCTTGGTGGCTGCTGCTGCTACCACCATGGCATCAACTGGCAAACCTTTAGAGAGAAATATTTGTCCTGGGAGGCTGTTATGAACTTATGTGGTCTCCTCGGAGTGGGTTCCACAGAATCCTGAGCTGGCCAAGCCTTTCGAGCCACTACAGACATGTGTGGGTCGTGAGGTGGAGACACCCAGGAGGTGGAGGGTCAGGAACAGAATGCCTCCAGGTATACAGACTCGTCCTCGGTAGGGGCTACGGAAGACCAGCCACCCCTCTGCCTAAGCATTTCAAGGATGTCCAATAATGAAACATCTTCAGAGGAGGACCTGGGGGACTCTTCCAATTTATCCAGGTCTGTATCTGAGGTGACAGACTCAGGGGAGTCTAGGTGCTTCCTCTTACACTTCTTCTTCCGAGGAGGCTCCTCTGAGTGATCAGGGGAGGCCTCGGAAGAAGAGGGGTCACCCAATTGGGTGTCCTGGGGCATAGGTTCCCTACGCTTCTGGGCAGCAGGAGGAGCAGAGGTTGGCACAGGCACCAAAAGAGAAGGAGCAAATGGGGCTGATAGTAGGGCTGCTTCAGGGGACAACACACTCCGCATGACCTCGAAGGCGTCATGATCCTGAGGCAAAGAAAGCTCCAGCTCCGAAGAGACAGGAGTCCTTCTTCGCATTGAGGGCGATGGCGCCGAGGCCAGTGTGGGAGCAGAGCTCACCCATGCCGAAGCTCCGAGAGGGAGAATGGGGTCAGACAAGGGACCGGTGCCACTTCCCCCCTCGGAGCTGATGAGAGCTTCGGCACCCAGATCCCTCGATGGACGGAACAATCGAGGTGATCGGAGCAGACGTCGGAACCAAAGAGGAGGTGATAGGCGCGGTCGGTTCTACTATCAGCACGTCCATGGTCTCCGGCTCCGAACTAAGTGAAGTCGGAGGAGGAATGGAGATGGAGGCGGATGGAGCCACAACCTGCTGAGGTGGGCTGGAAAGTAATTTCGCAAGGGCCTGTGATTTAAGCAACCTGCTGACTACACTCTCCACGTCTTGATCCGATAACCTGGAGGATCAAGAGGAGTGGGATGAAGAGCGAAGACTGCATTCACTTCCTAATAAGGGTGACTGTGGTACCATGCGGATCGGCTCCAATAAAGGAGACCTTACTCATTTGTAGCTCCGAGACGGCTCCGAGGTGGCAGTTGGAGCAGAGGGAGGAGATGACTTGTCGATGCTAGTCGGCACCGACAAACTTGGTTCTTCAAGCCCAGGAGTCGGTTCCGAGGATGGAGCCGACGGCTTGACATACAGAGGATTTCACTGGCTGAGAACCTTTAGCCGGGGAATCCTGTGGTTTCAATAATCCTTGAAGGATTAATTTGTTTTTGTGCTCCTGCAGGGCCCTTGGACTAAATGCATGATAGACAGAACAGGAGTCCTGCAGGTGCACAGTCCCTAAACAATAAACACAGCTAGTGTGCCCATCTGTCAGAGACATTTTCTGACACGAGTCACACTTTTTGAAGCCAGAAACTTTGGCCTCTTTAGACATGTTACACTACTATACTAAAAAAAAAAAAATAACTTTTTTTTTTTTTTCTTCTGACAACTAAGGAACAGAGCCTCTAATTTAAATGACTGCCCTAAGGGAGTCGGGGGAGAACTCTCTAATTTAAACAAGTGCAGGGGAAACAGAAGGCCTGCGAGATATGGAGCGATGGCCAACAAAGCTACAACACACACACGAAAGGCGATAAAGGATAAAGAACTATATTTAGACAAAAACTTGACAAAATTTAAGAATAAACTACAATTATAATCATAGAAAAAGCTATACTAAGCCTGAGCCAGTAACGAAGCAACCTCACAGCTGAAGTGGCAAACGAGATCTGGGTAGCTGACGCTGGGCATTCTGGGATAAGGGTTAGCCTCGAGCCAGTAAATAGCTTTCGAGCTATAGAAGTAGGCAGAGTCGGAGCCGAGGATCGGCTCTGAACTCAAACAGCAAGAACGAAGGCAAGATGAAGGACAACTTAACATCTCAGGTTCTGTGAGCCTCCCCTGCCGTGAAAACGGCATCTTCCATTTGAACTCTCCTCTCTGCCACTGGAGGAGTTGTCTTGTGTGAATCCTAGAAAGGTCCCTGGACTTATGGAACCACATTTTCTTGCCTCCTCTTTCATTCCTGAAAAAGGATCACTGAGGGGTAAAAAAGCGTATCCCTATGGCAGATAGGGTCTTTCCATCTTTTTCACTCCGGAAAGCATTTCTTTCACAGTAGGGCCAAATAAAGACGTTCCATCAAAAGGAGCACTGATGAAAGAAGACTTGAAAGGCTCTGCAAAGTTTCAAAAATGCCTCCAGGTATGTCTCCTAACAGCAGTCTATGAGGTACCCTCTGCATCATGGGATTTTAACCTCACGGCACACTGGAAATGGATGTCTTGTAGTCCTCGATGGACATGGACACCAAGAGAGATTTGGGGAGTTCCTTAATTCAGGGACCTCAAGGTAAAAGGTTGCTGAAGCAAAAATGTGCTTTCCAAACCTGTCCAGTGCCCTAGACTCTATCAGGAGGATGGACTGAGGGGTTCTGCTCTGCCAGATCCTTTTTAGTGGCTGCCACCACAACCATAGCATCAATAGGGACTCCTCTGCTTCAATGTAATCTATCCTTCAGTGGTGCCAAAATTTTATCTGGGCCATTAGGATACAGATTCAACAGAATCCAGTTCCTTCCATGGCCGCAAAAGATTAAACTGATAGGTGATTCCCCCAGAGGAGGAGCTAAGATATTGATGGCTGGACCCAAAAGCTTCCAGAAAAATGAACTCCTCTGGAGAGGAAGTATCTGAAGACCATCCACATTTTTGTTTAAGGATCTCTAGGATGTCTCCAAAGGAGAGGTCATCCAGTGGAGATCTAGTGGACCCTTTCCCTTCATCGAAGTTAGTACCTTCAGTTTGAGATTTTAGCGGGGAATCAGAGTTTCTTTTTGCACATTCCCTTTCAGGAAACCTCTTCAGTGGGATGGTCTGGAGAGGCACCTGAAGAAAGGAGAAGTTTCTCAATGGGGACTGTCCGGATGCTAGATGGTACAGGCTGTCCCTGTGGGCAGATTTAAGATCACAGCTCGAACTCAAAGGAGGAAGGGATGTAGGATCCAAGTATGAGAGCATAGCCGAATCTCTTGGTTGAGAGAAAGCCCTCTCCACTATCTCAAAGGCAGATGAACTGGGAGAAAAAGTGGCAGGCCGCACTGCAGCCAAAACCTCTGAAGCTAGCAAGCCTCAACCCTGCCTGGATACATTCCTAGAAGAGGGAGTTGGACCCGAGCTGTCCAATGCCGAAGCTCCAAGGGGTAAGGATAGCGCTGATAACACTGAAATGGGAGCCCAGACTCTTGTATCCTCTGCTGACACTTCGGCTCCGATACTTATAGCAATCCAAAGGAACCAGAGCTCAACTAGTCAGTGAGGCCATTGGAATTGAAGACTTAAGTCATCTTCAGATCAGACGTTGACACTCTCGGGGCTGTCAGATTCAATCTGATGGGGGTCGGAGCCTGAATAACCCCCATCTGAATCTGAGCTCGGAGGAATTTCCTCATCATCCTATCCGAATCGGCCTCGGACAGAATTCTGGAGGACCTAATGAAGTGGAGGTTGATCGGGGAGGACCTAATGGAAGTGGTGGTTGATTGGGGCCTGGACTCGCTCCTTGGCATCCCCTGGAGAAAAGGGGAATGGAGCAGAGGAGACACTGGTTCAATGGTGAACCCGGGTGAGTGGGTTTAAGGAGACTTAGTTAAAGGAACAGTCAGATTCAAAAGTGTGGGATCCAAATGTTTTCTCTCAGGATATTAAGTCATATCCAAAAGTTTTTTGAATTTTTCGAGGAGGCTCTGAAATCGACAATGTAGTAGCCTTCTGAGAATGGGTACGGGATCTCTTTGGAGGCTCCTTTGAATCTGAAGAAGATTTTGCAGATTTACCAGGGGTTTAAGTCCCTGAAGAAGAGGAGGAAGGTGGCAGCATCTCCTTAAAACACCAGTTTATTACTCCTATCACTGAGTGCCCTACAATTAAAGGGAGAACAAATGCAGCAGTCAGTACTGAGGTGGGACGTTCTAAGGTAGTAGACATACTCCCTGTGGGCATCAGAATTGGAAATCTTATTCTCACAGAAAGTGCACTTCTTAAACCCTGTAGGTTTTGCAATCATTCCTGACGAAAAAAAATTGTAGGTCTTGAAAGAGGAAAACGGGCAGAAGAAACGTTAAGTAAAGATTTTTTTTTTTAAGCAGACTACCTGCAATGGTAGAAAAAAATACCGTCTAAAGGGTAGAACATTAGTGGAAGGAAACAAGTACCAACTGTGGTATGGCAGAACAACTAAAAGGGAATAAAAAGGTATTCGGAAGGGAAAAAAACAAAAATTTATTTATTAGGAGGAGGTGGTGTAACTACAGAAGGATATATAAAAGTAATTTTAAAAAAAATTCTATTCACAAAAAACTGCAACAAAGACAAAATTAGTTCTCTGAAAAGGATCTATGTCTATGTGAGATGGTGGCAAATGGCACGCAGCAGAGTCAGATCTGGTACCCATCAGTAGAGGGGGAAAAAAAAAAAAAAAAAAAAGAACAATATCAGTTCCAACAGTCTGGGTGCACGGAAGTTGCCCTGAAACTTTAGATGCTGGCCATGCGTTATACATCATGCAGGATACAACTCCTATATCTTAGGTTACTGCAGCAGTGATCACAATGAAGAACATCACTAGTTTCCACAGAATCAGAATATTCAGACGGAGACAAAAAATTTCTGAAGCACAACCATTCCCCTGCAATGCCTGCTTTTCTGAATGACAATCCCAACCAGAAAGAGAAAACTCTCCTTTCTTGCCTAATGAGGAGCTGGCAAGGAAAAGGCAGAAATGAGTTCTTTAACAATGTAGTGGAAATGTGTTTGTTTTCAAATCCCATCATTACTTAAAAGTAATTTCATAATACATTCAAATGGCCAGGGTTGCATACCCATGACACAGGATAAGTTGGTACAGCTAGTTTATCAAATATTGTATTGCATGCTCATAATTGCTTACAGTTTTGTAACCTCAGACTAAATTCTTTATAACAACTGCAGTCATACTATTTTTCTGTCTTTACTTCACACAGCAGAAAGGCTAAAAAGCCTCTATTTGTAACAGTACAAATTCCAAGACCAAGGACTATCAGATTAAGAGAAAATAATATGCAGTGACACCTGATGTTTTAATGCAGCTACTCTAATTATCACTGAACACATCTTTTATAAAAGACGTTTTGTCTAAGATCGCCTATAAGTAATGTTTATTTGTGATTTGCATAGTAGAGCGGAAATGCCAGTTTCCTGATTTCTTTAATGATTATACATGCTTACATATGTACTCTAACATGTTTTAGATGCAAATTCAGTGTGTTTCTGCAAGGCTAAATGTGTCGCAATATGCTGATTTTTAACTAACCATGCACTTCTAAACTAGATCCAAGACAAACTGTTCAAGACGTTCAGAATATTTGATGTAAAAAATAAAATGTTTGCCATTTCAGAGAAAAATTATGAATATCCAATTAAAATTACGTGACATCTTTGTAATAATCAAAAAAAATTAAGATGATCCAAGTCCAACCTGTTAAAATTGACCATAAAAGGTCAAAGGTTCAGACTGCTAGTGAAGTACTTTTTCAAACTGACAGTATAACAGTTCTTAATGATGCTTCCCTATTTGCAAATAGGAAAACAGAATTGTTTGTTATTGGAAAAATAAAATGTTGTCTGCTTTTTTTAAACTGTCAAGAGTGTTATTTCTTAATATTATCATTTCCATGACAGCAAATCCTACCTATCCGCAGAACCAAGAACAGGAGAAGGCAAGATTTTCACACTATGTTCACTTTTTGTGGGGAAACTCTCCGTAAAAGGGCAGACCCTTCCTAGGCATACTCATCCCAGATTCAGGATCCCTATCCAACCTAAGGTGAAGGACATTCACCTGCCTCTTCCACAGAGACCAACAAGGATGGTTCTCCCATGACCACAAGAACATCCCTACAGCTGAAGAGCAAGTGGCTATCTCCGCCTACAGCTGAAGAGCATGTGGCTATCTCCCGTTCTACAGTGGCTGTAGCTGCTATACCAGAGGAATCAGGGGAAAAAGATAAGCAGTCTGAGTAAACAAGAGCATCCACACTCACCCACCAGGGACTGAGGCACAATAGGAGCTGACCTGACAACTTTCTTCTTCTTGCAGAGAAGGTAAAACCACAGAGATCAGTAGTTTCTCCATAAGATAAGCCAAGCATGAGACCCCAAACATGAAGCCTGAAGTGTGCTGGTAAACAGAAAACAGAACAGGTGGTTCTCAGGCAAGTAAACTACTAACACTACCCCACAATATCCTGCCCCACAAACCTAAAACATGAAGGAAATTCAATCTTAAAACTTTAGGCAAGCATTACATATCAAAACTCACTCGGTAATGGAACAAGTCCAAAAACATTTAGTAATAGTTTTACTCATTTTTTAGTCAGGAAAAACATAAGTTTTCCTCAAAAAAATAAAACTAATGGAAAGTTTTCCCCAACAAGGGATTTATCTGCTCAGTCTTGAAGGCTCCCTAGCCAATAGACAGACAGGTCCGCTGAAGGAGCATACTCGGTCACCAAAAAGATTTGGATATTTTGGCATTGTGTCCTTTTAATCGTTGCTCCCCTCAGGTTCTGGACAGTTAGAAAGTACAGTTGTGTAAGCAAACTTGCCATAACAGTAAATGTTCAAAGAGATCACTGCTGCAGTAACCCAAGTTATTTTGCTTTACAGGCTCGATGGTTGGTGGCAGCCAATTGCCAGCCACTTTCCAAAGCTTATGAGCACCTCCTACACACCCATACCATTGGAAGCTCAAGCACAGCAAGGTGAAAACCATCAGTCTGGGTGCCAAGTCCTTCAGAGCTTTCATGCCAACTGAAAAAGGGAGGATAGAGCCTTGAAGCAGGCCACACCTGGGCCAAGAAAAATCACAGAAAAATGGGGGAATGGAGCAGCTACTACATCAATTATCTAATGAGGAACACAGTACAATTATGTAAGTACACTTACCAGAACAGTAGATGTCTGAATAGATCACTGCTGCATAGCCTAAGCTATACGGGTAGAATACCAAAGCTTAGACAGTCTGAGACAAGGATGAGGGTCCAGGAGACATTGGAGAATGGAGTTAGCAAAACCTGCTCCACAGCTGGAAAAGTGGCCTAGTTTGCAGTGTTTTAGGAATCTATGTACAGATGACCAAGTTGCTGCCTCTAATATTCTTCCAGTCTACCCTTTTTCAAAAAGCCACAGAAGAATCCTAAGTCTCAACAGAATGTGCCTTGGTCCTGCCAGGTACTGACTTGGTAAGGTGGGGATAGAAGAAAATATCATGAAACAACCATTTGGAAACTTGCCTGTTTTGACACTGGTTGCCCCTTTTTACCTTCTTAAAAAAATGAATAAGTGATCAGACTTTCTGAAGGTTTTAGTTCTGTCAAGATAGTATTCGAATGGTCTGTATACATCCAAAATGTGAAGAATTCTCCCTCACTTTTTTTTTTTTTTTTTTTTTAAATAAAGAAAGAAGACAGGGAAATGGATACATTGGCTCAAAGTAAACCATGATACCACTTTAGGGGAAAGAAACCCTTTGCGGAAAATGAAAGAAGGATGACGTCCCCATAAGAGCAATCAGCAACACTGTTTTCTATGTTAAGAACCTCATATCAACAGGATGAGCTGGATCAAATGCAGGAAGTGTTAATTTTTCCAAAACAAAATTATGATCCCTAGGAGAAGCCACCTGCTTTCTAGCTGGGTAGGTATGTAGACCCCTTTTCAAAAACAGCTTGATAAGAGAGTGCACTGAAAGAGGGGGAGCAATGGGTAGACATGCTGAAATGGCTAAAAGATGGCCCTTGATAAGAGGAATAAAAAAAAAAAAAAAACAGAATAACAGGCCCTGCAAATATATAACCAGAGAAATGTTAGCCTTAAAAGGGTCTTTGCTCTTAATGTGGCACCAACTAGAAAATGGTTTCCCCTTTGCTAATATATGACTTCCTAGTAGATTTCTTTACCTTCTTTAAATGACTTCTGCAGGTTTTCAAAATGAGCCTGAAAGGTATTGGAATTCTATAATCCAAGCAACCATATGAAACTATTTCAATATGGGATGCATTAAAGAACCCCTATCCTGTGCGAGAAAGCAAAGTCTGTGAGGAAGCTTATGGTAAAATTGCCCTTGACCATTTCCAAAAGCGAAAACCACTTATGCTTGGCCTAGAAGGGAGTAATCATAATCATCTTTTCAAAATGACCCTGAATAGCAGTGGAAAGGTTGGAAGAGCATGCAGGAACATTTCCATCAAAGGAAATGTGAACGCATCCATTGTCTAGACCGGAGTGGAAGGAGTCGTGGAGCAGAATTTTCCAGTTGTTTGTTATAAAATGGAAGTGAACGGATCAGAGGTGTTCCCCACAGCTGGATCAAATCCTAGAAGATGCCCCCGGCTCAAATCTCCACCTGAGGGTCTCTCCTGGTCCTGCTCAACTTTTCTGCCACAAAGTTTGGCTTTGACAGAATGTAAGAAGCATTTCGACTGAGATTATACTGAACTGCTACATCAAAGATTGCCATAGCTGATCTGCAAAGAGGACAAGATCTGGAAACCCTGTTTAAGCACTACATCCCTGTGGTGTTGTCTGTGACCACTTGTAGAGGTCCTATGGACCACAGATAATTGAGAGAGCTGAGTGCATTTATTACTGCCAACACCTCTTTAATGTGTGGGTTTTGGTCTGTTTTTTGTTCCAAGGACTCTGCACCCCCTCCCCCCAAGACACAGCTTCCCAAACAAAATCTCAGACATCTGTTACAGACTATATTGGAGCTTGGAGCTGGAAGGGCGAATGGAAGACCTGGATTCAAATAAAACTGGCCTCTCCATCAAAACAACTCCCTATTTACAAATAAAACTAGGATTTGAAAATTCAGGGCGTGTTTATGATGGGGCCACACAGACTTTAAGTGCCACTACATCTTTCTTATCTGAAGTCTGGCTGGAGAAATCATTAGACTCAGATATATCACGAATGCTAAAATCCGGAAAAATTCTCTTGTTGAAGACCTCAACTTGAGTGGAAAAATTTGGGAACACATCTAGATACAGAGCTAAATTTTCTTGAGAGAGAAAATGGTTGAAGATATATTTCCAGCAGACACCCCAGGAATACTGTTCTTTTAGGGGTAGAATTAGACAATACTTTTGAATGTACTCCTGGAAACTCAGTCATAGGTATATACAAGGCTAACGACTACCAAGGCCTTTATAAGCCTAGCCATGCAATCCAACCCAATTGTGTCCCTTTGCATAATGGACACAGATTAGGATTGGTTATGTTAGTTAGAAAGTTTCGAGAGGTTGTGGGGGTGTATGCTAGAGGCAGACAGTACTGCCCAAGCTATCAGAGACATAGCGGCCAAACCAAAGGAGGATTTCTGATTACCATCCATTGGTCACGGTTACGCTTAGTGTTAGGGATGGACTCTGCTTCACATGATGAGCAGTCTGTTCCAAAACATGGAGATCCTCTGAGACAAACTGGTTCTGAGAATTATCCATCGGGGTATAGATGGCAGCAAGCCCATACCTCCTTTTCATGAGAATCCTCCTCAACTACCAGATCACAAGTTCTTTATCACCACCAGTCATTCAACATCTACTGGCTCAAGGAGTAATAGAACCTGTCCCTCTCCCTCTCTTGCAGGGAAAAGTTTTTTTTTAAATCAAGGATTTTTCTGGTACCAAAGAAAAAAAAAAGCTTCATGGAGCCCAGTCCTAGCTATTTCCTTTCACAACCAGTTTGTGAGAGGTCCCAAGCTCAAAATGTTATTCTTTCACAAACTACTAACACTCCCCCTCCATTCACTTGTCTGGTAACTGTAGACTTAAAGGAAGCTCATCACATTCCAGTAGCTACAGATTTGAAATGTTTAAAGACATGTGTCTGGATCACACCTTAGATTACGCACTATCCAAGCGTGCTCACAAAGTGTCTAACTCTAGTTATGGCTTACTGAAGACCAAGGCATTTTCCTTATTTTGACAAGTTGCTTATCTTTGCAGCATCTTTTCAAAGTGTCAGGAATCTCTTACTGGGATAAAAGACTTCCTTCTGCAGCCCAAAGATGAAATTTCACACCTTGGAGTATACAGACATCTGTGCCATTACTGAGACATGTTTTAAACACACAGAAAACATTCCAGCAGTGCAAGGATTCAGTGCCTTCCACACATTTAGACCATCAGTTGCACAGACAGGGAGAAAATGTGGAGGATTCCCAACCTATATTAGCAACAAGCACAACTCTATGTTGGTTAAACAGGACCAAGCCCTGGAATTTACTGGTCCTGGTATTCACCAATGTGGAAAGTGCTGTGCTGTGCTGTACTGCCCCCCCCCCCCCCCCCCCATGTCATATCCTCACTGGTGAGGTCAGACTACAAAGCTGTCTCCTTTGAAATAAATACACCAAAATCAACTCTATCAGCTCTGTAACCCAAGCAACCCCT
Source organism: Protopterus annectens (assembly GCF_019279795.1). Lineage (NCBI taxonomy): Eukaryota > Metazoa > Chordata > Ceratodontiformes > Protopteridae > Protopterus > Protopterus annectens. The sequence goes on from NC_056745.1 coordinate 1,554,918,659, forward strand.
GTAACATTTAAGAACTATTCCAAAGCAAGCTACAGCCTATTAAGCAATAGCTTGTCAAAATGCAATGCCCTGACAACCCCAAGTTCAATCCAACCTATGCAGAACTGTTCAGAGACCCTGCGCTGTATAGATGCTGCTGTTCCTACTAGAAGTAAGCCTAAAATAAACTGTAACAACAAACCACACTGCTGAATACTAACCTTAATAGGGTGTATAATAAATGGAAAAAAGTCATGGCTAAAATCAAGAAGAGCAACTCCCATTTTTAATTTCTCCAAATCTTTTGGGTTTCTAATACCATGACTGGAATGGACCCTATTCCCAAGTCAAAGGACGATTAAAGTTCATGAAATTAGTATTGTTTCAAACTTTGATGTCAGCCAGAATTGCTCTTCACAGCACCCGCAATGTGCCCAGTTATGACTCCTGCAGTTTGTACTGGGTTACATGGACTGGTAACATATCTAAATAAGACTGTAGATTTTTAGAAGATCCATTGCTCCTACTATTGGAACTGCCAGGGGATCTTTCTTCCACATTGCTCTCATTTCTGCCTGCAGATCCTGATATTTTATGACTTTGTGTCTCTCTGTACACAAGACACTGTAGTCAGTAGGTGTGGCGATTTCAATGATCAATGCTACTTTTGTCTTCTTTTCATGGACCACTATATCCAGTTTTCTAGCATCCATCTTTTGAACTGTTGGTAATGGGTGATCCCATGTGATGTAAACATCATTTTCTATAATGCTTTGTGGCTCATGTTTCAAGTGTTTTTCAGCCACTTCAATACCATAATGTTTGCACAATCCCCAGTGCACAAGTCTTTCCATGTTATTATGTCTTTCAGTACACAGTCCTTCTGCCATTAGTATGTCACAACCGGCAATGAGGTATGCGACTATTTCCAGTTCGGTTTTACAAAACCTACAATTGTCTGTCTCTCCCAGATGTTCAATGGATGTAAACCAAAGTGTATGTAACCCACTATCTTGGGTCACCAATATTAACCTTTCATCTCTTGGTTTGAATTCACCTCTCCTTAACCATTTCTGTGTTCCTTCCTGACCAACATGAGGTTCTTCCACAAGTTTTCTATACTTGCAACTATATTTATGTATTTTCCACATTTCTTGCCTTCTCATCTGGTCCGTCACCTTGTATCTTTCTTTTGTTTTTTTGGCACATTCAGTTGCTGTCTGATTTTTAATCCACTTCTGGTTTGATTTCCATTACTGCTCGACACCGATATGTTTCTGCTAGATTAAGCAGAGGCATCTTAGATTTATTCTCCTCAGGCTTCAAAACTTTCACTATGTTTGGGTCTTGTGAAGTCAGCAGATATATGTGTGGAGTACCACAACTGCAGATCAATACACGTAATCAGTTTCAAGGAGGCCCATCCCTCCTTCAGAACATGGAATATATGATCTTGGTAGCACTGATTTTTATTTGGTGAGAATAAAGCATCCTTCTTGTTTTCCTATCTAATCTATCCAACACATTTTGGGGCCAGTCAAGTCACTCCAGTAAATTAGGACAGGAAGAGCAAATTGCTTTACAGCTTGGATTGGACTCCTAGATGTCAATGCTGTTTCAGGATTAATTTAAGTCTTCTAAAGTATTCCTTACTAAGTTTTATTCGCATTTGTTCAAGTTTTACTTTTGATCCTACATCAATTCACAAAGATTTATTCACTCCCTCTTGCTCAAGTTCTTTTATATCACATCTTGTCCTAAATTGATGTTTTCTGGTGCTGCAATTTTCCTGCTTTAAAGGTTGCTTTTGCACATTTATCAAGACCAAATGACATGCTTACATCATCTGAAAAAGTTTTGACAACTTGCAGTTGTACTTTTAGTTCCTCATCTGATGAACTATTGTTCGTGTCTTTCGGCTTTTCCCGGTTAGGGGTCGCCACAGCGGAACTCCGGTCCACTAATACAGTTTTAAATCATCAACAAAGAGAAGATGAGAAGTCTTTACTCTCTTGTTTTCTAGGAGCCAAATTATAGCCATGGCCTAAGCTGTTAAGTAGACAGCTTAATGGGTTAAGGGCAAGGCAGAATAGCAGCGGTGAGCGTCTCCCCTAGAATATCCCCCTTTGAATTTTATCCCTGGGATAATAATTTGTCCTTTATCATGGCTTAACTGCAAAGTTGTCTGCCACTGTTTCATGGTCATTGTTATGTAGTCAATCAGTGTAGGGTGTATCTTATAATTTTTAAGCACTTTTATCCATGAATGTGGGATACTATCAAATGCTTTTATGTAGTAAATCCATGCCATACTTACAGTCCTCCACTATGACTTTATTTAAACAACAAATGATCCTTTGTTCCATATGACTTTCTTTTACTGCCCTTTTGTTCTACTGCCAGAATTGAGTTTTCTTCTAAATGACTATAAACTCTGTCTGCATCCCGTCTATAGTTTATATGCCATCGAAAGGCAACTTTATTGGTCTATAATTTTTAGGGTAGCTTGCAGGTTCACTCGTAAGTAGGAGCATTGTTTTTCCTGTTAGTCAGGTCGACGTCTGTTTGGGGTGCGCATATAAATAGTTCTTACGCACGGCTAAATCTTTGTGCAAAAAAAGTTAATACTTTTAACCAAAAGTTAGGCACTGCATCTGGGTCTGTGGTTTTCCAATTAGAGGCTTTTCTTAACTATTTCAATCTCTCTGGCTATTACTTCATCCCATTTCATATCCTGTACCTTTAAACTTCTTATTGTTTTACTTTTTCTGACTTCCACGGAGGTGCAGTGGTAGCGTTGTTGCCTCACAGCAAGAGGTTCTCCCGTTCGATTCTTGGCTTGGGTTGGGAGTGCCTTCTGTGTGGAGACTGCATGTCCTCCCCGTGGTCGAGTGGGCGTTTGAAAGACATGCCTTCTCTGAAGGTCGGGCTGGCAACTTGACACCATAAAAAACAACTGCCAATCATTAGCGGACCGGAGTTCCGCCGTGGCAACCCCTAACCGGGAAAAGACAGACAGACAGACAGAGACAAACAAACAAACTTTTACTTTTTCTATCCATTTAGCATCTTTGTTATGTTCCACAGGATCTTCATAAACGTATCCATTTATTTCTTCTTTTTTCGTGGTCGTTCAATTCCTTTTGCCCTGTTTCCCATTTCTCTATAAAACTTTTTTGAGTAATGAATAAATGGCATATTTTGTACTTTTCCTTTATATTTATCTGCGCATCTTCTAAGTTTTTCCACCTGTGCTGAGATTTTTAGTTTATTTGCAATAGTGCATGATGGATCCTGGTCTGTTCTAATACTGTGCATTGCTTTTATCATGTCTATCTTTAGTATTTTTCTTGATCTAGTCCCTCTTCTATATTCTTCTAACAGTGACACTTTTAGTCTTAACTGCTTTATAGTTTCCTTTATTCAGGACTTCCATGATGGTATTCAATTTTTCCCCTTCCTTTCCCTCACTACCCTGTGTTCTTGTGGTAGAAAGTACAGTTGTGTACACTTACCATAAATGTAGATATTCAAGTGTATTCACTGTTGCAGTCATCACATTTGGGTTATCTGCCTGCAGGTAGCCCTCAGCCGATCTGAATACCAGAGTCTTCGGATTTCAGCGTCAGATGCTGTCTCTTCTTCCATGACGTCAGGTCGTCCAGGGTATAAAACATGCAGCCGATGCCATTACATCAGTTTTTCTTGCCCCAGATGTCAGGCGCCCCCACAATGGGAAGCAATTATATGTTATAGTACATCCCCATCAAAAAGCAAATACACCAGAAAAAATAAATATACCAAACAAGACGGAAAGGTAGAGCCAAGAGAAGTCAAGGAGCTGGAGGGAGGGTAACCAGGACTGCAACAGTGAATACACTCTAACATCTACATTTATGGTAAGTGTACACAACTGTACTATGTTCTTCATGTTTCACTGTTGCAGTCATCACATTTGGGTAGAATCCCAAAGCTAAGGAAGGGAGGAGGACGTTAAAGAGCACAGGCATGTGGTAATGCTTGGTGAAGGTATGTACAGAGCTCCAGGTAGCAGCTTCTAGGATGTCCCTCGTAGGGACTCCTCTGAGAAAGGCCACAGAGGTAGATGCAGCCCTGGTGGAATGTAATCTTATCCCCTGTGGGGTAGGTTTTCCATGGTGCTTGTAACAGCAATGAATGCAATGGGCTATCCATTTGGAAATGGTTTGCTTTAAAATGGCCTTCCCCTCTGCCCCTGTAGCAAAGCCAGGTAGCAGCTGCTCAGATTTTCTGGGTGGCTTAGTCCTGTCCAAAAAAAATCTAAGTTGTCTGTGCACGTCCACAGAGTGCAGTATTCATTCCCCTTGGTTTTGTAGATTAGGGAAAAATGTAGGCAAATGGACTGATTTAGGGACGCACTAGACACCACCTTGGGCATAAAAGAAGGATAGGTCCTGAGGGAAACCCTGTCTGCATGGAAGAGAATGAACGGTTCCCACTGCCATGAGGGCCTGTAATTCAGACACTCTTTTTGCTGAAGTGATGGCTAGATGGAAGGCTGTTTTCCAAGAAAGGAATTTCAACTCTGCTGTTGTAGCTGGCTCAAAGTGGGGAAGAGTGAGCTTTTCCAATACAAAGTTAAGGTCCCAGGCTGGAGTGGGAGCTCTCCTGGGGGGTCTTAAATTTTTGGCCCCTCTAAGGAATTGTTTTAACAGGGGGTGAGAGAAGAGGGGTGGACTCAGTATTATAATGTGCTGAAATGGCAGAGGCATGAATTGTAATTGACGAGAAGGATAGGCCCTTGTGGAGCATTTCTGTTAAGTATTGAACAATATGAGGTAAGCTGGGCACTGTTGCGCTCATCCCCTGAGCCTGGCTCCAGGAACAGTATCTTTTCCACTTTTCAGCATAGGCTTTTCTAGTACTAGGCTTCCTTGCCTCCAGAATGACATCCCGCACCTGCTTACTGAGGGTTGCTAGAGGAGAGCTCAAGGAATTAGCCAAGCTGCAAGGTTCAGGGTTTGAAGCTGAGGGTGCAGAATCTAGCCCACCTGCTGGGGCAGCAGGAAAGGGGTCTGAGGCAGGTGCCATGGTTGCAGCAGTGTCATACTGCGCAAGAGGGGGTTACCAGTGCTGGCATGGCCAGTCTGGTGCAATCAGTATTGTCCTTGGCTTGTCCTGTTTGATCTTTAGTAGAACCTTCAAGAGGAGAGGCAGAGGGGGAAAAGCATAAACAGAGAGGCTTTCCCAGGTAAAAGACAGGGCATCCACTTTCCAAGCTTGACTGTGGGGAGTTCTTGTGCGGAATTTGTCCAATTGGTAGTTCTGAGGGAGGCAAACAGGTCTACCTCTGGAGTCAAAAAGAGAAATACCAATGCAGCCCAAAGTAAAATTCACAACTACTTTAATCATCCAAGGTCTAAAACAACATCATCTGTACCTCTGGAGTCCCCCATTTGTTCAAGAGGTTGAATAGTTTTGGTTCTAGTTTCCATTCGTGTGGGTCCATGAGATTTCTGCTCAAGTCGTCTGCCAGTGAATTTAGTTTGCCTGGCAGGAATTGAGCTTGTAGGTGTACTTGGTAGCTCAAGGCTGTGTTCCACAGAGCCATGGCTAGTCTGCAGAGAGGGTATGAGTGGGTTACCCCCTCCTTGTTTATGTACCACATAACTGTGGTGTTGTCGGTCTTTACCAATAGTTGTCCTGGAAGAATACGGTCTTTGAAGTCTGTCAAAGCATTCTGTAACAGCTAACATTTCTTTTTGATTGATATGCAGGTGCATCTGTCTCGGGTTCCATTTGCCCTGAATGCACTGCCCTGCCATGTGAGCCCCCCATGCATAGTCTGTTGCTAGGGTTTGGACGGCAGGGGGTAGAGTGAAAGGGAGCCCCTTGCTGTGGTAGCAGGCCTCTGCCCACCAAAGGAACTCTGTCTTCATACAAGGAATGATAGAAATCATTGATTCCAAGTCCTGAGTATGTTGACACCATAGGCTTTTTAGATACCATTGGAGTTTCCTCATATGCAGTCTTGCATATGGAATTAGTAAAATGCAAGAGGCCATGAACCCCAGGGCTTGCAGTATTTGCCTTGCTGATAGCTGGGGGTTTGTGGCCAGTAGTTTGAAGTGGGTTGTCAAATAAACTTGTTTGGAGTGAGGAATGCCATCTGGGAAGTTGTGCTCATGCTTGCTCCCAGGAATACAATCTGTTGGCAGGATACTAGGTGAGATTTCTTTTCGTTTATGGTGTACCCCAGTGAGGTTAGAAGGTTTTTTTTTTACGAATGCCAGGTGTTGCAATAGCAAGTCCTGGCTTTCTGCCTGAATCAGACAATCAGCCAAGTATGGGTAAATTTGAATATTTTTCTGCAAAATGCAATGGCTGGAGCTGGACACTTTGGCTTATCTACTGCGCCCAGGGTATTCACAAAGGGAAGTGCAGAGAACTGACAGTGCATGGAGCCTGCCCTGAAGCATAGGCATTTCCTGCAAGATTCCCTTACTGGGATGTACAGGTAAGCTTCCTTTAAGTCTAAGGCTGCCAGCCAGGGATCCTTGGCTAGCATTGGAGGAAGCTGTTAAAGAGTTAGCATTTTGAATTTTGGGACTACCAGAAAGGTGTTGAGAATAGAGAGGTCCAGGATAGGATGCCAGGAGTCGTCTTTTCTGGGTACCAGAAAAAGTCTTTAATAAAAACCTTTTCCCCTTTCTTCTGCTGGGACAGGTTGAATAGCCTGGATACTGAGAAGAGAGCGAACCTGCTGTTGGGCCTCCGCCCACTGATTTGTGGGTAGGTCTGGCCAACCATTTGGGGTTGGTAGTGTGTGGAAGTGGAATCTGTATCCTTGGGAAACTATGTTCAAAACCCATTTGTCCTGGATAATGAGTTCCCAGTTTTTTTTTTGCATGCAGGGCAAGCTTTCCTCCTAAGGGAGCAGGTAGATAAGCAAGGCTTGGAAGGGTTAAGGTTAAGTCATTGTACCATTTTACCATAGGGGGATGGCTTACTACTCCCTGCTTTGGAAGTGGGAGCTCCCCACTGCTTAGGTCTGTGCATAGCCTGAGACTGCAGCCTAGGTGGTCTGCTGTTTCTGGGTTTGGACTGAGAAGGCCTGGAAGGGACTAGAAAGGACCAGTTCTTTGAAGGCCAATGCCTACTGAATCTGGGAGGCTGTACTTATAGGAAATCTTTAACAGTTTACATAGATTTAGCTTTTTCTTCCATCCTTTTGAGGACGACTTCTGCTTTGTTGCCAAAAAGGCGGCCTTGGTTTAAGGAAGCATCCAGTAATTTAGCTTTAACATGATCTGGCAAGTTTTGTTCCTTAAGCCAAGCGTGCCTTCTAAGTACAGAGCCAGTGACAGCAGCCATGCAAGATGCTTCTAAAGCGTCAAAACCACATTGCAAAGTATGTTTACCAACTTGTTCTGCCCAATGCATTAAATCTTGTAATTCTTTGTGTTCAGCACAGTCGGGAATCATCATTTTCTGTTTAAGCAGTCCCATAACATGCTGCTGATACTTTAACATATGAAACTGGCAATTCGAAGTCCTAATGGCCAAAGTATCAGAAGTGTACACCTTCTTACCCCATCTGTCTAAGGCTCTAGAATCTCTATCAGAAGGGGTAGGATTTTTGGCAGCAGTGGCCTTAATGCCTTTAGGTCCTTGTGAAATGGTCTCTGGATCCACAGAAGGATTCTTGAAGAGGAACTTGTGAGAGTCAGGTACTCTGTACTACCCCATCAGGTTTTCTGGGAGCTGGAGGTAAAGTGTCTGGGGTAAGGCTGGATTGCAAGAAAGCATAATCAACAATGTCCAGAACAGGAGGGATAGCTAAAGGCCTGTGTTGAATCAGGAGTAGAAACTCCTCAAGTCTCTTTTTGGACTCGGAGTAATTCTGGCTTTCCCAGATGAAATGCTCCTAACAGTATGCAAGGTTTCACCGAAAGAAAGATCTTATGGAGGGGAGGCAGAGGGAATGGAATCCTCTGCATCATAATCTTCATAAGTAGACAAGGGCAAATCCTGGTAATCAGAAGGAGCAGAAAAATCAGATTCCTGATCAGAAGAATCAGAAAGAAATTCAGTTCTACGTCTCTTAGAGGGGGAAGGCTGGCTTCCCCTAATTAAGGAAATAAGGTCTTCAGCCATTCTAAGCATTTGTTTTTGAGGCCTATGGGCCTGAGCATGCAGTTTTGTCGTAGGTTTTCTAGGCATTGTGCGAGTTTTAGGCCTGAGACATTCGGAACGTCTGGATGGAAACAAAGGCGTCTGTTTAATATGAATGTCTGTAGGCCTGAATACACCCTCAGAAGCCGGTGCCTGCACAGCGGCTCCACACCCATCCAAGGTAGAGACATCCGTAGGTTCCATAGTCGAAGAAGCATCTCGCAGCATACCGGACTCCAAATGGGTCTCAGTAGAGGCCTGCGAATCTGAAGTAGCGAGTATCAGGGGCTGCGAAAGTGCCTTACTGAGTACCGGCAGACTGGCGACTTGCTTAACGGAAGCATAGTTGGCAGTTTTGGACCTATGCGGTCTCTGTCTTTATCCTTATGTTTTTTCAAAAGATTGGTAGTCGGATGGCTTAACGAAGCCATTTCAGAGTACGAAAGTAATTAGCTGCAAAAATAGCCAGACAACGAATAGTTCGGGGGTTGAACAAGGCACAAAACTGACACAGAGGGACGTCGTGGTCTGGGCCTAAACAGAGAATGCAGTATGAATGAAAATCTCTAGGAGGTGTTTGCTTTCCACAGGTAAGACCACTTTTACTGACATCGGTTAGAGCAAGAAAAAGGATCCCCAATGGGGTACTTTTCTTTTTTGAAGGCTTCGGGTCTGAAACAAAAATTTCAGGAGTCGGCCGACAAGTACTTGCGAACTGCTTCTGCTTCGGGCACCGCACGGCAAGAAAGATTGATGTAATGCCGTCGGCTGCATATTTTATACCCCTGACGACCTGACATCATGGAAGGAGAGAGAGCATCTGACGCAGAAATCCGAAGACTCTGGCATTCAGGCCGGCTGAGGGCTACCTGCAGGCAGATAGCCCAAATGTGATGACTGCAACAGTGAAACATGAAGAACATCTTTATCAGTTATTAATTTAGCTACACATTAATATATCCTGTTTACTTCGGTTACATCGCATGGATCTCTATGGACAGCCCTAATCACCGTGTTCATTTGTTTGATCAAACTTCTGACTTTTTGGGTTTTATTTACCTTCTGCAATCTATTTCTTTCATTGATCTTAATGTCTATTTATGTCTATTAAATCAAGCAAATTTTCTCATCTCCTTTTCTACAAAACTGAGGGCACATTTTTTGTTTTCCATTTCCTGTGGACATTCTATAGAAAGTTCTATAGCATCTTCCGGTGACACATTCTTTTCAGTTTCTTCCTGTTCCATCCGTTGCTCTGTCACAACTCCCACAATGATAGGAGCTCTCGAAACTAAAAGGACTAATCAAGTCCAACAAGGACAATTAAAACACCTTTTCTGAAAAGGAAAGTAATAGAACAAAAATAAGAAAATGGAAAGCATTTTTTCCCCAAAAGGAAACTTATCTGCCCAGCAAAGGAAAGTACAAGCCAACCAATCTTAGAAAGCCTCAGAAGAACGTACTTTTTGGTGGCAGTAAAACTCCGGAGGGCTTCAGACCCAAACCTGTCTTTTCATCAGCTAAGCTTAAGCTGTCTGATGGTTTAGGTGCATGGAAAGTGCCCTGAAGTTTTGGAAGCTGGTCAAATGTCATATCCTTAGCAGGATATAACCCATATAGCTAAAGCTACTAAAGTTGTGATCAAATTTTGCCTGGGCCAATAAGAGATCACAGAAGTAGTGTTTGGCATTTCTCTTACAGAAGTTCCTTGTGAATCAGTGGAAATGGTGGATACACATATAAGAACATTCCCATCCAAGGCAATGAGAATGAATGCATGTGTCCTCCAAGCATGACTGCAAGCATGTCTGGAACAGAATTTCTCCACCTGTTTTGAAAGGAGGCAAATAGATCAATTTGAGGCATTCGCCACATCTGGACTAGATCCTGGATCATCGCTGCCATGAGCTTCCACTTGTGCAGGTCTGCCAGAATTTGTTTCATCTGTCTGTCACAATGCTTTGCTCCGATGGTATGCATGAAGCCTGAAGAGTCAGAAAGTACGGAGAAGCCTGCTCTCAGGCTATCACTATCGACCAGCACAGAGGGTAAGATCTTGTACTCCCCCTTGTTTGTCACGGTGGTGTTCTTTGCAAACACCAGAAGAGGACCGGAGTCCAGTGGTGATGGACTTCATCTCCTTGAAACTGATGTGCTTGTGTGTGTCCAAGGGCCCCCCAAGTGTCTTTTCTTGCTTCCCTACTGACCCAGCTCCCCAGGCAAAGTCGGATGAATCTGTCTGGACAGATTGTACTGACACAAAGGGGAGACAGGAAGTCCTGGAGTGATACTTAACTGATCTCTCCACCAGTGACCTCTTTGTGATGAAGGGCAGCACTAAAAACGGGAGATGCTGCGTCAAACAATTATGGACATAACACTGAATTTTTCTGAAGTGAAGAAGGTCAGTGGTACCATAAGAATCATGCATGCCCTCAGTCCAAGAATCACTGATAGGTAGGTCACCTTGTTGAAAGCTAACTTGATAAAGGCAGGTACTGCACTTCAACATAGTCAGAAATTGGGAGAGGTACCCTTTTTTAGGACAGAGACCCTTCTTGTTCGGTTTGGTGGAGTTGTTATCTTGATGTTTCCTTTTATTGACGTGGTTTTTGTTTGGCTGGGATGTCCGTTTGTTAGGCCACCGAAAGTTATCTTGCTTAAAGGAGAAGAATTTGAGAATATGGAACATCTTCGACAATTAACCTTAGTCATGCCAGTGTTTACACATCTGATTAGTTGTTGTACCAAACACACAATCAGACTCTAGAGAAGCACTCAAAAGTAGTCAACTTCTTGAACAATGGATCTAGCCATAGCTATCATCTCAGGTGAAAACCCAGTCAAAGACTGCTGTCCCACGAAGTGTTGGATTGTCTCTTTGTGGTATGCACCACAGTACTGGGAGAATACTGAGGGGAAAGTATCAATAGTGGCAATGGATTCTGCACCCTTGACTTCCCCTGCACCTAAAGGGTTTGATTTTCCCATACCTGCAGCAGGCAATGGTACACCACAGAAGATGTGTCTGAGCCTCATTTCACACACAAGATGTGGTACTAGGAGCACCCCAGGGGACCTGAAGGTAACAAAAGGCGAGTGGTTTAATGGGCTGCCTGAAGCTAAGGTTACTTCAGACTCTCAAGCCATAGGTTAAGGCATATTTCTTGATTTATTCTTTTTTTTTTTTTAGATGCAGATAGGGAAGATGGCTGGGGGGAGGGGATCCAAGTCCATCAAGTCAGGGGACAAGAAACTTGCCAGCTGAATACATAGTACTAGCTGCACGGTCAGACCATTTAGACCATTAAGAAGATGGACAAACCCCAGTATTATTCCTCTAAATAGCAACCCAAATAATATTTAAGTCGGGACAACATTCTGAAAGCTGCACTTTTGAAAAGGACAGTATTTTCAGCAACACAGTTTCAAACACAAAATGTACACACACAAGTCCCTAATTTTGTAAATGCTAGTTTCAGTTAAAATAAATGGACAGTCTAAAAAACAGTATTGGACAACAAAAAAAAAAAAAATCAAAACTTGATGAAAAATTCCTGTCAGAAATATTTAACACAAAATTATATCAAAATCGTAATTTAAAGAAAAAAAATGTTTAAAATGCTATAATCCTACTCAAATCACCTAAAATAATCATAACCCCCTAAAGAAAAAAAAAATGCAATATCAGTACATTTTCCAGTCAAAACATCCAAATGAAGCTTTGAAATCAACAGGCCTTACTGTAACAGTCAAAGGAAGAACAGAAATATTTACAAAATTCCTAAATCAAAAGAAAAAAAAAGTCAAAGTAAGAAAATACTATTCAAGCACAGACAGTAAAAACAGAGGAAAGAAAGAAAACCCAAAAGGAGTTTCTAATCCAAGCTCTGCAGCTAATATCACCCAGTCTGAGAGAAACAATGCATCTTCCGCCAACTATGGCAAAAGAAAACTGAAAGGATTCTGTCTGAGAGTGCAAAGGTCTGTACTTGTCCTGCCATGTAGGACTGGTTCTTCACCCTCACAGACAGGCAGTGGGAGGAGTTCTGAACTTTGACAGACTGCCAGAGGGAGGGTAGCATTGCACTACCACCATATACCAGTAAGGCAGTGTGTTTGTTGAACACGGTATTCTTCATTTTTACTCCCAAAATACAGTCAAGTGAATTATTCACACCCCCACAAGTTCTGGCAACTGCTGGTTCTCACTCTTCCCCACCTTGAAACACTAGTCTCCCATTTTTTTTTTTTTTTTTTGCATCTGTGTTGACAGAACGATATATTCATAGAAGGGTCAAGCCCGCTTTGCTCCCCAACCCTCTTTCCACTCACCCTGATGGTAATTCTCTTCATACTTGAAATTGCCGCACTCCTCACTTAACAAGTCTATTAGAATTTAAGACATTAACCAATGCATATACAATAAAAGCATTATCTCCAACGTAGCCATTTCCCTCCACTTAAGATTTCTCTAACCCAATCTCACCCCCCACCTTGTAGTGCTCTTCTTCCTTTTTCAAATAAAGGACCCATAAAATGAAGCAGGACTACATTTTCAAACCTCACTGCTTCACTGACTATAAACTCACTTGTGTTTTAAATTCTCTTTCTTATTGCTATCTTATTACCTCTTACCAACCTCCACCCACTGTAACCCCCTCCTTTAAAATGTTACATTGCAACCACATCCCTCACTTTCTAAACCTGGTTCCAGATCCAGATAAACACCACCTTACTATAAGGATACAACTGTTCTCAAACCTTAACAACCAAATCTCCTCAATGATAAAAGCTATGCCTGCTATTACACACAATCTTAAACAAAAAGTATCTTCTGGAACATAAATCCGAGCCTGTAAACCAGTATCCTATGCACATGACTACAGGGGAGTCAGTATCCATCTGCAATCCAACTTGAACACCAATAATCTAAACCTTGAACACACCCCTAAGGTACACCAACCCATAGACAAACCAAAGCACCTAAAACAGACTAGACTGAGACACAAGTATCAGAAAGTAAACCAGATATTCTAGCTATCTCCAAAACATGGCTAAGAAGTCTATTCCTCAACCTACTTAGACACTATGACAGTTTAGATAATAGGCCACAATGCAGGATAGGCAGAGGAAAGTATAACACTGGTGAAGAAGCAGCCAAAGCTACTAACTCTTCCTGTGTCTACAAGTCAAATAAAACAGATAAAGACTCAAACTAGAACTTAAAATCACCATAAACATCAAAAACTATAATAAACTTCATATTGTTATAGTCTGTTTTCCACACCTTCCTCCACAGCAATTTTCCAAGCTACAATAAGTCAACAATGACAGCATAATAATGCTAATTACAACACAGTCATGCTATCTGACAATATGCAGGGAAAGGTCTTTCTATGCCAATACAAATCTTTAGCAATATTTAAAAAGCCACTACTAGAATAAATGCCAAATTGGGAAGACAAGCACTTTTGGACCCTCTAACAACAAACATCCTTTAAAAGATCCAAAGCATAAAATGGCAACCATATAATCTAAGTGACTACTACCCAGTGGCATGGTTATTTCATTCACACTCCCTGCCCTCTTCCCATCGCCATATTGTCCAGATCAGTTGAAAAACAGAAATGTACAGTTGTGATTTCCCCCACCACCACCATCTATCAAACAAAAGACAGAGGTAGCTCTTCAGCATTTCAGCAAAATGAAAGTTATGCACGCAACCATAACAATAGATCTGAGATATCCAATTTAAGTCTAATTCACTGGTTGGGTCTCAGACCTGGTCTCAGCACCTTTAAACACGCAAATCCAGGGCTCTGACTCCTCCCATAGATAATCATCTGCCATCCACTCCGATTACCTCAGATCAAGCTTGCCAATTAAGTCAAGTCAGAGGAAAAAAATCCAAGGACAACCAAAAATTGGTAGGGGGAAGGAGGGTGGGATGGTGAACTAAATGAAAAGGGAACACAGATCTATCTTTATGGCAAGTACATAACTTTTGTATCTGATGATGTCAATTTTTGTGTCATTCACTGGTTGGGACAGAGTCCCCAGCTACCGAAAGACTCGGGCGCCTCATGAAAGGATATTCATGAGTACTGCGGAGTCAAAGGATGTACGAGATTTGGATTGTACATTCAATTATAGGGAGATACAAAAGTATGAACTATTGACCAAGTCACTGCTGCACAAATTTCATCAAATCGATAACCTTTTCTGAAACACTGATGATGATGAGACTGACCTCATACAATAAGCATGAGAATTTTTAATTAAAGGAATACCCAACTGTAGATAGACACTGGATATGCAATCTGTTAGCCAACGTGACAATGTTATTTTGGATACTCCTTGACCAAGCCTCATTTTAGAAAATGCCACAAACAACTGATCAGATTTTCTGATTTCTCTTGTTCTGAGTAGATAAAATCTCACCTGACTATGCACATCAAACAAATGTAGGATGCATATGCCTTTACCGGAATACTTTGGATTTGGATACCACCTTAGTAATGAAGGAAGGGTTTAGTCTCATGAAAACTCTGTCCTTATGAAATGCTATAAAAGGAGGTTTCAAAACAAAGGACTTGTAGCTCTGAAATCCATTTTTGCTGAGGTGACTGCTAAGGAAAAACAAGGTTTTCCAGGACAGAAACTTTAAATCAGCAGTAGCCGCTGGTTCAAGCGAGAGTCTGGTAATCACCTGCAACATTAAGATAATATCCCAAGCAGGAGCTGGATGCATAATTGGTGGCCTAAGGAGAAGGGTGCCTCTGAGAAAGGCTTTGCTACCTTAAGAGATGCTATAGAATGACCTTTGGCTAATGTGAAAGCAACAGACAGCAGCCAACTGCACTTCAATAGTTGAAAGAGTAGAGCCTCTTTGGAAAAGTTCTGATAAAAACTTGAGAACATCAGCAATTGGAGCAGAAAAGGAATGGATGCTTTTGTTGAGAGCCCAGATCAAAAATCTTTTCCATTTATTACAACTTCCTATTACATTCCCTTTGTGATGCTACCAAAATGTGGACCACTTGATTTGAATACCTGGCAACCCTAGCCATTGTTAAAACTAGATGAACCAAGGAACCACGCAGCTAGACTGAGAACTGCAAGATCCAGCAGAGGATTCCTGGATGGATGGGAAATGAGATCTGGCCTTTTAGGCAGAGTCAAAGGAGGACGTAGTAAATGACGCCACAAGAAAGGGAAAGTACAGTTTTGTACCTACCATAAATGTAGATGTCCGAACAGGATAGCATCTGCAGTCCTTACAAATGGGTTGTCCTGTCGTCAGGCAGCCCTTCGGTCGGCCGGATTCCAAAGTCTGGGTCTGGCTTCGGCTGGTGTCGCACTCACCCGACGTCATCTCTGCTGGTCTTCGGGTATAAAGGCATCAGCCGACGCCATTTTCTTCAGTGTTTCTTGCCCCAGATGCCAGTTGCCCTCTTGGAACACTAAATTTTGGGTAAATGCCAATGTTTCCAATAAAAATAGAAGGCAAACAAAAAATAAGCATGTATGTACATATATACAAACAAATACACCATAAGATATCCCCCCTAGCTAGCTATAAGGAGGGCAAATACCCTAGGAGTACCACAGAGGGAAGGAGGGTGGGTAATCCTGACTGCAGATGCTATCCTGTTCGGACATCTACATTTATGGTAGGTACAAAACTGTACTATGTCCTTCAAGGATGCATCTGCAGTCCTTACAAATGGGTAGAATACCATAGCCAAACTAGGGAGGAGGAAGAAGGATTATGGTGTAGTTAGGATCCCTTGCAAAACAGCAGTGGCAAACCCTGCTCGGGATCTAGAGTATAGAGGTAAGTTATAATGCTTGGCAAATGTATGCACGGAGGTCCAAGTAGCAGCCTCAATAATGTCCTTGGTAGCCACTCCTCGTAAGAAAGCTGTGGTAGTGGCAGTAGCCCTTGTAGAGTGAGGCCTTATGTTCTGTGGAATTTGCTTTCCATGGTAGGAGTAACAGAATCTTATGCAATTTCCTATCCACTTGGAAATTGTTTGTTTGGAAATTGCTTTTCCTTCCCTTCCTGTTGCATAGGCTACTAAAAGCTGGTCTGTTTTTCTATTACCCTTGATTCTGTCCAGGTAGTAGCGCAACTGCCTATGTACATCCAAGGTATGCAAGAGTCTTTCCCCCCTGTTCTGTGGATTGGGAAAGAAGGTAGGTAGGTGGATTGCCTGGTTTAGAGACACTCTGGATATCACCTTAGGCATGAATGTAGGATTAGTTCTCATGGATACTCTATCTTGATGGAAGATTAAGAAGGGTTGTACTGCCATTAAGGCCTGTAGTTCTGAAACCCTTCTTGCTGAAGTAATTGCCAGTAGGAAAGCAGTTTTCCAGGATAGGTGTTGAAGATCTGCTGTTGCTGCTGGTTCGAATGGAGGGAGTGTCAATTTTTCTAGCACAAAGTTCAAGTCCCATGCTGGTAATGGTGGTTTCCTAGGAGGTTTTACATTCTCGATTCCTCTCAGGAACTGTCTGAGCAGAGGATGTGAGAAAACAGGGGGATCGAAGCTGTATTCTGCAGAAATAGCTGATGCATGTATCTTGATGGAGGAGTAGGACAGGCCTGTATGGAGAAGCTCTGCCAAATACTCCAGGATGTTGGCAATATCTACCTTTGACACATCTTTCCCTCTTTCAGTACTCCAAATGACAAACCTTTTCCATTTTCCTGCATAGTTCCTTCTTGTTGAAGGTCTGCGGGCCTCAAGAATAATGTCTTTAACCCTTTGAGATAAATCTGGGTTAGTTGCTGCTATGCAATGTTCCAGGCAGTTAGTTGCAGAGTTTTCAGGTTGGGATGTAGGATGTTGTAGTTGCTCTGAGTTAACAGCAAGGGAATCAGGGGTAGTGTCCACGTTTCCCCTCGAGACATGGTTCTCAGTAATGGATACCAATGTTGCTTTGGCCAATTTGGAGCTATCAGAATTATCCTTGGACGTTCCTCTTTGATTTTCAGTAGTACCTTGTGCATCAAAGGAAGAGGTGGAAATGCATATGCTGTCAGGTCTTTCCAACTGAAGGATAGAGAGTCGACCTTCCAAGCAAGTGGGTGGTATATCCTGGTGCAGAATTTCTTGAGCTGGTGATTGAGTGGGGATGCGAATAGGTCTATTTGTGGTATCCCCCATTTCTTTGTGATGGTCTTGAAGATGTCCGGGTGTAGCATCCATTCGTGAGCATCCAAGGTAGTTCTGCTTAACATGTCTGCTAGGATGTTTTATTTTCCTGGCACAAATATTGCCTGTAACTGAATGTTGTAGCTCAGAGCCATATTCCATAGGTCCAGAGCCATTCGGCATAGGGGGTATGAATGAGTGCCTCCCTGTTTGTTGATGTACCACATGACTGTGGTGTTGTCTGTCCTTATCATCAATTGTCCTTCTTTGAGGAATGGTCTGAAATTCTGGATTGCTAGTTTTACTGCCAGCATTTCTTTTTGATTTATGTGCAGGTGCAGCTGATCTGGAGTCCATAAGCCTTGAATGCAGTGGTCCAGCATGTGGGCCCCCCAACCGAGGTCTGAGGCGTCTGTTGTGATGGTTTGGCTTGGTTGAATGTTGTGGAAGGACAAGCCTGGATTTGACTGGCATGCCTGAGCCCACCATAGGAAGTCTTGTTTCAGGCATGGGATTAGTGGTATTTCGGTTTCTAAGCTGTGCCTGTGTTGAGACCATAAATTCTTCAGGTACCACTGTAGCTTTCTCATATGCAGTCTGGCATGGGGGACCAGGATTATGCAGGAGGCCATGAAGCCCAAGGCCTGCAGTACTTTTCTTGCTGTTAGTTTGTCCTGTTTTGTTAATGCCAAGAAATAAAGAGGAAGTTGTTCTTGTTTTTCTGCAGTTAAGAATGCCATCTGTTTTACTGTGTCCAATTTTGCACCCAAAAATGTTCTTGTTTGGGATGGTATCAGTCTTGACTTTTTTAAATTGACTGTGTATCCCAGGGCTTGTAGTAAGCAAATGACCCTTTGTAAGTCTTGTGTCAGCTTGCTTTGGTTGTCCGCTTGTATCAGGCAGTCGTCCAGGTATGGATAAATTTGGATTCCTTGAAGCCTGCAATGAGCGATTACTGATGCCAGGCATTTCGTGAACACTCTGGGCGCAGTAGATAAGCCAAAGGGCAATGCTGAGAATTGATAATGCTCTGATCCTGCAAGAAATCTGAGGTATCTTCTGCAATTTGGTCGTATGGGGACGTGCAGGTATGCCTCCTTGAGATCTAGAGCTACCAGCCAACACTCCTTGCCCAGCATGGGAAGAAGTTGCTGTAGGGTCAGCATTTTGAATTTTGGAACAATGACGAATGTGTTTAAAGCGGACAGATCTAGAATAGGTCTCCAACTGTTCTCTTTTCTTGGTACTAGGAAGAGTCTGGAGTAGAATCCCTTGCCCTGTTCTGTAGGTGGTACCCTTTCTACAGCTCTCATTTTTGTTAATTGAGTTATTTGTTTTAGAGCTTCTGTCTTTTGATTTGGTGGCAGGTTTGGCATTCCTCTTTTTACTGGTAAGGTGTGGAAATGAAACCTGTAGCCTTGATCTATAATTTGCAAAATCCACTTGTCTCTTGTGATACAGTGCCAGTTTTTTGAAAATAAGGCTAACTTTCCGCCTAAGGGTGCTATTATTTGTTCCCTGGTAGGCGGTGATAGAATCAAGTCACTGTGATTGTGTTGTAGTGGCAGTGGTCGAATCTGTGCCTCGTTGGTTATTGCCTTGCCACTGGCGTCCCCTGTAGGCACCTCCTCTGGTTTGATTTCTGCCTCTGGAACGTCTATTCCTGCCTCTCTGAGATTTAGAGGAGTCTGGAAAGGACCAATTTTTGGAAGGCCAGTTCCTGCTAAACCTTGGGGGCTGAACCTGTAAGAAATCTTTAACTGTTTGTACAGATTTTGCCTTCTCTTCCATTTTCTTCATTACTTGTTGGGCAGGAGAACCAAATAGACTGACCTTATCCATAGGAGCATCTAATAGCTTTGCTTTGACATGATCCGGTAAGACCTGTTCTTTCAACCATGCATGCCTTCTTATAACTGTGCCAGTCATGGCTGATCTAAATGAAGCCTCCAGTGCATCATAGCCACATTTTAAAGAATGGTTACTAACCTGCTGAATGTTATTGACCATCTCTAGAACATATTTCTTATCTAAGGGATCATCAGAAGACAGTTTCTTAGTTAACTGATCAAGCATAAACTCTTGGTATTGGATCATATGAAACTGACAGTTCAGGGCTCTAGCTGAGAGAGTAGCAGAGGTGTATACTTTTTTACCCCATCTCTCTAAGGACCTGGATTCCCTTTCAGAAGGGAGAGGGTTTTTCGCTGAGGTCGAAGCCACTGCCTTAGGTCCCTGGGAAATAGTCTCAGGATCTGCAAGAGGGGCCTTGTATAAGTGGTGATGAATGTCCGGTACCCTGTAAAACCTATCAGGCTTAGCAGGGGCTGGAGGTAAAGTATCTGGAGCAGTACAAACATCCTTAAATGCATCATCCACAACAGGAAGAACTGGAGGTATAGCTAAGGGCCTATGTTGCGGTAAGTGTAAAAAGGTCCTAAGCCTTTTTCTTGAATCTGAGAAATCTTGTCCTTGCCATTGGAATTGCTCTCTCATGGCATGTAAGGTTTCCCCAAAGGAAAATTCCTCTGGTGGAGAGGCAGAAGGAATAGATTCTTCCGCATCGGAATCTTCATATGTAGAAAAAGGAGCCTCTGGATGGTCTGTATTGTCTGTATCATCAGAAGAGTCATCTGAGGACACTGTCTCAGGGTGCTCTGCTCTAGGTCTCTTTTCTGGAGGTTGAGAGGCCCTGTCTGGGTGAGATTGGGATCCCCTTATTAAAGAGATGAGATCCTCTGCCAGTGTAAGCATTTGGGAACTGGAACTGGGCCTGTGAGAGGGGGGCTTAACAGGCACAGACTTAGCAGATTTGGCTGCTTTAGCCCTGGCAAAGGCCTTTATAGACATGGCTGCAGGAGGCCTAGCAGCACCACGTGCTGGGGTAGAGACATCCAAAGGGATGGTATCCGATAAATCTTGAGAAACCACATTAGTAGGCAAAACTTCAGAGGCCGATTCAACTAGGGTAGAAGGGGCCTCGGTAGTAGTCATGGATTCGGCTGAGGATTGAACCATTTGCTCGGTTTCGGCCGAAACCGAGACACTCGCGGTTTGCTTAACTGTGGTTTCGGCCGAAACCGCGGACCGTGAGTGTCGGTCCTTCTCTTTGCGTTTCTTAACAATTTGTGTAGTCGGAGGATCCGACGGCATGTTGTACGCAAAATCTGAGCCGAAAAACTGTTCAGCAAACTCCGACCGACGCCTAAGCGTTCGTCGGTTGAAGGAAGCACAGGCTAAACAAGCTGCTACGTCGTGGTCTGGGCCTAAACAAGGTAGACAGTAAGAGTGGAAATCTTTATGAGGTATTTGTTTTCCACAAGTTAAACAGTTATTTACTTTTTCTGACATCGGCTGAGGCAAGAAAGAGTCCCCAACGGGGTACTTAGCTTTTTAGAAGTCTTCGAAGTAGTATTCGGTAGTAGTAATCTCTGGATCTGACCGACCGGCACTTGCGAACAGCTTCTACTTCGGGCACCACGCGGCAAGAAAGACTGAAGAAAATGGCGTCGGCTGATGCCTTTATATCCGAAGACCAGCAGAGATGACGTCGGGTGAGTGCGACACCAGCCGAAGCCAGACCCAGACTTTGGAATCCGGCCGACCGAAGGGCTGCCTGACGACAGGACAACCCATTTGTAAGGACTGCAGATGCATCCTTGAAGGACATCTATAATCTGCTGGGGCCAATCTCATCTGCTACTTCCTGACTGAGGGACCACTAATGAGGAAGAAAAATGCATCTATTCAACCTGTCTGCCAAGATACTGGAACTCCCTGGTATGTGTACTGCTATTACAAACTGATCAGAGGCAAATGCCCATTGCCAAACCCTCATGGCTTTCCGAAATAGAACATATGATCAGGTCCTGCCCTGCTTGTTGAGGTACCAGACTACAGACATATAGTCTGCCTGAACCACAATCACACTTGCTGGAAGACAGTCTTGAAAGGCCTGCAACACATTTAGGACTGCTCTCATTTCCAACACACTGATGTGAGACTGAGCCCTCCAAAGGAGACCAGGTACATTCGACCATCTTCCCTTTGTAATGACCCCCCCCCAGACCTTAAACTTAACTGCTTCTGCTTCAGGCACCGCGCGGCAAGAAAGAATGAAGAAAATGGCGTCGGATGCATCTTATATACTCCTGGCGCACTGACGTCAGGGAAGAAGCGACAGCAACCAACGCCGGACCAAGACTTTGGAACTCTGGCCAACTATGGGACCGCCTGACAGCAGGATAACCCAAGTGTAACGACTGCAGCAGTGTAACACGATGAACATCTGAAGAGATTTCTTATTTGTAAGTACCGTTCTTCGTTTTCAGATACTTGGAGACATCATCAACAAATGGTAGTATGGGAAAAGGAACTCAGTGTAGCTGGTCTGTGGGGCCTTACTGACATTCAAAAAAATAATGGATAGCTCATACCCCTGAACTTCTTAGCACAAAAAACCCAAACAAAGCCAAAAAAAATGGACAGATATTAAATATCACTCTGAAAACAAATGGTACTCACATATAAGAAATCACTTCAGTTTCACTGTCTTTAATACTACCAGTTTAGTTAGTTACATTATCTGCGACCTGCTCATTGCATTTTCTCAGCACTGCCTCTACATCCGTGAGATGTTTGAAATGTGGTTGCGATAATACGCAAGTACCGACTTTTATAGGTCTTGTGTTGCTGGCTGTGTATGGTTTGGTTTAATTATTATTTATGACTCTAGCTATAAAGACTAGTCGTCATCTTCTCCTTTCGGCTGCTCCTATTAGGGGTCACCACAGCAGATCATCAGTTCGAAGAACAAGTGGCAGTAGAGTTTTACTGTGTCGAGTTGTCAGCCTGGTGCCCAAACGTCATCAAAAGGCACACGTTCGCACACACTCACACCTAGGGCCAATTTAGAAAATCCAATCCACCTACAGCATGTCTTGGGAATGTGGGAGAAAACAGGAGCACCTGGAGAAAAAACACGGAGGATATGCAGACTCTGCACAGAAGGCACCCCAGCTGAGAATCTTAATGGAGAACCTCTTACTGTGACATGACAATGCTAACAGCTACACCACTCTGCTGACCAGCTATAAACACTAGTCTGCTGGAGTTTTTCAACTGTTAAGTGCTATTCATCATCATCATTGTAACATTGTGTATACAACTTGAAAAGTAACTATCAATAGTAAACTTATTACTTTTATAAGTAACTAGCACAACACTATTCACAAATGACATAGGATTATTTTCAAAATTTCAGAAAGCTGGGCTAGTATAATCTCCTTCTGTTACATTTCTATATAAATCATATTAACATTCACAAATGACATAGGGAAATACTGCCAGTCCAGCTATGTCACAGGGTCCGAAAGGTAGATTGAGCACATCCAAACATCTTCCCCAACACAGGAATGATGGACTGAATCATGACCATCCGAAACTTGGTCTTTCTGACAAACTGGTTTAAATGACTGAGGTCCATAAATGGCCTCAGGTCCCCCTTTCTCTTTGGTACTAAAAAGAATCTCAAGTACATGCTGGATTCTCCCTGGTCTAGTGGGACCTGCTGGAATATTTGTTTTTGTAGAAGTGATCTGACTTCTGCAGATTCTCATTAGTGGGGTGGAACATGCAGAATCCTTTTCCTGTGTTTTGGAAGAGAAATAGAGAATTTTGTATCCTTTGATTACTATTCTTGACACCCAAGAATCCAAAATGATGGCTTGACAGGCTACTGGGGTAAAGAAATGTAACCCCCCAACTGCCTCCAGAGTGTGGCAGTTGGGCAACCTTTCAGGAGTGCTGGAAGGATTTCTCAGAGAAGAGACAGCAAAATCCTTGCTGTTGGAGACCACCTCTGTCTCTACGTCAACATCCATTAAAAGGAGCTCCCTCCTCTGCCTCTGGAGGGTTTCTCTGAAGAAGTGTCCTGGCAAAAAATCCAGAGTTTTTCGAAACCATATCCACTTCTCCTCCTCCTGCTTAGAGAAGGACCTTTGAGGTGTCAAATCTATCCAATGACCTACACTCTATTAGGTGAATGGACAGGAACTCTCTTTCGAGAGATCCTTTTTTGTGCCTGCTGAACGACCATGAAATCTACAGGAGGTCCTTTGCTCTAATGTGCTCTGAATGCAAGTGCTGAGAGGACTTATCAAGTCTTTTTGGAATTGGTTCCATAGAGTCCAGTTCCTTCCATGTCTTCTGCATAATAATGTACATGAAGTATTTCCAAAGGCCTCCAGGAACATGACTCCTCCTGGGAAGGTGTAAAGGCTGACCAGCCTCCTTTCTGGGAAGGTGTAATGGCTGACCAGCCTCCTTTCTGGGAAGGTGAAATGGCTGACCAGCCTCCTTTCTGCTTTAGTAACTCTAAGATCTTTTATTTGAGCGCTTTTGTCAATTTTTAACTATGACTTCTTCAGAATAAAATCAAGTTACCCTCAGAGTCTTATGTAACCAGTGCAATAAATCAATTATAAAAACACTTGTAGAATCTACATCCACTTTTAAAGGTACAGGCTCCCATAATACATTACAGTCATGTAAATTTTTATAATTTTTTACCAAAGATGTTATATCTCTTTATATATATTTTCAAAACCAAGAATAAATAAAATCAGTAACATTCTTGTCATGGTTGTAAGAGACATTAGCTGACAGGTTCAGAGCAAACCCCCCCCCTCCCCACCAAAAGGGCAAATATCTATCCCAGCAGAGTGCTGCCCTCCTGACATCTCAGATGCTCAGGTAAGAGCCGCCCTCTCCAAAGCACAAAACACAGCATCAATGGGACTAGACGGTGTCCCGGGCTACGTCCTACATGAACTCCAAGAAGAGCTAAACCCAAACATAAAACTACTGTTCAATCTCAGCCTTACTACAGGATATGTGCCCAAAGAGTGGCGTACAGCAACAGTGGTCCCTTTCCATAAAGGTGGTGCCTCAACGGATCCTGGAAACTATCGCCCCATAAGCCTGACTAGCTTGGTCTGCAAAGCTATGAAAAGGATCATCATGGACCTCATAAATAAAGATATTGGGGACCTACAGACACTGGATCCTGCCCAGTTCGGCTTTGTTAAGGGCAGATCCTGCCTCTTAAACCTGGTTGATTTCTTTGAAACAGTCACCAAGGCCATTGACGAGGGGAAGGTGGTCCACACAGCCTACCTGGACCTCGCAAAAGCCTTCGATACAATACCCCACTCGGGCATTATAGATGAGCTCACCAACTTAAATATAAACCCCTATGTCACTAGATGGATTGCAAACTGGCTCAAGGACAGAACCCACATGGTTAGAATTGCTGGAGCCATGTCAGACTCCAAACCAGTTACAAGTGGTGTCCCACAAGGCTCAGTCCTGGGACCTCTCTTGTTCGGTATATATTTCTCGGAGGTACAGGCCAACACGGAAGGACTGTGGCTGACCAAGTTCGCAGATGACTGCAAACTGGGCGCCATAATAGACTCTCCAGCCGACACAAGCATCCTCCAAAAAGGCCTCATAGAAACAGACAACTGGTGCCAGAGTCACGGCCTCAAGCTAAATGCCAAAAAGTGTATAGTCATCCCCTATGGCAAAAACAAAGTACCCACAAATTACCACATAGGTGGTAATCCATTAAGTACAGAAGAAGTAATTAGGGACCTGGGGACCCAAGTTGATCGCAATCTCTCATTTGACAACCACGTGGCCAAAGTGGTTAGAAAAACATTTTATATAGCCCATCTAATCATGAAGGGATTCACATCTAGATCAGGGGAGGTCATCGTGCCTCTTTACTCATCCCTCATCAGGCCCATAATTGAGTACAATGCCCCTTTTGGGATGTACCCTACCAGACACCTGCAGCAACTGGAAAGACCCCAAAAGTACCTCACCAAGAGGATCAAAGGGCTCAAACAGATGCCATATGCTGCCCGGTTAAAGAAACTCCAGCTCTACTCAGTGGCATACTGCCTGTTCAGAGGCGATCTGTGCCTGACGTATAAAGCCATGTCCAACCCGGAATTAATGGACATGCTGCACCTCAGAAAATCCAAATCCCATCGAGCTCTGGCTCGAGACTTGAACCTCAGCACTGAAATAAATAGGACATGCTGGAGGGACAGATTCATAACCCAGAGGCTCCCTTCACTCTGGAATAAAATCCCAGTCCAGGTTAGGCAGAGTCCCTCATTGACTCTCTTCAAGAGGAATCTTGATGAGTGGACAGGAGATCGTAGGTTTACCCCGGGTATCACTTCTGTGTCACTGTTAGACAGAGGCACAGTATACTAACCTCGAAAAAGGGCATAGCAAAATAAATTTAAAATGGGTGGCGAAAGCCAAACACATTCTGGCTAGGCTTATAAATGCCCTAGGGCAGATAGCCTAGTATGAACCTATGAACCTATTAAATATTTAAATGCAGAAGTCTGCTTTTAATTAAAAAATGCTAAGTGAGACCATATCTTTAAGCCCTGGGCTAGTGGTGGCATTGACCCTCAAATGCCATAATAGTGTATACTCCAGCATATGGTCAATAGGGCCACCCCTTTTGTCTATGATGATCTGTTCAAGAACTATAAACTTGAAATAGTGACCTGGGTGAAGTTTAATATGGGCTCATCCTCACATATACTCCACAGTTCCCACTGATTCGGCACATTGTTTTCAAAAACTGGTTCATCCTTAACGGTGATGAAAGCATAGGTCAGAAGGTTGGTGAAGCCACTGTAGTGATTTACAGAAAGGACACCAGCATCAAGAATATTCTTGAAAGAAATCCATCTAGTACCACCGGTAGACTGGGAAAAATGACATGTGGGCAGTGCACGCAGTGTAAGCACATACTAGAGGGAAATTAGAAGTTATGTACTCACCATACCGTTCCATCTGAGTAGGTGTATTCATTTGTCTGCAACCTGTGGGTTATGGATCCGATATCGGATCCGAACCGGCATGGTTTACCAGCTATGGATCCAAGCTCTCAGCTCCTCCCCTCACCCATAATGCCCTGCTCTACCCTCATGACCTCAGATCGAGTTTGCCAACAGCAAAAAACACCCTGAAAAGGGTAACACACCATATGCAGGAAACTGAAAGGCCAGGGGGATAGGAGGGCGGGATGGTTGCAGACAAATGAATACACCTACTCAGATGGAACGTTATGGTGAGTACATAACTTCTAAATCTGAAGTAGGAGATTCATTTGTCTGCAACCTGTGGGACAGAGTCCCCAGCTACCTGAATCTTGGGCGGCCATCATGGAAGGATATTCCGGAGCACCGCTGAGCCAAATGATGCTCTACCCTAGATGCAAGATCCAACTTCTAGTGGGAAATAAAAGTATGAGATGAAGCCCATGTGGCTGCTGCACAAATATCATCTAGAGGAATCCTAGCCTTAAAGGCTGCCGAGGTAGAAACTGACCGGGTTGAATGAGCGTGTACACTCTCCGGTGCGGGCCTTCCTGAAGCTTGATAAGCCAACAAGATACATTGTGAAATCCAACGAGACAGAGAGACTTTAGAAATTGGCTTGCCCAAATTAAATTTAGCAAAGGAAATGAACAACTGGTCGGATTGCCTATGACCAGCCGTCCTGTTTAGATAAAATCTAAGTTGCCTGTGAACATCTAAGGAGTGAAGCTTATATTCACCTTTGTTTTCATATTTAGGGAAGAAAACAGGGAGGTTAATGGATTGATTAATGTTTGCTTCAGAAGCTACTTTAGGAAGAAAAGACGGGTTGGTCCTGAGGTAAACACGGTCCGGATGAAAGACCAAGTAAGGAGGTTTAGCTGATAATGCTTGGAGCTCTGAAACTCTCTTGGCCGAAGTAATGGCTACTAAAAAGGCAGTCTTGAACGACAAGAATTTGAGATCTACCGTAGCCGCCGGTTTGAAGGGGGGGAGCGGTCAAGGCCTGGAGAACTAAAGAAAGGTCCCAGGGAGGAACCGCTTGCTTTACAGGGGGCCTGAGAAGGAAAGTACCTTTAAGGAAAATTTTACACAACTTGGCTGACATGAGTGGATTAGAGTCATGACCAATGTGATAATGTGAAATTGCTGCAAGTTGTACTTTGACCGTGGAACTGCTAGCACCATCGTTAAAAAGAGTGGTTAAGAAATCAAGCACCAACGGGAGAGGAGCAGTGAAGGGATTCAGGCCTTGCCGCTCCGCCCACAAAGAAAACCGTTTCCACTTGCTACGGTAGATTTTCCTAGTGGATGGTTTATGAGCTGCCACCAGGATCGCCTTAACAGGGGACGAAATACCGGGAGTCCTGATCAAGAGTGGAACTGGAGCAGCCAAGCGGTCAGCTTCAGGTTGTCCAGGTTCGGAGGAGATAGGCAGGATGGATGAGCTATCAGATCCGGGATGGGATCTAGAATCCAAGGAGGATTCACCGAGTGAGACCTTAGGAAGGGGAACCAGATCTGTCGAGGCCAAATCGGAGCAATGAGAATCATTCTGCACCCCACCAAACGCTTTCTGAAGAACTTGGAGCATCAGAGGCAAGGGGGGATAAGCATACAGAAGACCGGGTGGCCAAGCATGCACCAGAGCGTCTCTTGGAGAACCTCCTGGAGGAGGTATCAGAGCGAAAAAACTGTCGCACTTGGTGTTTGAGGGAGAGGCAAAAAGATCGCAAGAAGGAGTTCCCCACCGTGCGAATATGCGTTCCGCTACTTGAGTATTGAGAGACCACTCGTAAGGGGTCAGAATGGTGCGACTGAGCTTGTCCACCAGGATGTTGGACCGACCCGGAATGTGCGTTGCTATGAGAAAGCGGTTGGTGGAGATTGCCCATTCCCAAACCCTCATGGCTTCTCGACAAAGAGGGTAAGACCTGGTTCCTCCCTGCTTGTTGATATACCAGACAACCGACATGTTGTCCGATTGAATCGCAATTGTTCCCAAGGGAAGAAAGTCTTGAAGTGCTAGCAACGCTAAGAGCACCGCTCTCATCTCTAAGACGTTGATATGCAGTAAGGTCTCTGAATCGTTCCACGTGCCTTGGACGGTCCGGCCTGCAAAATGCCCCCCCCCCCACCCGAGGCGGGAGGCGTCCGTGGTCGCGGCAAACGAGATCTGAGGTCATGAGGGTAGAGCAGGGCATTATGGGTGAGGGGAGGAGCTGAGAGCTTGGATCCATAGCTGGTAAACCATGCCGGTTCGGATCCGATATCGGATCCATAACCCACAGGTTGCAGACAAATGAATCTCCTACTTCAGATCGGGGTTTTACTCAAAGGTTATGGATGGGTTAGATATGCCAGCATTTGTCAGACTTGTTCGTGCTTCTATATCGGAAAAAAAAAAATGCTTTTAGAACTTGCATTTACCAACATGTTTATGATATAACCAAATGTAACATCACAAACGCATTAGCCAAACATATTAAACTTCACCCAGGTCACTATTTCAAGTTTATAGTTCTTGAACAGATCACAGGTGAAAGGGGTGGCCCTACTGACCATATGCTGGAGTATAAAGAACTATTATGGCAACTGAGGGTCAATGCCACCACTAGCCCAGGGCTTAATGATATGGTCTCACTTAGCAGTTTTTTTTTAATTAAAAGCAGACTTCTGCATTTAAATGTTTAATGTCTCTTACAACCATGACAAGAATGTTATTGATTTTATTTATTCTTGGTTTTGAAAATATATATAAAGAGATATAACATCTATGGTAAAAATTTACATGACTTGCTAGTAAAATGCATTAAGGGAGTCTGTACTTTTAAAAGTGGATGTACATTCTACAAGTGTTTTTTTTTAATTGATTTAATGCACTGGTTACATAAGACTCTTGAGTGTAACTTGATTTTATTCTGAAGAAGTCATAGTTAAAAACTGACGAAAGCGCTCAAATAAAATTTTACTTTTTCCTGGTTGTCCAGTTCGCTTTGAATTTTCTCAGTTTTGCTCCTTTTTGGCTTACAATGAACTCTAAGATCTTGCCAAAGATGGCGTCTTTGAAAGGAGACTTGGGGATCCTTTCCCTCATCGAAGTCCGTGTCTTCTGTGACGGACTCTGGAGAGGAATCAATGGAATCAATGTTTTTCCGCTTGCACATCCTCTTTCCAAAGACTGACTGCTCTGTGGGCTCAGTGATAGGCTCGGAAATGGCTTTGGAGCTCAACTCTAGTATCTCTCCTGTGGCCTTGGGAACTGACTGCCCCTGGGTAAAGGAAAGATAGGAGTAAGGCAGACTCTATCCAAGGTGGATGGCAGGAGATTATGGGTAGGGGAGGAGTCATAGCCCTGGATCCATGTATTTAAAGGTGCCAAAACCAGATCCAAGAAGCAACCAGTGAACAAAATAAAAATGGACAACACTGGATACAGTATTACACACCTTCCACTAACCCAAAAGAGGGGTGAGGCAATCACTGCCCCCCCCCCCGTAGTGTGACACTGCACCAGCATCCTCTATCTTCTTAACGGCCCTGGACATAAGTTGGGTTGAGGCTGGGATAGGTGAAAGTAGGTCCTGCAGGCCCAGTGAACAAGGAGAGGAACTGGATGCAGCTAATTTTCTGCTACAGACTGGCAAGGAGGATTAAAAATAAAACCATCACAGCTATGGAAAAGGAGAGTTGTCACAGAAGCCATCTTTACAGATCTTAAAGGGGTCTTTGAAAGTGTTAATCACCAACTCCAATTACAAAAGTTACATTTACTCGGATTTAGAAATAACATAATATCCTGGTTTGGCAATTATTTGCTAAGCAGATATTTCAATGTCAAAACTGGAACCTTTAAGTTAAAGGATATTTCACTGAAAGTATCCCAAAAGATTTGATCCTATCACTAATGTTATTCTCAGTATTTTGTATTACAGTCATACTATCAGTAAATAGCAATGTGTACATTGCTAATATAATAATATACACTACAGCCAATACCAAATAACTACAACAATCTTTATAAAAAGACTCCATTGCTCTGTTCTACTGGTAACTAGAAACCTACAATAAATTGACAAAAAACTGCCATTGTGACTTTGCGATCATAGAACACACTAACCAGCTTGAGACCCCTAAAAATGATCACCCTGAAATTCTATTCTTAACTCAGTCCTATCATACAGAGCCTAAGTCCTATCTCAGACCCCATTCACGCTCAAAACACTTGTACAGGAAACACGGTTAAAAAGGTGGTGGCACACCTTAAATATACTTACTCTACCATCTCAAACCACCTCATCCTTGAAGCCAGGACAGCTATACCAAAAAGGTATTAATACCAAAACTGGAATACACACTACCCAAGCTCACACTATATTCTGCCCTTAATAACAATTTAATACAAGCCACTACCAATGCTATCTGCCAGCTTATTAATCCAGCTCCTTAGCATAAACATCACTACATCTTTCTAGAGAAGGCTAAAAATCCCAGCCCCCCCCCCTCATACCCACTACAGCTACATGACAGCATGTCTCATCTTCAAAATCCTCCACAACTTTACTCCCCCTCCCTGAGAGCTAAACTACAAGTTACATACTCAACAGGATATCTAGATAACACAATGATGATCGTGAGACCACTCATCCTTCATAAGGGGAAAGAAGCTATAACAAAATTATACTTGTCACTTGAAACAGGGTCTCTCAGAAAATATAGGAAAAACAATAAAAACGCATTTGTCTATAAATTATATAGGACCACCTAAAAGCACCTACAAATGCTTCTGCAATATAAAACCAGCCCTCGTCTGTAAGAATCTCTAGATGAAGCAATATCCTAGACCTGGTCATTACCAACATGGGCGACCAGTGTTCCAAACCAGAGGTCAATTCCTCATTGGTCAGATCAGACCACAAGCTAGTCACCCTAGACATCTACATCCTGTCCCCACCTCCCATTAGGGAAACCTCCGTAAAAAAATTTCTCCAAAGCCAACTTCACGACACCCATGCAGACGGACAATAGAGGTATGACTGCTGAATCCTACACAAATACACTTTATAAGCACTTAAACGAGTGCATGGATTATGCCATCCCCAACAGAACCAAGATGCTATCCTACAAAAAAGGAAGCCAATCTGGTGGTCCCCTGCCATAAACAAACTCTACAACAGAAGAAAGAAACTGTTGCAAAAAAGAGTAAAATCCCATGACTGGAGGAACTCCCTGGTCAGCCTCAGTAAGAAGCTGAGATCCCTCATAAAATCCTCCAAAGCTAGTTATGAAAACAAAATCACCACTGATTCTAAAGACAACCACAAAGCATTCTACAGCCATGTCAAGAATCTCAATGGCACCACTCAGATCTGCTCTGAGTTACAGCACAATGGTACTACATATACAGAACCAACTGATATTGCCAACATCCTGGCAGATGGATTCAGTGCTAACTTTATCCCCCCCTCTCATCCCCAAAAGGGCACACCTCTATACCAGAAGAATGCAAAGTTCCTGTAATCACTGCTGCACAGGTAAAAAACACACTCTCCAAAGCCAAGAACACAGCATCCATTGGACCTGACAACATCCCAGGCTGCGTTCTACATGAACTACAGAATGAACCTACACCCCACCTAAGCACCATGTTCAATCATAGCCTCACCTCAGGCTATGTGCCCACTGAATGGCGCACAGCGACAGGTATCCCACTACACAAAGGGGGAAACCACCACTGACCCTGGGAACTACCGCCGCATTAGCCTAACGAGCCTGGTCTGCAAGGCCATGGAACGTATCATCATGGAACTTATAAACAAAGATATTGGTAATCTCCAAACTCTGCCCCCCCCCCCCAGTTCGGGTTTGTAAAAGGCAGATCATGTAGCCTAAACCTGATCGACTTCTTTGAAGCAGTCAGTCACCAAAGCCATAGACAAGGGCAAGGTGGTTCAAATAGCCTATCTAGATCTCGCCAAGATTTATGACACCATCCCCCACTCTGGAATTATAAACTCAAAAGACTAGGTATAAATCCCTATGTCACAAGATGGGTTGCCAACTGGCTCAATGACAGAACCCACACTGTGAAAGTAGTAGACTCCAAATCTGACTTCAGACCAGTGACAAGTGGAGTACCACAGGGTTCAGTCCTGGGTCCTCTCCTGTTTGGTATCTACATTTCTGAAGTACAGGCTAATACAGACGGTCTTTGGCTAACGAAGTTCACAGATGACTGCAAACTAGGAGCCATAATCGAAACTCCTAACAGTGAGGCCCTTTTGTAGGATGCCCACATCGAGACAGATGCCTGGTGTCAAAGCCATGGCATCAAGCTCAATGCCAAAAAGTGCATTGCCATCTCCTTTGGTAAAAACTCTGTACACATGAGCTACTACATAGGTGGTAATCTACTTAATACCGAAAGTGTGATAAGAGATCTTGGGACACAGGTGGACAGTAGTCTTTCCTTTGATAATCACATCACCACAGTAGTCATTTCTACGTGGCACACCTCATCACAAAAGGTTTCTCATCCAGTAAAAAAAAAAAAAAAAAGAGGTTATTGTTTCCCTCTACTAGTCACTCATTAGACTCACTGTAGAGTACAACACCCCTTTTGGTATGTACCTCACAAAGAAGATTACTGGCCTCAAACAGATACCCCACGCAGACAGTCTCAAAAAACTCCAGCTTTACTCTGTCGCATATCGCCTACTCAGATGCGATCTCTGCCTAACATACAAAGCTATGTCAAACCCAGAGCTGTTGGACATGCTCCACTTAAAGAAATCCCAATACCTCCGATCTACACGCTCAATGGACCTAAACCTTGTCACCACAATAAACAGAACATGCTTGAGGGATAGATTCCTGTCCCAGAGACTTCCCATACTCTGGAACAAACTACCTATTTATATCAAACAAAGCTCATTAGCACTCTTCAAGAAAAATCTTGATGACTGGATGAGAAATAGGAAATTCATCCCAGGGATCACCTCTGTGGTTCTGCTCGACAGGGGCACAGGAGAATAATTTTCTTGGGTGGCAAAAGCCAGGGTACCTTTTTGGCTAGGCTTATATAAGCCCTAGGGCCAATAGCCTAGTACCTACCTATTAATATCTCCAGTTGGTTTGACATCTCATTTTGAAAGTGGATTACTTCCACGTGCATATATCAAACACTGTATATACATGCTTCACTTTCTCTATTCCCTCACCTCTCTTTCTCTTACATGTCTCTCAGTCACCCTACAACAAAAGTTATGCTTAACTGCCCCTCCAATTTATCTTCTATGTCTCTGTTTCTCCCACTACTCAGAAGTAACTTGCCAGGTAGAGTATAGTATGCATCAGAGTAAAACTGCATAATGAAGATACTCAAGATTAGATGAAACATTCTGCATGGTTTCAAACAGACATTTTTTTTTATATAGTCCAGACTCTTATACCATGTATCATTTGTTATTCTGTAACATACTCTGTGCACCTGCACTCAGGTTATGGCTGTAAAGGGCAAAGAGACTGGACCACCCACTCGTGTTATCAAGCAAACAAATAGGATAAGAACCTACTAGGAAAGACGTTATCTGAACCATCTGTGAAACTGCACCCTTTAGTTGAAAGGAAAAGTAGTGTACGATGGAAATGCACAACAAACTTGGATACAGATGTGCATGTTCAAAAAGATTTGACTAACATAATTCAGAAGCCATAATATTCAGTACTAACATGGGTCCTTTAGTGTGGGACACAATTAGAAATGTGTTGAGTCTGTTTGGTATAATACCCTTAACTTAAGCAGGTTCTGAATGGTGTTAAGGCATGGGAATTAACTGACAAAACAACTCAGCAGTTGTGATGGCTCACAGATGGCAATGCTAACGGTTATTTATTTACTTGCACTTAGAAAGACACCTCTCTTAAATGGAGATAGGACCTTACTCATAACTTATGATTCACTGGAAGTGACAGTTGACGTCTGCTGTAGCAAGAGTAGTGCAGCAGATGTGGAATGTAGTGCAAACTGTGACCCAGAAGAAACTCTGGAAAGCTATATAACAGAGGAAGTAAACAGAAAACAAATGTTTGACTTAGCAGAATGGCAAATACCTAGAAAAGAAAGTAAAGTAACAAATACAGATGAGAAGTATGAGAAATGGAAAAACAAAAACAGGGCAAAAGAAAGACTTCTGAAGTGGGAAGAATGACAGAAGTGGAATGCAAGGGAAAGGTAAGCAGGTGGGAATAGACTATACCCTGACTTATCTACTCAAGAAGAGTAGGCAGAATGACAAAATAAAATTTTAGTATGAGAGAGAGACTGAGAAAAATGAGCAAAAGTGGAGAACTCCCCGAGAAAATTAGTACTGATAGGGAAGTGAGCGCCTAGTACCTAGAGGCACATTGAAAGCTATTGCACAACTAGGCACAGACACTCCCATGTGTCTCTTTAAAAAAAAAAAAAAAAAAGCACGACAGCATACACCGACATTAATAGATACAGGATGAGAAGAAATAACCATTTTTGTTAGAAATCCAAAAATATTTTGAGGACAACTTTTAGATACAGATGGTTACTGTGAAGCAGGGATAACAAGGTATTAGGACCAGTATAAAATTCAGTTGTGGGGATAGACTGCCCATGTCAACAACGGAAAACATTTTAGGACTAGATGCACGATATAGTAGGTAAGCTGCATCTTTCTTTTTTGGGATCAGTGCTGATGCAAAGTGGAAGCCACAGTGTATTTTACTACCAAAACCATATTATGAACCTAAAACAGTGTTGTCTTTGGGGGTGGGACATGATAATTCCTGGATACTTCTGGAGATTGGCAAGTGGGTATCTTGCAGCCATTGAGGAGTTCCTACTATAGCTCAGTGTGGCCAGTAACAATGAAAAAAAAAAGTGATGGAATGTGGCAAATAACTATTGACTACAGAGCTTTGAACAAACTAGCACCTCCACTGTCAGGAGCAGCCCTTGACACTTGTTTCTATTGTGTGGCAGCTTTCATCTGCAGCTGGACTGTACCACACAATAACAGACTTTGCAAATGCTTTCATTTCAGTTCCAATTAATGATAGCATTCACCTGGCGAGGCAGATAAAAACTTTCCAGATCTTACCAGAAGGATATTTGCAAAACTCAACTTTGAGCCATGGATTAGTGGCTAGAAACTTTATCTAATGCCGGAAAATGGAACTATTTTCTATTGCATCAGTGGCACCTTGATTAAGGGGGAACATGCAGATGTAGAAAAAGCTTTGTTTGCAGTTAATCAACATCTTCAAAACAGAGAATTGGCCATTAATGAAAATGGACCACCAAGAGGGACTGCAGTGAAATTTCTGAGAACAGTCAGAAATTATGCTAAATAAGAAGTGCTTAAAGTTATCGTAAATAATAATTCAAGCGCCTAAAGCAGGTACATTTTTTTTACTTGGCGCAACAGGATTTTGGACAGCATTTTGAAATATATTCTTATTGGTATTTCACATTTTTACATACAACACTTTCTATCATGTGCTTAACTTTCCATATTTTGCATTTTTTACAGTAAACATGCACATTCAAAATGTTCCCAAAGTTTCTGACCATATCTTCTTACAGTATTTTTTCCAACAAGCATTATTCAAATCACACACACCTCCCCTTCAAGTGTTTTCCCTTCTTTCCCCAAGGTTCATTTCCTTGTCAGGTGCCTCAGTTTTTGTGGTTATCCCATATTCCAGCATGGAATCCTTTTGAACCCCCATTTCTCAGTTTTAGTTCAAATATCATCTCATTATGCTGATGTTACTGCTTCTTGTGCTGAACCTCTGCATTTCCTATCCCCTTGGTCAGTATCTCAGTACATACATCTTTACTTACACTGATGAAACTAATCTTTGGAAGAATATATTTTCTTTGGCCCCTGTCCTTTGCCCAACCCCAACAGATACAGCTGCCATCTGTTTGTAAAGTCGAGTCCCTATGCCGTGACTACTTCCTTCCATAGGTCTCTTTCACCCATCCACATTCCCAATATGTGTACTACTCTTGTTCCCACTTCTCCATACCAGCAGCATGCGTCTTCCTGCCAACTTCCCTCTTGTGTACAATAGTGGGGTTTGTACCATCTATCCGGTGTTCTTATTGTCTGAAGGGCCAAGGTTTGTTTCTTTGCCATTCATACAACTTCTTCCTATGTCCCGTCATTTCCCATGGAATTTGTTCATCTCCTCTGTCTCCTCTCCCACACAAGTCAGTATTGTTCAAGCTTGCTCACCACCCCTGTTCTTTTAAAGATAAATTATTATTTCCTTGTGACCTTCTGCATTTATCTTTTGTCAGGTTTTCGTCTTATTATAATAAAAAGCATTTCTTCCATTGTTATTTTCTCTCTGTCCACATCTATTCCCATCTGTCACCTCCCTAGAGACTTGTTCCACCTTCCTCATTATTTATCATTACCTTTATTATCCTTTGCCCTTTGTTCCACCTTCCTCATTATCCTTTGCCCTTTGTTCCACCTTCCTCATTATTTATCATTACCTTTATTATCCTTTGCCCTTTGTTCCACCTTCCTCATTATTTATCATTACCTTTATTATCCTTTGCCCTTTGTTCCACCTTCCTCATTATTTATCATTACCTTTATTATCCTTTGCCCTTTATTCTTTTTGTCTGCCTTCCAGTCTCTTCCTTTTCGTTCTTGTCTTTTCCATAGCACTGCTTCTATACCTACATTAATTTAACTCCATTCTCACCCAATCTCTGCCGGGTTCTCCACAATTACACAATCAAATCCTTCTGAATTCCTTTCCATTTCCACGGTCTTGCTTTTTACTGCCTTGGTCTATCTTAGTTGCTGGCTCCTTTTTTCCTCCCTTAGTCACTGATACATATTATATACCAGTGCATATCTCATCATATGTGGCAGTCCCCAGCTCCTGTGTTCTGGTTTCCCAGCTATTCCATCCAGATTCTCTATCCAAATCCATCTACTGCATGCCTTTTATACCTCCCTAATGTTCTCCTCTTTTCCTATCACTGATATCTGTCTTGGTGTATAACCATCATTGTAGTTTTTCATCTTTCCCAGGATGTTTACCCTGTGTTTCCATCTAGCTAAATCTTGCTTCTAGCTAAATCTTGCTCCACCTTTTACTTAAGTCGTCTATTGATTTTCATCTCCAGTCTTGTAAACTGTACTCTAGACCTTTAAGTCCTGGTACTTATCTCTTAGTTTATGATTTAGAAATATTAATGTGCCCCTTCCCTCGTTCCTTTCAACATATGTGCATACGCAGTCTTCCTCATGCACCATACCAGCCCTGCTCCTTTAGTAAAGTTGTCCCTACAATCCAACACTACCCTCCCCAGCCTCTTTCACATGCTCTGACAGTAGCATACAGTCATCTATACACACGTAGTACCAAGACATTCCTCATCTCTCTTTTACAGCTGTTCTAAGCATTCCACAAATTTCTGAGCTAGTGGTCTCCATCACAGGATGGACGTGTGGCGAGGGTGGGCATCCCTGTCTCATGCCTTTTCTGGTAGGCACCCCTTTTTCAAAGATCTCCATTTAGTTGGATAACTGTTCTACAACCTCCTTGTGAACATTTGTTCAAGGCCTGTGTGTTCTAGACCTCGCCACAGAAATGACCATCTGGCTTAATGAACATTTTCTTTTTTAAATATCAAACCGTACACTCCCTGCTTTCTTTTTTAAATATCAAACAGTACACTCCCTGCCTTCAAAACATCCCAGCAAATGTCCATTGATAATTCAAGTGAGTCTTATACAGGGGAGATTTTCTGAATTAGTCTAAGCAAGATCTTTTCTAGTCTTATTGATAAGATTTTTAGCATCACCATTTATAAGGGATATCAGTCTGCAGAGACCAGGATCCATTAGTTCCTTCACTCGTTGCTTCCTGCATGAACTTACTTGGTGGGAAATTAAAGTTGCCCTGTAGGCTGCAAGAGCATACTAGTCTATATAGTGTATAGTTCTCCTTAACTCCTGAAATGAGCATGCTCATCAATAACTTTGCCCAGTCTTGTTATTTTAAAAATAACTTACTTTGTGACCTGTAGGTACTTTAACTGTAACCAAGTGATTTTAAGTTCACTAAAAACATATACAAGCTTACAACAGAAAAAAAAAATGCACAAACAATGAAAGTTACATACTTAACATAATGACAGATCCATGTTGTCTGCCTCCATTCTCCTCAATAAATGGGTACTTTGGATACAACTGGATGAGACTTTGTCCACTCTCAGCCTTCAGATTAAAGTCGCAGTCTTCTCTGCTTACTAAACACCCTCCTTGCACTAAACTACCGCTTCTTGAGTTTGCCACTTTCTATAACAAGGGCCATTACACCCCCTCCAAAGGAAACATATTCTAAAAAAGCACAAAGAACTCCTGGGATACAGTACATGACAAGGACATAACCAGGATGCAATGTTAAGTAGCGCCATCTCTGCCAGGGAGAATAGGGCAGTACATGTGTACATATGCCAGCACAGCTAGCTGTAGTTTTATGTTTTTTGACTATCACACTGATTTGTACAAATGTTTGAGTTAAAAATATATTTGTAAAAATCACTGGTGTTAAAAATGCAGCAACAGTAGATCCTGCTGGAAAGAAAGAATGTATGTATGTATATTAGGTTGTGTGACACCCACCACTGCTGCCAATATGTGATGGGCACCACTGTGTGTTGTCCCCACACTGGGCCTGTAATCAAGGAGCCTGAATCCTCACCACTGACACTGTAGAAGGATGTGCATTTGGAATACAAATGGATACACTCCACATTTCCAGATGCACACCTCTCTACATCAAGTGCAATTTCCCTTAAGAGCACACAGGGAACACATTCAGCCCTGGATATGGATGACTCTGTCTTCCTCCAGGTGTAGCTGCTGTAGGTGACGTCTTTAGCCGAATGCCCAAGCCAAGTCCTCCAGCACCCTCTCTGTAAACCCAGTGTTTGTGTCCCTGCCCCAAGTAGCTGACGCACACAAACACACACACCCCTGGGAAAGGCTAGCACAGCTTACCCGCTCTACCAACTTTGCCCAGACTATAAGGTAGTTATCACTGCCACCAGTCAGTACTATAAGGTTCTTAAAATGGTATTGAATTATACAGTGTAATATTAATACTAATAGAAATGGTAGTAGTTCACCAAGACGGCTAGGCCTTCTGGAGTGGCCCACACAGTGTCATCAAATAAAGTACGACAACCCAAAGCAGAAAGGTGGCATAAAAATATATTTTATGCCACCTTTCTGCTTCGGGTTGTCGTACCTAATCTTTTGGATTTATATTATGGCTGCTGGTTTTGTGATGCTACATTTTGGTACTACATTCATCCATCTGATGGGGTTTTTAAGAACATGAAAATATTGAATATATATTCACAGTAAGCTAGAGTTCAGATCAAAGAAAATATTGAAAAGAACAAATGTTTTTCTTTATTTGTACGAGTCTCCATCAATCTCTAAACTAAGCTTCACTACATTCCTGACTGACTGAATCTAAGAGAGAATTTACTGTTCCCCAACAACTTACTTGGGCAAGGCAAGATGAAATATGTGAGCAGTCTTTCTAGTCAGGGTCCCAAACAGAATACTCTATACTCTGCGATTACTCCCTGTAAAATATAATATCCAAATTACCTCATCTGGTCACCAGACACTAGGTTCCCACAATATCTCCATTTGAAGTTTGACAATGGAATTTAGCAGACTGCTACAATACACATTTAGAGCTTTTATGGCAGTGCCTGGAGGCCTCCCCTCTTTTCAATGAGCTAATGAACAAAGGCTCTGTCCCAGACCCAACATCTCTAGTCCTACTCAGCACTATGGGGTGAAATCCAGTGATTTAACTGCTCATTTACATTTACCTTATTTTTCTTAAAATAAGCCAGCTGGTTAACCTTTGCCGTGCCAGTGTCCTCTACTAAAACCTATGCATTTAATTCAGATACCATAATACATGTACATTTCTCTTCATTTCAGCAGGGTCCACTGTTGATGCATTTTAACACAACACAAGCAGAGCTCACAAATACATTTTCAGCACAAGCATATGTACAAGTTACAAGTCTGCTTGATATACAAATGACATATAATTATTTACAAAATTCCAACTAGCTGTGCTGGCACAAATCATACATCCACTGCACTACTTCTCCCTGGCATGGCTGGCAGCAAGTCATATAGTCAAAGGTTGTATTGTTGTAACTGATCAAATGTGTACGTTTATCAGAGAGCCCTTTAAGGCTGGAAAGTCTGAAACTGTGTTATAGCTTTCAGATGCTGTCACAGATCTTAGAAAAGCTGTGTGTGTGTGTGTGTGTGTGTGTGTGTGTACTGTACAAGAGTCAGGTGACTAGAGGTGAAGTCAGTCATTCTCTAACCAGCATCTGATTTCTTTGGAACTCTCACAACAGCACTTTGAAACCAGATAGGAAAGATTTCCGACAGGATATATACCCGACAAATCCACAGAGAGAGAGAGAGACATCATCTGGCTTTGCTGTGGTAAGACACTGGGCACAATCAGCTTGCCTTCCTTTGCTAAGTAGTCAGGGAACACTAATTCCTTAGTCAGGGACATTTAGTGAGACTAGTTTAGTATAGTTTCTGCATCTGTAAGAAACTATCCAACTGTATTATATCTTTCTGTGGTTGAACCTCTTGTCGTTTATTGCATTCAGTATTCTCCTTTTTTCTGTTCATCATTAAATATTTGAATACCTTTCATTATGGCTGGTCCTTTAGAGAATACTTTTAACATCTTGATAGTACTTACGCTTGTTTTAGTGACACAGTGGCTGTTCAAGAAAGCCTCGCTGCTTTGGTCACACACTACCATTTGTATTGATATTAATTTTACACAGTATAATTGGGTACCCTTTGTAAGACCTTTAGGGTAGCTGACTGGTGGGAGCATGTTTACCTCAGAATCTGAGCAGAAAGGGGCACAGATAGTAAATATGCGCCAGCTTTTTCTTGGTATGTATGAAAATCAAATATCCAAGTGTGTGCATCAGCTACTGGGAATAGGGCCACAGTACTCCATAGTGCTCAGTGTGTAGATTTGTGTGGGTCAGGACACAGAAGGAGAGTCCAGCCCTAGGTCTGGAACGTGTTCTGTGTCTGCTCTTAAGGGAAACTGTGCTTGGTGCAGAGAGCTGCATCTAAAAATACTGTGTGAACCCATCTTTGCTCTTAGTGACCATTCCTCACAAGAGAAAATGATGAGGACCGAGTCTCCTTGATTGCTGGTCTACAGCAGGGACGAGTCACACAGGTGTCATCAATAAATCAATGCAGTCACTCCAGAAGCAAGGGCGTATTGCAACAGGAAGGAGGATAAAAGGGAGGGAAGTTGAAGAGGATGGAAGCAAACAACATGGTTCTATTTTTATATTAAAAGTGCAAAACTTTTGTATCTGATGTTGCCTCTTCTGTCTGTCCTCAATGAATGGGACAGAGATCCAGCTACCATAAACCTTAAGAGGACTCATGGGAAAGATATTCCAGAGGATGGCTGAACCAAAGAAGCTCTGGACCTAGATTGCAAGTCTAGGTTTGTAATGAGATATGAAGGTATGGACAATAAACCAAGTAGCTTGCTGCATACATGTCATCAATTGGTACGGTTGAGAAAAATGCAGTAGAAGTAGCAAGTGCCAGGCATACTCCTTTCCCCAGTTTTGTTGAAAAGAATACAAGCAATTGGTCAGTCTTTCTGACATTCTTAGTGCAATGTAAATAAAATCCAGGTTGCTGATGTTGTGTCTTTCGGCTTTTCCCAGTTAGGAGTCGCCACAGCGGAACTCCGGTCCGTTAATGATTGGCAGTAGATTTTTACGTGCCGATTTGCCAGCCCTGATTCACAACCTTCAACAAAGATACGCCCATTCACGCATGTCTCTACACATTAGACGCTTTAGCTGAGAATCGATCAGGACAACGTCTTACTGTGGGGCGACAACGCTACCGCAGCACCACCGCCGCAGTTTATTGCTGATGCATGTCCAAAGGATGCAGTACGAACTCCCCCCTTATTAGAGAAACAAGGAAAGAAAACAGGAGAAGATAAGAGTCCCCGCTTGACTCCAGAGTGCAGCAGTCAGAACCATTCAACAGCATTGAAAAAGGGTGTCTGGAAAGGAACCCCGAAAGC
This sequence comes from Protopterus annectens, assembly GCF_019279795.1. NCBI lineage: Eukaryota > Metazoa > Chordata > Ceratodontiformes > Protopteridae > Protopterus > Protopterus annectens. The sequence continues at coordinate 1,554,961,080 of NC_056745.1, forward strand.
CTTGAATCTACAGTCCATCTGTCATCTTACACACTTGTTCATTATGATTGCTCCCCCTGCCTTGTTAGGGGGTCTATCACTAGGAGGCACCAGGGGTAAAACTTTGAGACTTGCGGAACCACAACTTCTTACCTCCTTTCTTGTTTCTAGAGAAGGACTGTTGAGAGGCAAGAAAAAAGAAGTTATGTCTTACCATAATGTTCCATCTGTATTGTTGATCCTCGTTCAGTCATTACGTATGGGTATCGGTTCCGACCTCAGAACCGAGCCAGCCATCTTCCAAGCTCGCATCAGCTACAAACTCTCAAGCTAAACTCTTACCCAGAATTCCCCTCGCCCTGTTACCTCAGATTGAGTTTGCAAGTCAAAAGAAGGTAGAGGCTACCTCTGGTCAAATAACCTAAAAGAACCTGATGGTGAGATCCACTAGAAGCTACAGGAGGGGGAAGAAGGGAGGGTCGTAATGACTGAACGTGGATCAACAATACAGATGGAACGTTATGGTAAGACATAACTTCTTTATCTGATATTGTTAATCCTCGTTCATTCCTTACGTATGGGACAGAGTCCCCAGCTATCTCTATTACTGTGAGACTCTCATGGAAGGACATTCCTGAGCACCACAGAACCAAAAGATGCTCTTCCCCTGGAGGCCAAATCCAATTTGTAATGATTGATGAAGGTAGGAGGCGTAGCTCAAGTTGCAGCTGCACAGATGTCATGTAAAGAAGCTCTGGCATAGAAGGCAGCAGAAGTTGCCACCGACCTTGTCGAATGAGCTTTTATGGTAGTAGGCAATGGGATATTACATTGTGGATAAATGGACACACAGTCTTTCAACCATCTAGCCAATGTGACCTAAGCAATAGCAGATCCTAATCTAGGTCCAGAAAAGGCAAAAAATAACTGGCCAGATTTACAAGAGGACCTAGTCCTGTTCAAGTAGAAGCGAATTTGCCTGTGAATATCTAGGGTATGTAGTCAATACTCTCCTCCGTTTGAATGACTGGGAAAGAAAACTGACAATTCAATGGTTTGATTAATGGACATTCAGAGATGACTTTTGGCAGAAATGAAGGATTAGTTCTCAAAGACACTATTTCTATGAAAAATCAAGTATGGACTCTTGATACATAAGGCTTGAAGCTCAGAGATGCATCTGGCAGAAGTAATGGCGACCAAAAATAAGGTTTTCCATGACAAATATTTGAGGTCGCAAGAAGAAGCTGGTTCGAAGGGTGGCATTGTCAGAGTTTGTAGAACAAATGACAGGTCCCATGGTTGAATAGGTTCTCTAAAAGGGGGCTTCAAAGCCACCTTTTATGAAGGTCTTGCATAATTTGTGTGACATAAGAGAGGAGTCTAGGGCACCCTCATGGAAATTAAGATACTGCAGCCAAATGAACTCTAATGGTAGAGGCCGATAGACCCAATTGAAATAGGTCGGCCAGATACTCTAGTATTACCGACACCGGTGCTGAGAAGGGGTCTACTTGTTTTTCTTTCAGCCAGCAGGTAAATCTTTTCCACTTGCTTAGATAAGTAATTCTTGTGGAAGACTTATGGGATGCAATAAGAATGTCCCGTACTGGTAAAGAAAGATCATTCTGCCTGGCAATCAAGGGAATTGGAGGAGGCAAGCTGTAAGCTTCAGGATGTCCAAGTTGGGATGAATCAGGTTCTGCGGCTGCAAGATCAACTCTGGGGTTGGATGGAGAATCCATGGTTGATCTAGTAGGGGAGACCAAAGGAAGGGGAACCAAATCTGCAGAGGCCAATATGGTGTTAAGATGATCACCTTGCTCTTCAACTGACAGGCTTTCTTCAGAAACTGGGGAATGAGGGGGATAGGTGGGAATGCATAAAGAAGACCCAAGGGCCAATCGTGGACTAGAGCGTCCCTGGGTGACTATCCCAGAGGGGGAATCAGGGCGAAGTAGTTGCTGCATTTGTAGTTGGTCGGGGATGCAAAGAGGTCGCAGCAAGGACTGCCCTGGCGATGGAAGATCTCCGCCGCTATCAAGAGATTCAGAGACCACTTGAGGTTGTAGAATGCACCTGCAGAGTCTGTCTATCATCACGTTGGAACTCCCGGGAATGTGTGTTGCTAGAAAAAAACGGTTGGTAGCCATCGCCCATTGCCATAACCTCGTGGCCTTTCGACAAAGGGGGTAAGATTTGGTTCCACCTTGTTTGTTGATGCACCAGACCACTGCCATGTTGTCTGACTGTATCGCAATCATCCCATCGCAGCAGGGGATGGAATGCTTGCAACGCCAGAAGCACCGCCCTCAGCTCTAGAACATTTATATGCAGTTGGGCCTCCAATTCGGACCAAGTGCCTTGGACTGTCTGTCCCTGAAATAGCCCCCCCCACCCCATAAGGGAGGCATCCGTGGTCACTGTAGACTTAGGCTTCAGGGGGGAGAAGGGGCGAGACCACTGGGATGGGTTATGGGTCATCCACCAATTTAATTCCTGTTTGCAGTTTCCTGTACCATGCACTTTGTGAACACTCTGGGGGCTGTAGAGAGTCTGAAGGGCAGTACTCTGAACTGGTAGTGACTGGCTCGCATCCTGAAGATCTACTGAGCACATCCAATCATCTTTTTCCAAAAGCGGGAGGATAGACTGTATAGTGACCATCCGGAATTTTTGTACTCTTACAAACTTGTTCAATACACTGAGATCCAAAATTGGCCTCCAGTCCCCGGTTTTCTTTGGCACCAAAATTAGTCTCAAGTAGAATCCGGATCCTATCTGGTCTGGAAGGACTATTTGGATGACTCTTTTTCTTAGCAGCTTTTCTATCTCTAGTGCTGCTTCTTCCCTTTGACTGAGTGGAACGTCGGGAAGGTTTTTTGAAGGGACAGGACAAAAAGATCGAAGGGGATATGATAACTTCTGGTTATAATCCTTTGTACCCAAGAATCGGTGGTGATGGTTAGCCAGGCAGAAGGGTACAAGGAGAAACGACCCCCAACCACCTCCAGAGGAAAGAAGTTGGGAAGCTGGGGAAGACAACGGAAAGGGGGCTTCCTGTGGAAATATGTCCCGAGACCCTTGCGCCCAGTGTCCGCTAGGTGCAACTTGTGAACACAGTGGTCCAGAGGAGGGCAGAGAGATAGACAGTACAGTATCGCCATCAGAAGCCAGAGCCTTCTCCATCAGTTGGAAGGCTGGCCCGCCTGAAGAGGGGTGAGTGTCCAGGACAGGGGTCACCCCTCCCCTAAGTGGCTCAGCCTGCCAACCCGGAGTCCCCGGATGGCTGTGAAACAATAAGTTTTGTGCGTCACAACTATCATCCTGGGTCTTAGCAAAACTGTGCCACGAAGGCAACTGCGGTTCCTTAGTGAGATCCATAAAGGGAATAGTAGAGTGGGGAAGACTGTGCTATATCAATGGACTTCAAAGGCAATGAAGAAGGAGAATAAGAAGGGGTCTTTGGTGATGGGTGATCACCTCCCAAGGAAGGACAGGTCCTGGGGGGCGGGATACCTCTGGCCAGAAGCACTTGATCCACAAAACGCAACACGTTGTGTTCAGAAAGGCTTCTAGTGGACCTCACGGAGACTGAGGGAGAAACAGGTCTGTCCACAGAAGAGACAAGCTTGGTGCCCACCTCACCAGTCCGCACTGAGAACAACGATACCAAGAGAGACTGGACTACAGGTGTCTGCAGCAAGGAAATCATTGGTGCCGAGGTCATGGTCGGCACTGACAAAAGGATCAGTACCGAAGCTGGAACCGACAAAATTGGTGCCAATAACTGAGGTGTCTGTTCAGAGTAAGATGTCAGAGCCGACGTGGACAAGGTCAGTGCCGAATGAACAGTTGGTGACAATGTAGTAGTCTGAACAGAGGAGCCCCTCAGTACTGATATAGTAAAGACTACAGTAGACGGAGCCAAGATCACCTATGGCGGCAAAGGCCTCGGTGCTGAAGGTCTAGGCACCGAAAGCGCTGCGGCCGACTGAGTGAGCTCCGAAGCAGAAAACTTTAGCCTTCTTAGGTCTTGGTTGGCGTGTGTCCCCAGCTGGGGACGAAGGTAGAGTCTTTGCCTTTGTAGGATCATCCAATATCTTCTTATGGACTCTAGAAGGGTTGAAGCCTCCAACCCAGAAATAGCCTCTGAAAAGGGAGATTTAAGAAGTCCCTTCAGCAACAACTTATTTTTCCTCTCAGTCAAAGTTCTATTGGAAAAAATTTTACAAATACCACAGGGCGGGTAAACAGATAAGTGAGACACACCCAAGCAATACACACACAAAGAGTGTGCATCTGATGTAGGTAATTTGAGTCACAATCTGAACACTTTTTAAATCCTGGACTAACTTTTTTTTTTTTTATCTGCCATGATTGAAAAGGACAATGAGAATAGCAACACAACAAGTTCAAGTTCCAAGAATCCAATACACTTATACGCCAAAAGGTTTAATAGAAGCAAAGCTTTCGGGTTAACCACCCTTCATCAATTTTATGTATTGATGAAGGGTGGTTAACCCGAAAGCTTTGCTTCTATTAAACCTTTTGGCGTATAAGTGTATTGGATTGATGATCGAAAAGGAGACAGAAGAAAGGGTACCAGCAATGGTACGAAAGAATACCCGAAGGTAATGAAGAAAAGAAGGGTTTACCAACGATGGTAAGGGAGAAAATACCTCGCGGTAAAAAGTGCAGAATAAAGGGAAGGAAACTCAAGAATATATAGTCGCTAAATGCGACAGGGTAAGGAACAAATTAGAAACTTTTCTGACAGAAAAGGTTATTTTAGACTAGTCTGACAACAGTACCTTTACCTGCACTTTTTTTCAAAAAATACAGTATTTAAATTGATTTAACTGTGTTGCAGGAATATTAACTGAACTGGAAGTTAGTCAGTGCTTTCTGAATTTTATTATTTGCTAGTAATTACAGGTGTGGGGGTAGCCACATTCTTTGATTTCCTGTCCTTGCCTATTTAAGTGGTACAGTGTGAAATATTTTCTGCTTAAAAACCTCAGCTTTGGCCGGCTAAGAACTAGCTGTATTCACCTGGACGTATAAGAGAATTTAAGTACCTTTATCTGCACTTTTTTTCAAAAAATACAGTATTTAAATTGATTTAACTGTGTTGCAGGAATATTAACTGAACTGGAAGTTTTTCAGTTAGTCCCACCCACACTCCCTGTTTTTGTTTTGGTGTTAAATCTTAGTGGCTTGAAACTGCCCGCCCCTCTTGTAAATTTGTGTTTGGATACTCCTTCTGGACCCATCTCATTTGCTCACTCAACTGAGTGCAGTGAGATCATATTCTGATTTCAGGCACTCCTACTGTGTACAAAGAGAGCATCTGGGAAACAGAAAAAAAAAAAAAAGTTAAGCTTGTTTCCTGCCTTTCCTGTTAAGTGGTATAGACTATTTGTAGGCTTCTGAGCCCCCAAGCCCTTCTGTGTTGGAGGGAAGCCTTCTAGCTTAGTTTTTTTTTCTAATAACTAGCCAGTTTTCTAGTTTCAGCACTCAAATCTGTTTCTTTGATCTCAGCACTTGTTCAGAACTCATTGTAAGCACAACATAAGCTGCAAATTACTACAGCACTCAACTTTTCTCACTTGTCTAGTGGAAAGCAGTTTTTAGTACTTAATAAATAAGCACTTATCCAGGCATGTCTAAGGGTCAGCTCCCAGTGATTTCTCATGTCTACCTGATGAATCTGGGTATCTTGGGGAAATGCAGCAATTGCCTCATGTACACAGACAACCCTCTCCTCCTACCACCCAACACTACAACCTGTGAGAGATGCAGTTATATAGCCAAACTGGAAGCAAAGCTCTCTTCACCCAAGACTGGACTAGACAGTCAAGAGGAGAAGGTAAACACTTGCACCGTACCACACTCATCACATAGTCCCTCAAAACCTACACCACCAAAACACACACACATAGAAACACAAAACACACACCTACATTCACGGAGGCTCTCAATAAAAACCTGCCCAAGCATCAGGGACATCCAAAGCATAAATACAAGCAAACTCCACCCCCCAACACAACCCAAATGACACATAGCCCACAAACTCAGTGTGCCACTCAACCACAGCCCATAAGACATAACAAGTACCCAACACTCTAGTCATAGGTGACTCTATAGTCAGGCACACTGATGTTCCACTCACTAGACTAAACAAGGAGAAAGTTACTGTCAGCTGCCTGTCAGGTGCCAGGATCAGTCACATAACGCATGCACTCAGGTCACTCCACAATAAGTACAAATATGACACTGTCATTGTCCATGTTGGTGTGAATGACCCGAGACGTACCTCCCTGGACTACATGAAAAGAGACATGGAGGAGCTCTCCGATCTTGTATCCCAGGCAGGTATGACCCTAACCCTGAGTAGCATCCTGCCATCACCCAGAATGATATCACAGTACAAGGACAAAATGATTGACTTCAACAATTGGCTAAGCTTCTGGTGTCATTCTAAGGGGATCCAGTATTTGTCTGCCTGGGACGACATGATTGACAGTCCACGATGCTTTGCCAGAGATGGCCTGCACCTGTCACCTTTAGGATTCCGGATACTGGCTAAGACTCTTGCAACCCCTATAGTGCCTTTTTTAGGCAAGGTTCAAATGACAAATTCACCACCGTAACAGGTACAAGCAAGCAAAATCTGAGGGTAATGCTACTAAATGCTAGAAGTCTAAACCTCAAAATGCACTCACTCGAGGCACTCCTTAAAATGGAGAACATTGACATCTGTGCAGTGACAGAGACCTGGTTCAAAGCTCCAGAGAGCACCCCTGCATTACCAGGCTTCAATTCATACCACACCTTTCGGCCACCAAACCCAGAAAGAAGCACTAAAGGCGGAGGCGTGTCCATATTCATTAAGGATATCCACACCTCCAGGCTAGTTGCACAGCATAATACATCCGAGATTATCCAAGTGCAACTAACTCTGGGCAAGACCGCAGTCCAAATTGTAGCTTGCTACAGACCCCCCACCATGCCCCAGGATTCACACTCCTCATTTCTTGATACACTGGAAAGTATTAGGGTACAACCCAACACCCTAATAATGGGCGATTTCAACTACCCCACCATTAACTGGGAAAACTACTCATGTACCAACTCTTTTGCTCAATGTTTTCTAGAATTCATAAATTCCAACGCCTTGGATCAACTTATTCAGACCCCCACCAGGGGCAGCAATATCCTAGACCTGGTCATTACCAACATGGGAAACAGGTGTTCCACACCAGAGGTCAATTTCTTGTTGGTCAGATCCGACCACAAGCTAATCAGCCTAAACATCCACATCCCACCCCCAGCCCCAATTAGGGAAACCATCGTAAAAAACTTCTCAAAAGCCAACTTCACACTTCTTAAGACAGAAGTGGCAAACTTCATGACACCCATGCAGACGGACAATAGAGGTATGACTGCCGAATCCTACACAAATGCACTTTATAAACACTTACACGAGTGTATGGATCATGCTATCCCTAATAGGTGGACCTCTGCCATAAACAAACTCTACAACAGAAAAAAGAAACTGTTGCAAAAAAGAGTAAAATCCCATGACTGAAGAACTCCCTGGTCAACCTCAGTAAGAAGCTGAGATCCCTCATAAAATCCTCCAAAGCTAGTTATGAAAACAAAATTGCAACTGACTCTAAAGACAACGAAAAAGCATTCTATAGCTATGTCAAGAATCTAAATGGGAACACTCAGATCTGCTCTGAGTTACAGCATAATGGCACTAAATATACAGAACCAACTGATATTGCCAACATCCTAGCAGATAGGTTCAGTGCTAACTTTACCCCCTCTCACCCCCTAGACGGCCCATCTCTATAACTGAAGAATGCAAAGTTCCTATAATCACAGCTGCACAGGTAAAAAACACACTCTCCAAAGCCAAGAACACAGCATCCATGGGACCAGACAATATCCCAGGCTGCGTTCTACACGAACTACAGAATGAACTGGCACCCTACCCAAGTACCATGTTCAATCATAGCCTCACCTCGGGGTTTGTACCCACTGAATGGCGCACCGCGACAGTTATCCCACTCCACAAAGGGGGAGCCACGACAGACCCCGGGAACTACCGCCCCATTAGCCTGACGAGCCTGGTCTGTAAGGCCATGGAACGTATCATCATGGAACTCATAAACAAAGACATTGGTACTCTCCAAACTCTGGGCCCTACACAGTTTGGATTTGTAAAAGGCAGATCATGTCTCCTAAAACTGATTGACTTCTTTGAAGCAGTCACCAAAGCCATAGATCAGGGTAAAATGGTTCACACAGCTTATCTAGATCTCGCCAAGGCTTTCGACACCATCCCCCACTCTGGAATTATAGATAAGCTCACTAAACTAGATATAAATCCCTATGTCACAAGATGGGTTGCCAACCGGCTCACGGACAGAACCCACTCTGTGAAAGTAGCGGATTCCAAATCCGACATCAGACCAGTGACAAGTGGAGTACCACAGGGTTCAGTCCTGGGTCCTCTCCTGTTTGGTATCTACTTCTCTGAAGTGCAGGCCAACACAGAAGGTCTTTGGCTAACAAAGTTTGCAGATGACTGCAAACTAGGAGCCATAATCGAAACTCCTAACGATGTGGACAAACTACAAAAGGGCCTCAATGAGACAGATACCTGGTGTCAAAGCCATGGCCTGAAGCTCAATGCCAAAAAGTGTATTGTCATCCCCTTTGGTAAAAACTCTGTACCCATGAACTACCACATAGTTGGCAGTCTACTTAATACCGAAAATGTGATAAGAGACCTTGGGACACACGTGGACAGTAGTCTCTCCTTTGATAATCACATTGCCACAGTGGTCAGGAAATCCTTCTACGTGGCTCATCTCATGACAAAAGGATTCTCATCCAGAAAAAAAGAGGTCATTGTTCCCCTCTACTCATCACTCATTAGACCCATTATAGAGTACAACGCCCCTTTTGGTATGTACCTCACAAGACATCTACAATAACTGGAAAGACCACAGAAATACCTCACAAAGAGGATTACTGGCCTCAAACATATGCCCTATGCAGACCGTCTCAAAAAAATAGAAGTTATGTTCTTACCATAACGTTCCATGTTAGTTGTCTTCTTCTCGCCTTCTTCTTGCTGGATGGGTTCGGAGCCGACCTCGGCTCCGACTCGGCCACTCTAAAAGTTCGAGAGTTGGTTCCACCGGCTCGAGGCTCCCCTTATATCCCACAATGCTAGGCGTGAGTTACCTCAGATCTCGTTTGTAAGCTAACCCCAGCTTATAATAGTATGAGAATAACTATAAACAAAGTCCACCTCTAACCAGGGAGAAAGAAGGGTGACCTATATCCTCATCCAGGAAATATGCACAACAGCATATGCCTAATAAAAGAGGTGGTAGAAAGAGAGGTCAAAATCACAACTCCTCTAGGTCTGTCCAGGCCAGGGGGCAGGAGGGTGGGACGCAAGAAGAAGGCGAGAAGAAGACAACTAACATGGAACGTTATGGTAAGAACATAACTTCTATATGTTAAGTTGTCTATCTCGCCTTCATTCTTGCTGGATGGGACCGCGTCCCTAGCACCTTGTCCCGGGTGGCCTAACGGAACAGACTCGTGAGAACAGTGGAACCAAAGTTAGCTCTATGCCTAGAAGCTAAATCCAACTTATAATGAGAAATGAAAGTGTGAGGAGTAGCCCAAGTAGCCGCTGCACAAATGGTGTCAATAGGCAGTCTGTCTTGGAAGGCTAAAGAAGTAGCCAAAGCTCTGGTGGAATGGGCCTTAGGTTTATTAGGCAGCTTTTGGTGTCTAATTTCATATACAAGGGAAATCAGAGATGTTAGCCATCTAGATAAAGATACCTTTGAAACTGAAAGTCCCTTTCTGCCTTCTGCATAGGAGACAAACAGCTGGTCAGATTTTCTGAATTGTTTTGTTCTATCCAAATAGTACCTCAACTGACGATGAACATCTAGCCAGTGTAATTTTGTTCAGACCTATTGGAATATTCTGGAAAAAAGACAGGGAGGTCAATGCTTTGATTTAGATTTGACGTCGAGACTACCTTAGGCAAAAAGGACGGGTTAGTTCGTAAGGATACCCTGTCCTTATGAAACAATAGATAAGGAGGTCGACAGCTGAGTGCTTGAAGTTCTGAAACTCTTCTAGCTGAAGTAATAGCTACCAGAAAGAGAGTCTTCCATGATAGCAATTTTAAAGAACAGGAGGCTGCAGGTTCGAAAGGGGGAAGAATCAAAGAAGTAAGAACTAAATTTAGGTCCCAAGGAGAATGAGGATTTCTTATATGAGGTCTGAGAAGAAAAACTCCTTTCAAAAAGGCTTTGCAAAGCTTGTGGGACATTAAGGCAGACTCAGAAATACCCACATGAAAGTTAGAAATAGCTGCCAATTGAACTTTAAGAGTAGAGGGAGATGAACCTGCATGGAAGAGTTCAGCTAGAAAATCAAGGACTATTTGGATGGAAGCAGTGAAAGGATCTATGTCCCTTCCTTGAGCCCAATATGTGAAGCGTTTCCACTTACTCAAATAAATCTTCCGAGTGGAAGATTTATGGGAAGCTATCAAAATATCTCGAACGGAGTGAGATAATTGAGGAAGCCTGGCTAAGGTTGGAACTGGAGGAACCAAGCAGTGAGGTTCAGAGAGGGGAGGGAGCGATGTAACTGACCCGACTGATGGATCAAAAGATCTGGAACTAGGTCCAGGTGCCAAGGTCGCTCCAATAGAAATTGATGTAGAAAGGGGAACCACACCTGTCGAGGCCAGTAAGGAGCAATGAGGATCAATGAGGCCTTCTGAGCGATAGCTTTCTGTATCACTTGAGAGATTAGTGGGAAGGGAGGAAATGCATACAGAAGTCCCCGGGGCCAAACTTGGACTAGAGCGTCTCTGCTGGATTGGCCTGGTAAAGGGAATAGAGTGAAATAATCTCTGCACTTGCTGTTTTGGGGAGTAGCAAAAAGATCGCAGCAAGGCTGACCCCACTTGAGGAAAATTTCTCTCACAACAGAGTCTTTCAGAGACCACTCGTGAGGCATGAGGATAGCTCTGCTCAACTTGTCCGCGATTTGATTGGACTTCCCGGGGATGTGCGTTGCTATCAGAAACCGCTGAGAAGAAATCGCCCATTGCCACAATCGGAGTGCTTCTCGACACAGGGGGTAGGACCTGGTTCCGCCTTGTTTGTTGATGTACCACACTACATACATATTGTCTGTCTGGATTGCAATCATTCCCAAGGGAAGAGAGTCTTGAAGGGCTTGCAACGCTAAAAGCACTGCTCTCATCTCCAGAACATTTATGTGCAAGTGGCATTCGTTTGGTTGCCATGTGCCCTGGACCGTCCTGCCCTAATAATGCCCCCCCACCCGATCAGGGAGGCGTCCGTTGTCAGAGTAGCAACTGGAGGGGGTGGAACAAAGGGTCTTCCCAACAAGAGCTGAGGGGAAGACATCCACCACATGAGATGATTTCTGCACGCCTGCGTGATCATAATGGTGTGGGACATTGGAAGTTGCTGGTATGACCATTGTGTAAAGAGCATCCATTGAAGGATTCGCATGTGGAATCTGGCTAATGGAAGCAGAGGTATGGCCGCCGCCATAATTCCCAACACTTTCAGCACTAACCTGGCTTTGATTCTGTCGTTGTTGAAAAGGAGTGAGACCAGTTTGTGTATGTCTGTTATTCTCTGATCTGTTAGTCTCGCAGACATGTCTACTGTGTCTAGATTTGCGCCTATGAAGGTAATAGTACAAGGCGACAAAACAGACTTTTCGCAATTTATTGAAATGCCTAACTTTTGACAAATGCGAAAGGTGTAATCCCTGGCCATCAGAAGGAGATGCTTGGTGGGAGCTGTGAGGAGCCAGTCGTCCAAATATGGAAACACCTGGAATCCTTGTCGTCTCAGGTGAGAAGCTACCACTGCCATGCATTTGGTAAACACCGGGACAGTGGTGAGACCAAAGGGCAGGGCCCTGAATTGAAAATGACTGGTTCCCAGCCTGAAGCGGAGGAATCTTCTGGAGCGTCTGTTCATTTTTATGTGATAGTACGCATCCTGAAGGTCTATAGAGCACATCCAGTTTCCTTTTCCCAATAGGGGAAGGATGGACTGCAGCGTGACCATCCGAAATCTTGTTTTCTTGACTGATCTGTTCAAGATACTGAGATCCAAAATTGGTCTCCAGTCCCCTGTTTTCTTTGGAACTAAAAAGAACCTTGAGTAGATTCCGGATCCTTGCTGGTCTGCTGGAACTGGTTGAATTGCTCTTTTTGCAAGCAGTTTTGAAATTTCCAAAACCGCTAGATCCCTTTGAGCGGGTGGAACATCTGGAAGGGATTGTTTTGATTGGTTCAGAATGCGAAGAAAGGGGATAGAATAGCCTTCGGAAATGACGGACTGTACCCATTTGTCTTGAGTCAGGGATAGCCAGGCTTCTGGGTACAGTGACAATCTTCCCCCGACTGCCTCCGAAGGTGGGCAGTCGGGCAACACCTCAGGGATGCTGAAAGGGCTTATCAGAGAAGGCTTCTCGATTGCCCTGGTTCTCTGGAGCCCCTGCCTCGAGGGCGTCTACCATTGTTATTCCCGCCTCTGCCTCTGGCGGGGAAACGACTTTGTGCATCAGGCGAAGTCCCTTGAGATTGTTTACGGAACCACATTTTCCCACTTTTCTGGCCTTTGGGGTAAGGCCTAGAAGGAGTAGAAAAACGGACTCCGATGGCAGAAAGAGTCTTGCCATCAGTCTCGCACCTAGTCAAGGTTTCTTTCACTTGAGGACCAAAGAGAGATGATCCATCAAACGGGGAATTAGTGAAAGACGTCTTGAAGGGGTCCGCAAAATTGCATAGCCGCATCCAGGCATGCCTACGTAAGGCCACACCCGTCCCTGCGGCCCTACTCTCTCCATCAGCCGCATAAGAAAGGAGGCGCATGGAGGAGTTGGCTATGGAGTTAAGGGTAGCCAGCTGCGTGTTCATCTTATCTTGAAAACCCGCAGCTGTACAACATGTCACTCGCTTCTTTAATCAAGTCCCTTTGAAGACGAGTAAAATGGCACAGGTAGTTCAGCGAACGCATAGCAAATGTCGCTGACGAGAACATCCGCTTCCCGTACCTGTCCATGGACCTAGATTCCTTGTTAGGTGGATGGACAGGTACTGAAGGATCAGCTAGTTCCTTCTTAGTGGCAGCAGCTACCACCATAGCATCCACAGAGACTCCTTTTGTCAAGAACTGTTTGTCTGCTGGTGCCGTTATGAATTTTGAGGGTCTCCTGGGAGTGGGGTCCACTGAATCAGGAGCCGTCCATGCCTTTAGCTGCCACCTGCATGAGGGGGTCAAGGGGAGACACCCAGGAGGTGGAAGGACGAGAGCCAAACGCCTCAAGGTACACAGATTCATCCTCCGAAGGGTTGAGGGCTGGCCAATTTCCCCTCTGTTTGAGGATTTCGAGAATGTCTGCAAAAGAGACATCTTCAGAAGGGCAACGGGGGGAACCCTCAGAATCATCTAAATCTGTGTCAGATGTGATGGACTCAGGTGAGTCAATGTGTTTCCTCTTACACTTCCTTTTCCGAGGGGGCTCTTCTGCCAAATCAGGAGAGGTCTCGGAAGAGGATGAAATCCCCACAGGGGGTTCCTGAGGAGCTGGCTCTCTGCGGTCCGGGATGAGGGAGTGAGTCGACTTGACCTGAGGCACCGTAGAGGGAGGGGCGGACGGAGCCGACTGTGGAGTAGAGCCAGGCTCTAACACACTCCGCATGACCTCGAACGCACCCCTGTCAGGCAAAGCCAGAGGTCCCGCTCCGAAGCTGAGAACCTCCCTCGGCACCGACAGTGATGGCTCCGAGGCCGATGTCGGAGCCGAACTCACCAGCGCCGAAGCTCCGAGAGGAAGAGCGGGGTCGGACAAGGGTCCGATGCCACTCACCCCCTCGGAGCCGCCGAGGGAAGTTCGGCGCCGAGATTCTTCGAAAGAAGAAATCGGAGCCGACGACGGAGCCGAAGACATCTGTATCGGCTCTGACACTACCACAGTCTCGGTTCCAAAACGCCCCGGCTCCGAGCTCAACGGAGTCGGAGGAGGAACATATTGATGGACAGGGGCAGGCATCGACTGATGAGTCGGGCTCTGAAGCATTTGGGCCAGTGCCTCGGACTTAAGAAGTCGACTCACTACCCTCTGAAGGTCATGATCCGACAGCCTCGATGACCTAGAGGAGTGAGATTTATGGCTCCGTTCAGACAGCAGAGGAGATGCTGGAGCCGAATGAACGGAGCCAAGGGATGGTGACCTAGATCTCTTCCTAGATGTCGGCTCCGAAGGTCTGGTCGGAGCCGACAGGGAATTCTACTACCTCGGCTCCAGCCGGAGCCGAGGGAACCACAGAAGCTGTAGACTCATCGGGTCCAGGCGGAGCCGATGCAGACAAAAGTTTTTTAGCTTTAGGTCTCGGTTCAGTAGCTGGAGCCGAGGACCTAGAAGCCTTGGAGGGCTTCCCAGAGACAGAAAGGGAATCCTCAGGCTTAAGTAGACCCCTTAGGATCAACTTGTTCTTTCTTTCCTGCAGGACCCTGGGGCTGAAGCCGTGGCATACAGCACAGGAGTCCTGCAGGTGCAAAGGCCAGGCAGTAGACACAAGAAGTGTGACCGTCTGTCAGAGACATTTTCTGACAGCACGCATCACACTTCTTGAAGCCTGAGACCTTTGTGTCTTTAGACATCCTAGACAAGAAAGTGTAACCACACACACTCAGTCAGACACACTGATTACACTAATCTTATTTTAAAACTCAAAAATAAAACAATTAACTAAAAGTTTTAAATAAGAGCAACACACACACACCACTAGGGAATGGGGAAAGGCCAGAAGGCCCGAGAGAGAACTTTAAAGTTCTTGTGGGAAAAAAATGGATTTTCCGAAAAACAGGGGTAGAAATCCACTAAACTAAGGGAAAAGTAGTTAAACTTAAAAATATAGGGGTTTAAGTATTCTAATTTTACAGAAATACACTTACCAACAAGCCGGTAGAAAAACCAACACCTCGATCGCTGTAGCGGCAAACGAGATCTGAGGTAACTCACGCCTAGCATTGTGGGATATAAGGGGAGCCTCGAGCCGGTGGAACCAACTCTCGAGCTTTTAGAGTGGCCGAGTCGGAGCCGAGGTCGGCTCCGAACCCATCCAGCAAGAATGAAGGCGAGATAGACAACTTAACATCTACAGCTTTACTCCATCACATATCGCCTACTCAGGGGCGATCTCTGCCTAACATACAAAGCTATGTCAAACCCAGAGCTGTTGACATGCTCCACTTAAAGAAATCCCAATCCCTCCGAGCTACACGCTCTAGGGACCTTAACCTTGTCACCACAATAAGCAGAACATGCTGGAGGGATAGATTCCTGTCCCAGAGACTTCCCATACTCTGCAACAGACTACCTATCTATGTCAAACAGAGCTCCTCATTAGCACTCCAAGAAAAATCTTGATGATTGGATGGGAAATGGGAAATTCACTCCAGGGATCACTTCTGTGGCTCTGCTCGACAGGCGCACAGGAAAATAATTTTCTTGGGTGGCGAAAGCCAGGGTACATTTTTTGGCTAGGCTTGTATGGGCCCTAGGGCTAATAGCCTAGTACCTACCTATGAACCTATATCTATACTTGGCTCAAGAGAAGCAGCTTGCCACGACCGAATGGCGACACGGCAAATGAAATCTGAGGTAACAGGGAGAGGGGAATTCTGGGTAAGAGTTTAGCTCGAGAGTTTGTAGCTGACGCGAGCTTGGAAGATGGCCGGCTCCGAGGTCGAAACAGATACCCATACGTAAGGAATGAACGAGTATTAACAATATCAGATACTGTATTCCAAATACAGACAAGGTTCTTGCCCTCTTCCTCACTTTTAGACAAGGTCTCTAAATTTAGGCCTAAACAAAGTGGATCCATTATAAGAGGCATTAATAAGTCAGAGATGTGTCCAGTTGTGCTGATGCGCAGTCATTCCAATGCCTGCTGCTCTTAACCCACCATCGGCCTAATTCGAAATAAAAGGAGCATAAAAGTCTTACAGGGACTGTACCGATGCATCTCAAGTGCCTTTTTTAAATCTTCCCCAACAAAGGAAACAGAGAATGATTTGGACAGCTCTTTTGTCAAGTCCCTCTGAAAATGTACAGCATGTAGCAGATTGCTCTCAAGGCACTGAACCAAGGTTGCTAAAACTTCAGGTTGAAAGCAGGCAAACCTCAGGATTTGCTCGGATCCAGATGCCATCTTTCTACCCCCGTTCTTAATTTGGCTGCTGCGGATTCTGTCTCGGATGCTTAACTGTTACCTGAGACCTGATTAATTGGTTCATTCAAGCACCTATATAACTGCCCACTACCCTCCTGGAAGAACAGAACATTCTCCAACTAAGAACCAACCCTACAACTCTCTGAGAAATCTACCAAATAAGACTGTGAAACCTGATTAATTGGTTCATTCAAGCACCTATATAACTGCCTACTACCCTCCTGGAAGAACAGAACATTCTCCAACTAAGAACCAACCCTACAACTCTCTGAGAAATCTACCCAATAAGACTGTGAAAGTATGTCCTGCTCCTGTATATTTGCACTAACAAACATACTCTAGTGTATTAGTCAAGCTTCCTACCCAGGACTGCCAGCAGCCAAAAGCCCCCTATCCCAACTTGCACACTAGTGCTGACCCTCAATCAATATCTTGCTCAACAAGTCCTATCGTTTTTTATACTATCTTTTCTCTCTCCCTCCTGTTACCAGCCCCCTGCTGAGGAACCAGTCTTTGCAATTATTTAACTGGCCACAAGGTGGTGCCTTACCACTAGCCCAATTGCTCCTCTTAGAGTCATTCCTAACCTCCCTCATACCTTACTTAATTGTCTTTGAAACTGAGTCTCTGTCGCTGATCTGCTCGTTTCTTCACCCTCCCCTTCCTGACCTTGCTATACGAAACTCCTACCACACTCTAGTACCCTAACTTTGTATAACTCCACAGTTTACACTATTATACCTTTTACACTTACTCACTCTCAGACCTACCTGCTGTTTCCTTCATTCTATAGATTGTTTTCCGCACTAATCCACTCTCTTGTGTCTTATTGTAGGTCCTATTATCTTTTCCACAGCCCTGCTATCTTTAAGGCAATACCTTAGCCCTCCTATTGTCCCATTATCTCCCTCTCCTCCATAAGACTCTACTCCCCTGATTTCCCTTACCCTTCCACTCTATCTTCCCTTTTTCCTCCACATCCACTCACCTCACCTATACCTTAACCTCTGTGCTCCGCCTCCATCACTACTCCATCCTTCATCTTCTCACCTAATGCTCTCTTTCTCGCGTATTTCTGTCTAAGACCTGCAATCTAGGTTGCTTCCCTTTTTACCCTCCCCCAATGTCTCCAATTAACCTATAAATATACCCTACTACTCACGGACGTCATCTTTCAACCCCCGTTCTTAATTTGGCTGCTGCGGGTTCTGTCTCGGATGCTTAACAGTTACCCGAGAGTAAGCATTTCTATTTTTATTTTTGAATTTTGCTTAAGTCAATTTACTTAAACGTAACTGTCCTAACTTAATTGCGGATCTGTTTTTGGATGGTGACTTGTATTAAGAGTGAGTTTTCTTTATCTGCTTGTAACTACTTCACTGTTTGTGAATATCAGTTTATAAACACTGTCTATAGTGACAATTTCTATGTACCTTATGCATGTTTTTTCTGATTGATGGACTGCATCATGCACCGATAAGTCCCCGGTCTTGTTTAGCGTTCACACGTGGGCTTATAGTTTTGTGTGCGTCATAGCGTGGCAATGTGATTGACTGTTGTTCATTAAGTAGAATCCTACAGGAACTCTGAAATGCATGCTGTGTAAAGCTTTTTATACTTAGCTGCGAACCCTTCCAGCTAACACTACTATCTAGTTTTGTATCCCTAATTAGCTTTTACTTTATGTTTGAGTTAGGGTCATTTGCTTTTAGCCGAACGCTTACTGACCATCGCTCTCATATACCAAGTAGAAGGCATTCTGCCATACTACTCTTTACTAACCTAGCGACTGACTGAGGCTTATCCTTCTAAGCTAGATGCAAGATAGTTTTCTCTGTAGTCGTGCCTCTCCCTGGTTCTGTACCCATTTGCTGTGCAAAGCTTTTATGTATTATCTCGGTACCATCTCCCCTGGGCGCCTATACCTGGGCTAGCATATGGCAATGTAGAGGGGTTAATAATTAACAAAAGTGGTTTGCACTTGTTCTATTTATTCTATTCTTTACCCAAGGTTAGGACCTTGGCACTACTAAACAGGCGCGACCACTACTGATAAGATTGGCTACTGCAGAGACCAAATACTGTAACCTTTCCCATTTTGTACAAGTTTATGTCTCTCACTGAATACATCACCAAACATGGTTATATGACAATTGGGGAAGTAGTTGTTTTCATCTCACATACTTATCCTAGAGGCTATTATAGTACTCTGCTTCCTCTTTAGCTAACTTTGACTGACAAGGATTGTTAATTCTAGCCACACTGAATAAACACGACCTGTCCTAATCTCTCGGTTAAAGCGAACACATGTCCGTCTTTAACCGGGTTAGACGCACACAGGCGACAACCTGTTTTTTTTTTAAACCGCCATATCTCTTATTTAGAACCTACATCATATTGATTTAACTAAGTATTCTACAGATTAACAATGGCACTTGAAGTAAGACTTTCTGCTGCCTTATTTAATAATCAAAGTTAGACATATCGTTGACTGAACTATTATCCTCTACCTTTTAGCATGTAATATGAACAATTGATAGATTCATTAATTGAACTGAGTTTTGTATTTCACTGTCTAGATGTTTAATAACATGAATACATTTGTTATGGTTTTTGCAAATACTTCCATGTGTATGTGACATAATTTTGATTTTTTTCTAGTATCTTCATATTAAGTGATATTTTGCTCTCTAGTATTAACGCTGTTAGCCTTACTATCTTTCTCTCTCTTTCTACCCTTTATTAGCCTGATTAATTGGTTCATTCAAGCACCTATATAACTGCCTACTACTCTCCTGGAAGAACAGAACATTCTCCAACTAAGAACCAACCCTACAACTCTCTGAGAAATCTACCCAATAAGACTGTGAAACCTGATTAACTGGTTCATTCAAGCACGTATATAACTGCCTACTACCCTCCTGGAAGAACAGAACATTCTCCAACTAAGAACCAACCCTACAACTCTCTTAGAAATCTACCCAATAAGACTGTGAAAGTATGTCCTGCTCCTGTATATTTGCACTAACAAACAGACTCTAGTGTATTAGTTAAGCTTCCTACCCAGGACTGCCAGCAGCCAACAGCCCCCTATCCCAACTTACATACTAGTGCTGACCCTCAATTAATATCTTGCTCAACAAGTCCTATCGTTTTTTATACTATCTTTTCTCTCTCCCTCCTGTTACCAGCCCCCTGCTGAGGAATCAGTCTCTGCAATTATTTAACTGGCCACAAGGTGGTGCCTTACCACTAGCCCAATTGCTCCTCAGAGTCATTCCTAACCTCCCTCATACCTTACTTAATTGTCTTTGAAACTGAGTCTCTGTCGCTGATCTGCTTGTTTATTCACCCTCTCCTTCCTGACCTTGCTATACCAAACTCCTACCACACTCTAGTACCCTAACTTTGTATAACTCCACAGTTTACACTATTATACCTTTTATACTTACTCTCAGACCTACCTGCTGTTTCCTTCATTCTATAGATTGTTTTCCACACGAATCCACGCTCTTGTGTCTTCCCGCTCCGTTCGCCCTCCGGGCTCACTCCGCTCCCCTACCCTGCCCCCAATTTCCACCCGCCCCCAGCACCTCTACACTTATACCCTCAAAAACACACCCCCTTTTCCTTAAACCAATCATAACTCCTCCACCTTACACACCCTAAATATCATCAACACTCCCCTCAGGAAATATCTCCTCCCACTCTACCCTGCTTAGGCTTCCATACATCAACCCCTACTCTTACTCCTCCTATAGAACCTTCTATACACACCTCTACCATGTCTTATCAACAACAATGTTTACTAGTACTTTCACTCCTATCTACTCTTACTTCTACTTACCTCTTAACCTACTATGAACAACCCCTTTTCTCTATTTTTACCATCCCTTCCAAACAAACTCTAACATCTTTTACAGCTTTATCTACAAGCTATCTCAATCCCATCTATGAACACAGTTTCATTCAAGCTAAATATCATTGTCTAATTCATATTAAATACTCAATTCTTAACAATAGAAAATTATTTGACTACCACTGCAAACCTCCACAATACTACTACTTTATACTACTTCACTCCTTAATAGATGGGGACATTCACCCCAACCCTGGACTAAACCCTCCCCCACCATCCCCCAACTGCAACCAAGTTAAAACAATCCCTGTACCATCAACTAAACCCGCCAAATCACTCTCAATAGCCCATCTAAACATACGTAACATTTGTAATAAGATACCACAAATTCATGCTCTTCTAGATATTCAGCAGTTTAACATCCTCTGCTTAACAGAAACATGGCTCAAACCCACAATAAAAGATAATGAAATTATTCCCCCAGGCTATAATATCTTTCGTCAAGACCACTTAAATAAAAAAGGTGGAGGGGCAGCAATTCTCTACAAATCAGGACTACAAATTACCAAAAGTAATCATAATCTACCATCAGATAACAATGTAGAAATAATTATTTCTAAACTGCAGCTCAACTCTCATAAATCAATTAACAACATCTGCACTTACCTTCCCCCATGCAAAAATCAAACAACACTAGAAGACTTACAAAATTGGCTTCCTTCAAATCTCCCTCAGGAAACAATACTACTAGGAGACTTCAATATTGACTGGAATCTATGTAACCACACTAATCCATCCACCCTAATTAACCTGTATGGCTTCTCTCAGGCTATAAACTCCCCAACTAGATCAAATAAACTTAATAATAAAGAAAGCATCCTTGATTGGATACTAACAAACAGTCCACAGCAAAAATATACAACAGGAACCCTCCCAGATGACCTTAGTGACCACTCGCTAATATATATTATCAGACATAAAACTAGTCTAACTATCCCTACTGCAATCAGAACAGCCCGAAGCAAAAAACATTTCAACCATGAACTGTTTCAATCCGAACTTAAGCAATGTAATTGGTCACCTCTTAAGTCTCTCCCTATAAAATGAAGCAGTTAATTACTTCAACACCACTTTCATGACAATCCTAGATCATCATGCCCCAATGAGATCCATAAGAATGAAAACAAAAGCAGCCCTGTGGCTCTCAAACAATACTAAGAAACTAATCAGTAGTAGAAATAAATATTGGGCAAAATGGCGTACCACAAAGAATACTATTGATCACCAAACTTTTAGACAACAAAGAAACATAACAAAAAAGCTATCCTACAAGATAAAAAGAACTTTTATACCCAACTACAACAATCATCCCTTCAACAACCACAAAAGTTCTGGACTGCTATTAACACACTACTATCACCAGGCAAAGTAGCCACACCAGATCCAATAGGTTCCAACCCCAACTGCCCTATACAAACTGCAAATGCCTTTAATACTTTCTTTACTACTGCTATACTAAATCTGGCAAATCAACAAAACCCTGATACCTCCAAATTACCTAGTCCTAGCTCCATCCCCCCCCCCCTTTCACCTTGAACCTATACCCACTTCCTATATCTCTCCCTTGCTTCAAAAATTAAAACCTACTACCCCTTCAGCTGATAAATTACCAGCAGAATACCTCCAAATAGGAGCCAAAGCCATTGCCTACCCCATCTCCATACTGATCAATAGAACCATAAAAGAGGACACTATCTCAACTATCTGGAAAATTTCACACATTATTCTCCTTCACAAAGGTGGAGACTCCATTGACTTAACTATCGCCCTATAGCTTTACTCTCTCCACTCGCTAAAATTATGGAGAAATGCATCCACAAACAACTACTAAATCACCTACTCCGCTATAATCTCCTAGCTAACTGTCAACACGGTTTTCGGCCATTCCATAGTACTACCACAGCCTTGCTATCCTTTACTAATTGAATCAACAACAATCGCAACAAAAAAATTCTTTCTTCAGCATTCTTTGTAGACCTGTCTAAAGCCTTTGACATGGTCAATTATCAACTTCTCCTCCACCTTCTGAAATCCCTCTCTCTAGACAATCCTGCCCTGAACTGGTTTACATCCTATCTGGAAAACCGAAAACAAGCAGTGCTCTGGCAAAACCATCTTTCAGACCTCTTCCCCACCTCCATAGGTATTCCACAGGGCTCTATTTTAGGTCCACTACTGTTCTCCATTTTCATAAATGACCTTCATCTCTCTACTCCACATTAGACCTGTATTCAATATGCAGATAACACTACCATCATTTGTTCTGGCTCATCCCAAACTGAACTACATTCTCTCACACAAAAAGCCTTCACCACTACAGAACAATGGTTCTCTAACCATTGTCTTCTCCTTAACCCAAATAAAACTAAACTCCTGCTCTTTACACCCACTCATTTGTCTCCACCTCTTTATTTCACACTCACTTCTAGCAATGGTACCCTTATCTCTCCAGACCCCACCACCAAACTCCTAGGAATCACAACTGACAATCAACTAAAGTGACACTCACATAAACACAACAATAAAATCTACTAACAGAAAACTCTGATCCCTTTATAGAATCAAATCTTTCCTGACACCAGAAGCAAGAACCACCATAGCTAGAACCCACTTAAACTCTACCCTATTATATGCTTCCCCCATATATACAAATCTTTCTAAAAATAATCTTAAACTAGCTATATCATATAACAATATCGCCAGATTTGCTACAAACTCTCCATATAGGAATCATCACTGTCTGAATCTAAAACTAGGCTGGCTTGAATTACTTCACCTTATACAATTTAACCAACTTACAATTGCCCACAAAGCCCTATGCCAACCCAACAATACTCCAATGCTCTCCACCCTCATAGAACCATATAATAACCTGAGGAATCTACGCTCCACTAATAAAATGTTGATTCATACTTCCTTATCAAATAACTTAGCTGGAGACTCCATATTCTCTAATTCAATAGGCAAAATATGGAATCTCTTACCACAAGACCTTGCTACCCTAACTTCTCTCCCACTATTTAAAGCTAACCTCAAACTTTTCTTCTCTAACCACTGGCTATGCTCTTGCAACAACCCTGACTAAACATTTTTTTTCTAATTAACTGATTATTCTCTACTATAACTCTCCATGTAACTTTCTTTAAACTTTTCTTTCTTTCTTAATTCCTAACTCTGTTATTCCAGAGTACCTCTCACCGTGTATCTTTGTTCTAGTTTTTTATGCATCCGTGGTAAAGTCATTTTTTTTTAGTAAAATTCTGATTCTGTAACATTCTATCTTAGCACTAATCTCAGATATCTGAATTTTTATGTTTATTGTTCTTAAGTCTATCTTAGGCTATTTTTCAATCCTTCTTTACAGAGGTTTTGCATGGTTTTAATATGTTAACTGGAGCTTTTCTCCCCGGGCGTCCACTGAAAATGGACACGTATCCAGCTGGACTAGCCCGGTCAACAAATGTAAAATAAAAAATAAATAAATAAATAAATAAAAATGAGCCTAAAAAGTCAGATCGAGGAAGGAGCAACAGACAAAAGGGAAAGGAGAATAAAGTCCAAGGTCACTGAAGCTTCAGATCTGAAGCAAGCAAACCATAGTATTCTCTCAGATCCAGATGCCACAATCTTGAAGGTCAATTCAGAAAAAGAGCAACAATCAGAGGGGAAGAAGGAGCAAGTCCTGAGGCTCCAACAGAGAAACCCTGGATGGATTTGGATACTCGGGAACTTCATGTCCACTTTGGAAAGGCTCCTAGAGGGCCACACTGATCCCGGAGATGACATCATAGAAGATGTACTTGAAACTCTGTGCAAGGACTCTACATGCAGGAAAAATTATCTGAGCCTGTGGCTTACTAGTTCCATACAGAACCTGGGCCCTGGGAACACAGAAGAAGTGACAGACCTAATCCTAACAGACTTTGTAGATCTTCAGCTCCAGACTAGAGGGACCAGAACATTCGGGAGAAGAGGAGCTCTTCTCCTTAGGTCTCTCCTTGTATTGTTCTTTTTTTTCTCTTTCCTCTTCAAATCTTAACTCTTACCCAAAGTTTTCTTTGTTGCTGGGGAAGATTATGAGAATGACTGAAGCGGAACTTCTCCCACTGTTGAAAGGAGAAGCCCCTTAAGCACAAGTTTGTTGTGCCTCTCAGTAACCACTCCGGCTTCAAAACGCACCACAGACAGAACTGGCTTCATCCAAATGTGATGCCCCTAAATAATACAAAATATTGTGTGTGGACATTCTGGTTATGAATTTTATGCCTGCAAGAAATGCATTAAAAGCCAGACAGCTTTTTCACTGTGTTGTAAGCAAAAGAGAAAGAAACAGCAAGACTAGCCACAACCAGCAGGTAAAAATCACAACAGCACTTAATACAACAACAGTAATCTATATTAACAAGTAAAAAATAAAGATAAAGCACGTACCCAAAAAGAAACTATAGAGATGGCAAGAAGTAGCAGCAAGTAAAAAGAAATGAAACGTTTTGTTTGTTTTGGTAGGGAGGTAAACAGAATAAAGAAGAGTAAAACTGCCCCAAACAGAAATGACGATGACACAGACACACACAGACACACTTACTGACACCTAGAGCAGTGAGCCAAGACAGCTGTGTCCATTACATGTGCCAGATTGCTCTCAGGGCAATGAACTAAGGTTTCTAAACCTTTGGATCCAAAGCAGGCAAACCCCAGGATTCGCTCAGATTCAGAAGCCACAAACCCAAAAGGTTGAATTGGAGAATCAAAGGTCTGAGGTAATCCGGTACAAAGAGGGAATTATGGGTAAGGGGAGGAGTCTGAGTCTTGGATCCAAAGTCTGAAAGTGACCAACTCAGACTCGGTTGGATATGAAGTACCCATTCACTGAAGGCAGAACTGAACAGACAAGACTGGGTCCCATTTTAATGGATCCCCTATATAGTACCTATGAGACTTCTATATCCACAGGTAGTGACACAACTATTATTGTAATTAACCATACCCACCAGTCTTTGTTATCATAATTTATTGCTTGAATCTTGTACAAAAGGCAAGAAATACAACCTTTGAATCCAATGGTAGTGTTCAGTATGACTACAGTGTCGCCGTTTGCCATTTCAGCTCCAATTTAAAGCTTCATAGCTCAATCACACCTTCACTGTTCAATTTTTTTTCTTTCGGCTTTTCCCGGTTAGGGGTCGCCACAGCAGAACTCCGGTCTGCTAATGATTGGCAGTAGATTTTTATGGTGCCGAGGTGCCAGCTCGACGCCCAACCTTCAACGAAGGCACACCCTACGCATGTCTTTCGAACGCCACTCAACTGCGGGGAGGACATGCAGACTCCACACAGAAGGTGCTCCAGCAGAGAAACAAACGGGAGAACCTCTTGCTGGGAGGCGACAATGCTACCGCTGTACCACCGCGGCTCCACCTTCGATTACAGTATTTCACTATTCAATATAATATGCAAATACAACCTTGCACACACAGTAGAGGTGTGAAAGTCAGTGCCCCCAATTAGGCTCCCTAAATATTGTGATATGCAAAAGTCGACAATGCTTTCTACATTTAGAAGAAACACTTTGCAATTTCTGCAACCTGATGTAGTCTCCCCAAAGCGTGACCAAAAGGAGCTTAGGAAGATCATCGTTTGAACTAGTACACGCACGGGATACTTTTTTACAGCACTGAAGAGTGGCATTAGTGTGCTTAAGATAAACAGGTCTACAATGTGAGTATTGAGAGTATGCAAGTAGCATGACTACATGCTTTAGTACGAGTATATATACATTATATACATACACACATACATTATACATATATATATTATACACACACACCCACATTGTATATATATATATATATATATATATATATATATATATATATATATACACACACACACATACACACACACACACACACACTATATATATATATATATATATATACACATACATATATATACATACATATATATACACACATATATATACACACACATATATATATATACATATACATATACATATATATATATATATATATATATATATATATATATATATAGAGAGAGAGAGAGAGAAAGAGACCACTGACAACACCTCAACCCCATGTAGAACAAGGTGTTGATGATGATAATCTTCCCAGCCTCATCAGAAAGAGTAGGACTGGAACTAAATTCTTAGCAGTAGTAGGATTAACTACAGCTAACAGCTGATGGGTCAAATTTGGGAAGAGTATATATAAACCTTAAAAGACTGAGGAACTTCACACATCCTAACTGCCTATTTATGGGCAGCTGGCTGGCCATCAGGAAAATTGCAGGCAGTAGCACAAACATCCTCCAAAGCTTGACAGAACTGGAGGAATGGGTGAAGATTCTGGACATTCTTTCTGCAGCAATTCATAGTATTTTCTGAGGGACTCTGAAACCTCAGTGTTCTCCCACTCAAATCACTGGCACATTCTGGAAATAGTCTCAGGAGAAAGAGACACGCCCAGAGGGAGAGTCAAAAACTGAGCTCTCCTCAGAGTTGGATCCAGCAATCTGAGAAAACTCTGTTCCTGTCCCTTCAACTTCCTGCCCAGATTCAGTATCTTTACCAGAAACTACTTTATAAAAAAAGGATTGATATCCTGAATTAACACCCCCCCCCCCGAGATAGACCCAGTAACCTATTCCTGTCTAAGAAATTGGAGGAACAGATCCACATTTAGTTTTCCATTTATTTTGTCAGGAAAAATAGGGACAACAATGTTATTAATGGCAGCAGTAGCTTCCCAAGGGATGGGTACAACCTTCTGACAAAAAATGGAAAGCTTCCATATTCACTATCCAGGACCAACAACGGTGGCTCTTCTTTGCCTACTGAGGGGAGAGCCCCAACATCTGCACAGGACATGGCTAACTGTTGGTTCACAGTGACTGTCGGTGCCACACTATAGGGTGTTCAGGGTAAAAGACGAGTGGTCTGAGGTACAAAAAATGACTATCGAAGAGTCAACCACCTGTGGCTGAGGCAAATACTAGCCTGCAGTGGTGGCAAAGGCGGTTTGCTTAACATTTGCTTTTTTTGGCTAGAAGAAGAACCAACCATGGGACTGATGGTTTGTTCCATGATCAAACCGAAAACTGTGCCTCTTTCCCAAGGAAAACAAAACAGCAAGAAGTCTTTAAAATGTCACTTGTTTGCGTAAACATTTTTTTTTTTTTTTTTTTTAATGGAAGGTTTTCCCCAAGGGGAACTTATCTGCCCAGCAAACAACAACACAAGCCGACCATCGATCTTTGAAAGCTTTAGAGGATCATAGGAAGTTACTAGGCTATTGGTCCTAAGGCCCTTGTAAGCCTAGCCATGACTTTAGCCCATGTTTAGACAAGTCAGACCTACCTGCTCCTTCTTCCACTCCACAGATTGTTTTCCTTGGCAAGATACTCTTTTGTGTCTTCCCGCTCCATTCGCCCTTCAGGCTCACTCCGCTCCCCTACCCTTCCCCCAATTCCCACCCGCCCCCAGTACCTCTTAACTTATACCCTCATACTCCCTCCCCCTTTCACCAACAGCCAATCAAAGAATCTAAAACAGCCACACCCCATATCTATACTTCTACTCTCCTCAAGTATAAGTCTCCTTCCACCACTATCTATATTATCCTACATATAGTAAACCCTCTCTTTTCTCCTTCTCCTCTAATATCTACTATACTCTTCTACCATGCCTAACCGATTCCAATGGCTACTAGTACTCTCACTCCTAACAACTCTTACCACTACTTACCTCTTAACGTATTATGAACAACCCCTCTTCTCTACTCTTACTATCCCTTCCCAACAAACTCTAACAACTTCTCTACCTTCATCAATAAGCTCTTTTAATGCCATCTACAAGCCTAGGTTCTATCAAGCCAAATATCACCGCCTAACTCACATCAGATACTCAATTCCAAATATTAGAAAATTATGGAACTATCATTGTAAACCTCTCCAGTACTACAACTTTACACAAATCCATTCCTTAACACATGGTGACATTCACCCCAACCCAGGACCAAACCATCACCCAGCCCCCACTAACTGTAACAAACCTAATATAATCCCTTTACCACCAACCAAACACTCCAAATCACTTTCTATAGCCCATCTAAACATACGCAGCATATGCAATAAAATACCACAAATTCATGCTCTTCTAGATGTCCAGCAATTTGACATCCTCTGCCTAACCGAAACATGGCTCAAACCTACAATAAAAGACACTGAAATTATTCCCCCAGGCTATTGTATCTTTAGACAAGACCGCAAAAATAAAAAAGGTGGTGGGGTAGTAATTCTCTACAAAACATGACTACAAATCAACAAAATAAATCAAAAACTACCCTTTGACAACAACTTAGAAATAATTATTACTAAACTCCAACTAAACTCACACAAATCAGTTAACATAATCTGCACCTATCTCCCCCCAGGTAATAATCACACACTATTAGAAGACCTACTAAACTGGCTCTCCTCAAATCTCCCTCAAGAAACTATTCTACTAGGAGACTTTAATATCGACTGGTACTTATGTAACTACACCAACCCATCCACCCTGATTAACCTATATGGCTTCACACAACTTATTAACTCTCCAACCAGAACAAATAAACTTAATAATAAAGAAACCATCCTAGATTGGATACTAACTAACGGTCCACCACAAAACTATTCAACAGGAACTCTCCCAGATGACCTTAGTGATCACTCTCTAATATACATCATTAGACATAAAACAAGTTTAAGTATCCCCACTCCAGTCAGAACTGCCCGTTGCAAAAAACATTTTAACAACGAACTGTTTCTAACTGAACTTAAACAATGTAATTGGTCCCCCCTTAAGTCACTCCCTATTAATGAAGCAGTTAATTACTTCAATAACTCTTTCCTAGCTATCCTAGACCATCATGCCCCAATGCGTTCCATAAGAATGAAAAACAAACCAGCACCTTGGCTCTCAAATTCAACTAAAAAACTAATTCATAATAGAAATAAATTTTGGGCCAAATGGCGTACCACAAAAGACACTATCGATCGCCAAACTTTTAGACAACAAAGAAACCTAACAAAAAAAGCTATCCTACAAGATAAAAAGAACTTTTATATCCAACTCCAGCAAACTTCCCTTCAACAGCCACAAAAATTCTGGTCTATTAACACATTACTTTCCCCAGGCAAAGTTGCCACACCTCATCCACTAGACTCCAAACCTGATTGTCCACCAATACAAACAGCAAATGCCTTTAATACTTTCTTTACTACTACTATATTAAATCTAGCAAATCAACTAAACCCTGATACCTCCAATCTGCCAAGCCCAAGCGCCATTCCCCCTCCTTTTCACCTTGAACCTATACCCACCTCCTATATCTCCTCCTTACTTCAAACACTAAAACCTACTACTCCCTCAGCTGATAAACTACCAGCAAAATACCTCCAAATAGGAGCCAAAGCCATTGCCTTCCCAATCTCCACATTGATCAATCGAACTATAAAAGAAGGCACCATTCCATCCATTTGGAAAATCTCACACATCATCCCACTTCACAAAGGTGGTGACTCTACTGAGTTCTCCAACTATCGCCCTACAGCTCTACTCTCTCCATTTGCTAAAATTATGGAGAAATGTATCCACAAACAATTAATAACTCACCTACTTCAGAATAACCTCCTTGCTAACTGCCAACATGGTTTCCGTCCATTTCACAGTACTACCACTGCCTTGCTGTCTTTTACTAACTCTATCAACAATAATCGTAATAACAATATTCTTTCCTCAGCATTCTTTGTTGACCTATCTAAAGCGTTTGACATGGTTAATCATCAACTTCTCCTCCACCAACTGAAGTCCCTCTCACTGGACAATCTTGCTATGAACTGGTTTACATCATACCTAGAAAACCGTAAACAAGCAGTTCTCTGGCAAAACCATCTGTCTGAACTCCTTCCCACCTCCCTAGGTGTTCCTCAGGGCTCTATTTTAGGTCCACTTCTCTTTTCCATTTTCATAAATGACCTCTATCTCTCTACCCCACTCTCCACCTGTATTCAATATGCAGATGACTCCACTATCATCTGCTCTGCGTCCTCCCAAACTGAACTTCATTCTATCACACAAAAAGCCTTTACCACTATAGAAGAATGGTTCTCCAACCACTGTCTTCTGCTCAACCCCAAAAAAAACAAACTTTTGCTCTTTAAACCCTCTCATTTGTCTCCCCCACTTCATTTTACACTTACATCAAACAACAATACTGTTATCTCTCCAGACCCCACCACCAAACTCCTAGGAATCACAATTGACAATCAATTAAAGTTTGACACTCACATAAACAATACAATAAAACTGACTAATAAAAAACTTGGATCCCTATATAGAATAAAACCCTTCTTGACACCAGTTGCCAGAACCACAATAGCTAGAACCCACTTAATTTTCACCCTATTATATGCTTCCCCAATATACAGCAATCTTTCTACAAACAATCTTAACAAACTAGCCAGAGCTTATAACAACATCGCCAGATTTGCTACAAATACACCTTACAGGACTCATCACTGTCTGAACCTAAAACAACTTGAGTGGCTTGAATTACCACACTTATTACATTTTAACCAACTAATAATTGCCCATAAAGCCCTATACCAACCCAATAATATCCCTATTCTCTCTTCCCTCATAAAACCTTATTACAACTTGAAAAATCTACGCTCTGCTAACAAAATGTTGATTCACACTTCCTTATCCAAGAACTTAGCAGGTGACTCCATATTCTCTAACTATGTTGGTAAAATATGGAATCAACTACCACAAGACCTTACAACCCTAACCTCTCTCCCACTATTTAAAAATAATCTAAAACTTTTCTTCTCTAACCATTGGTTATGGTCATGTACTAACCCTGCCTAGCTGTTATTCTCTAATCTATCTGCTGCCCACTTAACCACTTTTCCGTCACTACTAAATACTAATTAGTACTACTTACCAGGTTTAGTTCCTACCAGATACTGTACTCTAATATAGTATACAAAAAGAAATAAAACTGAAAATGCATTACTCTATATTAATGTCTCTCCAAATCTTAGCATCAGATGTTTTTATATTTTTAAGTATATTTTGTTTTTTACAAGTAGTTTGTATGTTACCTTTAGTATATATATTTTTGTATGTTTTTGTTTGGAGCTTTTCTCCCCGGGCCTCCACTGAAAATGGACACGTATCCAGTTGGACTAGCCCGGTCAACAAATGTAAAATAAAATAAAATAAATAAATAAAATAAAATGCCCCTGTCCAGCAGGGACACTGGTGGAATCCCTGGGGTGTATTTTCTGTTTCCCATCCAGTTATCTCGGTTGCGCTTAAAAAGGGGCAAAGTACTGACGTGGAGAAGGAGTCTATTCCACAGATGGGGGGGGGGGTCTCTGGGACACAAACCTGTCCCACCAACAAGTTCTGTTGATGTCACAGACCAGGTTGAGGCTATGCATGCGGGTTATTCGAGTGGAGCTTGACTTGCTGATATGCAGCAGTCCCATGAAAGCGGGGTCTGAGATCACCTTGTATGCCAGACAGAGGTCACCTCTGAGGAGTCTGTATGAAACTGAGTAGAGGGATAGGGCTTTTAGCTTGTGTATGGTAGATGTTTGAAGCCCTGGACTCTCCTAGTGAGGAACCTCTTGCGGTCTCTCCAGCTGCTACATGTCCTTTGTGAGATACATGCCAAAAGGCACGTTGTACTCAATAATGGGCCTAAGGGAAGAATACAGTGATGTTAAGACCACCTTGTCCCTGGATGAGATGCCCTTACTTATGAGGTGGGGCCACGTAGAAGGCTTTCCGTACAACAGAAGCAACATGGTGGACAAAAGTCAGGTTGCTTTCAACCTGGGTAACCAAATCCCTCACAACTGATTGCGTGCTTAGGACATTGTTATTAATGGGATAACTTGTGGGGACGTCATTCTCCCCAAACAGGATGATGATGCATTTTTTGGTATTCAGCTTGAGGCCATGTTCCTGGGCCATTAATTTGTCTGGGTGAGACCCTCTTGGAGGATGTTCACATCACTAGGGGAATTGATGGCAACACCAGGCTTGCAGTCATCTGCAAACCAAGTCAGCCATAGCCCACTGGTTTTGGCCTGCACCTCAAAACAGTATATCCCAAATAACAGAGGCCCGAAGACTGAACCCTGGGGTATGCCGCTTGTTACAGGTCTACTACTTGAGGTGACTTCCCTTATTTTGACAAGGTGGGTTCTAGCAGTGAGCCAGTTTGCTACCCATCAGGTAACATACAGATTGATGCCTAGTTGTGAAAGTTTGTTATGCCTGAGTGGAACAGTGTAGAAGGGTTAGGCCAGGTCAAGGTAGGCAGTGTGCACGGTCTTCCTCTCAACCATGGCTTTGGTGACCATCTCAAAGAAGTCAACCAAATGTAACAGACATGACCTCTACTTGAAGCCAAACTGTGTAAGATTGAGTGCTTGGAGGCTGCCAATATGTTTGTTAATGAGGTCCATGATAATCCGTTCCATGGTCTTGCAGATCAGGCTAGTTAGGCTGATGGGTCTATAATTTCCCAGATTGGTGGACGCTCCACCTTTGTGCAAAGGAATGACAGTGGCTGGCCTCCACTCAGCTGGGATGAAGACGGTACTCAGGCTTTGGTTGAATAGAGCGCCTAATGGTGCTGCAAGTTCTTGTCCGAGTTCACGTAGGATGCAGCCTGGGATGTTAACAGGTCCCATGGAGGCTGTATTTTTTGCCTTTGAGAGAGCAGTGATGACCTGTTCTCTAGCTATAAGGGGAAGGGGGCAGGTAGTGGGAATGTCCTGATTTACTGATGGGGTGGACAGAAGGCTGAATGCGTCAGCCAGCAAGTTTGCTATATCTACGGCATTTGTATATGTGGTGTCCTTGAACACCAGTTCTGAACAGATCTGGGTGCTTCCTTTGAGGTTGTGCACATATGTGAAGAAGGCCTTATGATTGTCTCTAGGAGATGTGACCAATCTAGGAGATGTGACCAATCTGGACTCAAAGTTTGCTTTGGAAGATTTCACTGGTGCTCTTATTTGCTTGTTCAGGCTAAGGAGAGACTGCTTCCAATTGGGCACCTGCTCCTTCTTTGTCTTGGACAGCAATTTTTTCCTTTTGTTATACAGTTTATTTATTGCAGATGTCCACCAGACAAGTTTACTCTTCCTTGCAGAGGATGATTTAGTCCCATCCGGTATTCCTGATTCCGTGTATCTACATAAATGTTCGTATAGTGCTTTGGTGTAATTTTGGATATTGGTGCCAGAAACTTCCTGTGATATATTGAAACTCCACCTTCTTTGGTTTTAGTGCCCACAGTTTGGGGTCCGAATGTATGTTAGGATGAGTAACCAGGTAAGGCTGGGCTGCTCTCCACAGCTTTGAACCAGGTTTCTGTGACTGCACAGATGTCAGCATTTTCCAGGGTTAACAATGCTTGCAATGAGTAGAGTTTCATGTTTAGACTCCTAGTGTTTAGCAGCATGATCTTTAATTTGTGTTTTGTTGAACTTTTTATGTTCGTAGTTTTAACTTCATCACTTTTCCTAAAAAAGCACTATGGGGGAGGCAAGAGCCTTTGCCAGAAACATGAAGCCCAGGTGAGACAGAAGCAGGCCATCTCTCGCAAAGCATCGTGGTCTGTCGATCAGGTACTGGATCCCCCTGGAATAACACCAGAATCTAAGCCAATTGTTAAAGTCAATCATTTTCTGTTGCATTGAGGCATCATTCTGGGTGATGGTAGAATGTTGCTTAAGGCTAGGGACATACCTACCTGGGGCACAGTCAAAGAGTTCAATCATGTCTCTCTTCATATAGTCTATGGAGGTACCTGTCAAGTCATTCACGCCACCATGGACTATGGTAGAGTTGTAACAGTACCGGTTGTTGAGAGACTTGAGTGCGTATGTGATATGGTGGATTCCGGGCCCTAACAGACAACTAACAGTGACTTTTTCCTTATCCAGCCTGGTGAGAGGCACATCTGTGTGCCTCACAATGGAGTCTCCTATGACTAATATGTTGGGTTTATGGTTACGCCTTAGGGGCTGTGAGACACAGGTGTGGGGTCTATGCGTAGCATGTGGTGTGAAGCGCTGGGGATATCGCATGTGTTTTTGCCTTAGAGGTCTCCTTTGTTAGGGTATGTTTATGTTGAGGACCTCTGCATATCTGGGTGTGTGTTGTGTTGTGTAGGTGGTGTTTGATGTGTAGTGATTGTATTGACAACCTTCTCGGTGCCAGATATACAGGCTTGAGAGGGAGAGAGCATGGACTCTAGGTTCCTAATGTAATTGCATCTCTTATAAATTGTGTTCCTAGGTGGTGGTACATGATGGTTGTTAGTGCAGTTGCACTGTCTCAGGATGCCCATATCAAATGGACTGGCAGGAGAAACCGTAGGAAATTGTCCATCCATATTGGTCAGAATCTGAGGGAGAAAGGCCAGGGAGAGCTAAATGGTAAGCCTAAAGCCCAAGTGCTTAAACCAATACTAAGAGAGACTTAGAATAACACTATTTAAATTTTGACAGGCTATAAACAAGAAGTAATAAATGCAACAGAAAAGATGCAATTGAACACTTTAGAGAACAAGCAGCAAGTAGCAGGAAAAAGCAATACAGTACTAGGAAGAAACACAAATACAGAAAAATATAAGCAACTGAATAAAAAGTTTTTTTTTCTTTATTTACTTATTTTTTTATATAAAGTGGAAAGGGAGAGAAGAGGAACAGAAGATAATTCAAGGTTAAGAGGCTAAGTGTCCCAGATCAAATTTACAGTAGGGGCAGGAACTGCAAAAGCGACCAACTTTAACAATACAACAGCATTCAGGTGAGAGGGTGGTAGAAAAACAAATTTCAGCCACAGGTTAGCAAATATATAAATGCAGACACAGATAAGTAAATTATTCAGTCAAGCAAAAAGTAAAGAGAGTGCAGTACTGTTAAGAAACACTGAATAGTTGAAGTACAAAAAAAATATACTTATCAGCTCTACATTTCCAGATTGTTTGAGTAGCACTCTCAGTCATGCATAATGAAGCTTCTAGCAATGATATGCAGAAATTCACACAAAGGTAATATTTTTACACCAGCAAGATAAAAGTCAAGCCTTGAGACAATCATAACACAAAAGCTGTTAGACCAGATTTTCCTCCCTGGAATCAGTTCACTACAAACTCCCCGCTGCCCCAGAGAGCTGTAAATGGACCCCCTATGTGGAGCCAGTTAGTTCATGCTTAAGTGCTGTGCCAAATGCCATAGAACAGAAATAAAAATTTCAGCACAGATCAGGAAACAAAATTCAGCCACAGGTCAGCAAATATATAAATGCAGACACAGATAAGTATATGTTTTGCACTTTAACTGTTAGCTGTTTCTTAACAGTACTGCACTGTCTTTATTTTGCTGGACTGAATTATTTACTTATCAGCTCTATATTTCCAGATGGTATGAGAATCACTCTGTCAGGCACAATTGAGCTTCTAGCAATGAGTGCATTCTTCAGCAGTAGAACATCTCTGAAGGGCTTGGCACCCAAACCTGTCTTTTTGGTCAGTTCAGCACAAGTTGACTGAATTTGGATGTGTGGAAAGTGCTCTGAAGCTTTGGAGGTTGGCCAGCTGTTATATCCTATGCAGGGTATTACCCATACAGCTAAAGCTACTGCAGCAATGATTAATATGATGAACATCTCATATTGTACGGGCTTGTCTAGTCTTTGGGTGCCAGGTTTTAATTAACAGCAATATCAATGCAACAACCTGTTGAAGATTAATTTAGCCATGTGTATTCCTGGCTCAAGTAGTATAGTTCAAAATGAAGCTCAAGATGGACTCTAGAGATCTCATCCTGCAGTTGTTGCTTCCCTCTCTTAAACCCCTTGAAATCCAGGCAGCCCCGGACGTTGTACTACCAGTCTCAGAGTTGCTCAGTTCCACAAATCACTAGCAGTCATTACTCACCCCTGAACACCATTTTTACAACTTAGTTGCCATATAAATATTCTAAATCTACAGGTTTTGTTGACATTTTAGTCGGTACTGAAATCTACATCCACAGTGGCATCAGAATCTCAGTAGCTGCTCCCATCTTGTTCATTTTCCCAGTCACTACTACTGTTCAATATTACCAAACAGTTACAGGCTCTTGAAATCCTCAAAATGAAGCTACTCAGTACTTTCTATGCAGTAACAAGAATTCTAATGCAAGATGAAATAATCTCTCCAGTCACAAACTAATGAGGGTGTTTAAAAAATTCCATTTTCTTTTTATAGCATATCAGTACTGGTTAACTCTTAGTTCTAGAAGGGCATGGGTTATAGTTCTTTAATACCCATCTTTGGATTCTCTTACTAGGCCAGTTGTTAAGAATTCTGGTATCTTCCCTTTGTCAATACAGAGAAAGTTGCCAAAACCTCATTCAAACTCATTTTGTTTATCAAACTTAATTCTGGATGCCCCACATGTAATGAAAAGCTAGGCTACTTCACGAATTTATGTTGTTTCATCCTCTAAAAAGATGACCTAAACCTTAACACTATTACAGATTAGTTTAAAAATTACAATTAAAAGAACATCTAAAAAGCACAAACAAATAAAAGCTAGCCCCCTTCTACCCCTCCTTACTACTCACAATTTCACCAGTAAACGGGTGTCATTTGTCCCGTGTAATATAAAGATCTCCCTCCTATTTAGAAAGTTATAAATAGCCTACAGTGTCACATTCACTACAGGGACTGGGGACCATTAGTGCCTTGGACAACCAGGGGATTACAAGTAACTTAGTTTTCTACTCTACTGCATCACAGCTCAAGAAAGTATCAGATTTAAAATCATTAACTGTGAATATTTATCACTGTACTTCAGAATTGGAGTGTAATATTGTTTCACACTGTTTCTGTTGATACTACTCTTGCATTTAGCAACAGTCAGAAAAATCAAAATTTCTAAGGATGACATAACGTCAACTTTTGTGAAAATATTTTACATACCAGTGCAAAATGTTGCTATATGTACAGTTTCAATGTCTGTGAAACTAGTTCTCAGCTACAGTGAAACAACCTGTACATTTGTCATAAGTGTCATCCCAATGGTATTTATTTATGTACTATTTCTTCACCAGGAAGATGGACTGATCCTTGAACCCTTTTCAGCAACAAGCTGGGCTCATTGAGCAGCAGTACGCATATAATATAAAATGCAGAAGCACATCAGGAAGAAATGCATAATTAGGAAAAAGCAATTCTTAGTATACAAGTTTAAGTACTAGCACACTAAAACCTCTGTTTACTGCTAGTAAGTACAAATACACTGGCAAAAATAAGATTTATGTTAATATATGCAATAGGGAAATGTCTGATAAACCTTTACAAATGCACTCTTATGAGCACCTGCAAGGATGCATGGATTGTGCCATCCCTAGCAAAACCAAGACTCACTTCTCTGAGAAGGAAACCAGTTTGGTGGACCCCCTGCAATAAACAGGCTATACAACAGAAGAAGGAAACTAGTTCAGAAAAAAAGCAAATCCCAAGAAGGAAAGACATCCCTGAGCAGTATCAGTAAGAAACTGAGGTCCCTCATGAAATCATCCAAGGCTAACTTCGAAAGAAAAATAACCAATGATTCAAAAGAGAACAGATTCTTAACCACAAAGCCTTCTTTAGCTAAGTGGCAACTCACAGATGTGCACTGAACTAGTGCAAAATAGCACAAAATATACTGGACCTACTGATATTACCAACATCCTGGCAGATAGATTCAGTGCAAACTTCACTCCCCTCTCACCTCCAAAAGGGCACACAACAATACCGGAAAAGTGTAGTGTCCACAAAATCAGACGCACAGGTGAAAACAGCCCTTTCAAAAGCCAAAAACACAGCGTCAATGGGACCAGATGGTGTCCCAAGCTGAGTCTTGCACGAACTACAGAACGAACTAACCCCCCACCTAAACACCCTGTTCAACTTCAGCATCTCCATGGGCTACGTGCCCATAGAATGGCACACAGCAAGGGCTATTCCTCTCCACAAAGGAGGGGCCACAACTGACCCTAATAACTATCGTCCCATAAGCCTGACTAGCTTGGTCTGCAAGGCTATGGAGCACATCACCATGGAACTCATTAACAAAGACAATGGGAACCTCCAAAAACACTTGACCTGACCCAGTTCGGCTTTGTTAAGGGCAGATCATGCCTACTAAACCTGGTTGACTTCTTCAAGACAGTCACCAAGGTCATAGGCGAGGGAAAGGTGGTTCACACAGCCTACCTTGACCTCGCCAAGGCTTTCGACAACATTCCCCACTAGGGTATTACAAAAAAAAACAGCTTAAACATAAACCCCTACGTCACGAGATGGGTTGCCAACTGGCTTACAGACAGAACTTGCACGGTAAGAATAGCGGGCTCCAGGTCCAACTCTAAACCAGTCACAAGTGGTGTCCCGCAAGGCTCGGTCCTGGGACCCCTACTGTTCAGCACATACTTCTCAGAAGTACAGGCAAACACAGGAGGACTATGGCTAACCAAGTTCGTCGATGACTGCAAACTGGGAGCCATAATTGCCTCTCCAGCTGACATGGACATCCTCCAAAAGGGCTTTACTGAGACGGACACCTGGTGTCAAAGTCATGGCCTCAAGCTAAATGCCAAAAAATGCATAGTCATCTAATTTGGGAAAAACAAAACACCCACAAATTACCACATAGGTGGCAGCCCCCTTAATACAGAAGGGGTAATAAGAGATCTGGGGACCTAGGTAGATAGTAATCTCTCCTTTGACAATCATATTGCCAAAGTAGTTACGAAACCCTTCTATGTGGCCCAACTAATTACTAAAGGGTTCGCATCTAGAAATAAAGAGGTTATAGTGCCCGTCTACTCATCACTCATTAGACCCATCATAGAGTATAATGCCCCATTTGGGATGTACCTCACAAGACACTTCCAACAGCTGGAAAGACCACAAAAGTACCTCACCAAGAGGATTACTGGTCTTAAACATGTCCTATGCAGCCCAACTGAAAAAAACTCTAGCTGTACTCAGTAGCATATCGCTTACTCAGAAGTGATCTCTGCCCAACTTACAAAGCCATGTCCAACTCAGAAATGATGGACATGCTCCACCTAAAGAAATCCAAGTCACTGAGAGCCACGTGCTCTAGTGAGCTAAACCTCGCCACGACAATAAATAGAACATGCTGGAGGGATAGATTCCTGTCACAGAGACTCCCCATGCTTTGGAACAAAATTCCAAATTACATCAGGCAGAGCCCCTCACTAACACTCATCAAGAGAAACCTTGACGAGTGTATGGGTAACAGAAAATACACCCCTGGGATTACTTCATTGGCTCTGCTTGACAGAGGATCAGTTAATTAGTCAATGGGGCGGCGAAAGCCAACACACTCTGGCTAGGCTCATAAATGCCTTCGGGCAAATAGCCTAGTACGTACCTATGAACCTATAATAACCAGATCAACAAGTAAGGATTCAGTTACAAAGACATCAGTAGGTCCAGTGCCGATAGCCTGGACCGTCACCTGGCACTGAACAGGGTTATAGTAGTAGGTGCACTTGGCTGCTTTAAAAAAGACAAGTCTTTTAAAGGCCTCAAGTGCAGCTTGGCTATTTATTTCTGTTTCAATGTGGTTCCCAATGGCAGGAGCTAGTCTAGAGAATATTCTTTACCAAACAGCAGTTTTGAAGCATAGATGGGTGTGGGAAAGGTCACCATTTTGGGAGCTTCGGAGGGTATGACTTTGGTGCCGAAATACGAGTGATGTTCTCAGAGAGGACAGCATCTCAAATTTTAGACTTGAATAAAATAGAGCGCTAAAAAGACAGGTCAACCCATCTGTTACTGATAGCCACTTGGTGTCATGAAGCAGGGTGCAATGGTGTACAACAGCACACGATAAAAGAACGAATCTTAAGGTTTTGTTTTGTGTGATTTGTAATCTTAGAGCACTGTAAGAGGAATGCAAAGCAAGTAAACGCAAACCATATTCAATTTTTTGAAAATAGAACATTTTTAGTAATGATAGTCAGGGCAATCAGTGAAAGAAGGCATGTTATCCTACAGCAGAGAGTTTTTGTTCAGCCAAATCTTTATTGGTGATTTTATCTGTGTAAATGGTAAAGGACAATGCTGGGTTACTTGACAGCCCAAGATATTTCTGTTCCAAGACATTGGGAATGGTGTGGTCTTCACTGCACTTTATAAGCACTTACATGAGTGCATGGATTGTGCTATCCCAAACAGAACCAAGAAGCTATCTTCCAAAACAGGAAGGCAATCTGGTGGTCCCCTGCCATAAACAAACTGTACAACAGAAGGAAGAAACTCTTGCAAAAGAGAGTAAAATCCCACGAGTGGAGGAGCTCCCTGGTCAGCCTCAGTAAGAAGCTGCGATCCCTGATAAAATCCTCCAAAGCTAGTTACGAAAATGAAATCGCCACTGATTCTAAAGACAACCGCAAAGCATTCTATAGCTATGTCAGGAATCTCAATGGCAACACTCAGATCTGCTCTGAGTTACAGCACAATGGCACTAAATATACACACCCAACTGATATTGCCAACATCCTGGCAGATAGGTTCACTGCTAACTTTACCCCCCTCTCAGCTAACTTTATCCCCCTCTCAGCCCCTAAAGAGCCCAGCTCTATACCGGAAGAATGCAAAGTTCCTGTAATCACGGCTGCACAGGTAAAAACCACACTCTCCAAAGCCAAGAACACAGCATCCATGGGATCAGACAACAACCCAGGCTGCGTTCTACACAAACTCCAGAACAAACTGGCACCCGACCTAAGTACCATGTTCAATCACAGCCTCACCTCAGGCTTTGTGCCTGCTGAATGGCGCACAGCAACGGTTATCCCGCTCCATAAGGGGGGAGCCACCACGGACCCCGGGAACTACCGCCCCATTAGCCTGACGAGCCTGGTCTGCAAGGCCATGGAACGTATCATGGAACTTATAAACAAAGACATTGGTAATCTCCAAACTCTGGATCCCACCCAGTGTGGGTTTGTAAAAGACAGATCATGTCTCCTAAACCTGATAGACTTCTTTGAAGCAGTCAGTCACCAAAGCCGTAGACAAGGGTGAGGTGGTTCACACAGCCTATCTAGATCTTGCCAAGGCTTTCGACACCATCCCCCACTCTGGAATTATAGATAAACTCACTAAACTAGGTATAAATCCCTATGTCACAAGATGGATTGCCAACTGGCTCACTGACAGAACCCACACTGTGAAAGTAGTAGACTCCAAATCCGACTTCAGACCAGTGACAAGTGGAGTACCACAGGGTTTAGTCCTGGGTCCTCTCCTGTTTGGTATCTACTTCTCTGAAGTACAGGCTAACAGAGAAGGTCTTTGGCTAACGAAATTCGCAGATGACTGCAAACTAGGAGCCATAATCGAAACTCCTAACAATGTGGACATCTACAAAAGGGCCTCACCGAGACAGATGCCTGGTGTCAAAGCCTAGTACCTACCTATGAACCTATTAGAAGGCAGGAGAGTTGAAGCGACTTTCTGAGTAGTTTAAAAAACTACTACATTGTTTTGCCTGGGATTAAGACTTTATTATAAAAAGAAACCATCTATAGAGGTCGGTGAAATTGTTTTGCGATTTAGAAAGCAAGTCTCAATGTGTTTTTCTGCATTTAGTATGAATATCATCAGCATGCATGACAATACTGAGAAGTGAAAGGTCAAATGGAAGATTGTTGATAGAGAGAGAGAAAAGAGAAGGGGATTCAATGCCAATCATTGGGGGACTCCTCTACTTAGAGTTGCAATGTCAGAGAATACATTAGTGTGGTAAATTTTGAAAGTTCTCTTGCGCAGCTTCGGAACTTTGTATTCATCCCCAAAGTTTAGTTTTTGTCGTTTATTAAGGAGGAGTTTATAATTAATTTCAAAAGCTCTGGTCATATCAACAAATATGCAAGCACAAATAAGCCCATTTATTCATGCTGTTGTAAATGGAGCCCATAGCAGTGAAAGAACTGTCAGAGTACTGAGTGAATTCAAAACCCATATTGGTCACTGCAGAAAAGGCCATACTTATTTATGTACTTAAAAAGTTGTTTGCAAATTAATTATATGAAGATTTTTGAAATGGGACAGAAATTTATTTGAAGACTTTTGTAATGGGACACAGATTTTATTTGGTCGACAGTCCTTAGAAGAGTAGGGAGGTCCCCTATAGTGTGTTTGAGCAGACCTGCGCCAGTTGTGTGTAGATGATTAAAGGCATTTGTAGGGTTTAGCCATTTTCTTCGTGAGGAGGGAGGTCCCCTATAGTGTGTTTGAGCAGACCTGCACCAGTTGTGTGTAGATGGTTAAAGGCATTTGTAGGGTTTAGCCATTTTCTTTGTTGATAGTCTGGAAAATGTTGGCTGGAGCTTAGTGAATTTAGACTCTCAGAAGTTTAGCTTTAGAAGCAGTGCTTTAGTTTCTTTAACCAACATGTCAGAAAAGTGGAAGGTGACAGCAAATGATGCAGGGTAATGTGGGGCAGAAGGGGGTCTCTGGTGACGGACAGCATAAAAGGTAAGCCTAAAACACTTAGTTTGCTGACTGTTGTTATTGTAATTGATTTGGCAGTTACTTTGTGCCTTTGCACCTGGGTCAAGGCTGAGAAGGGTTCTCAGAACAGCCCACCTACCTGGTAACCAAAAAATAAAACAAAAACACTAGCAACAAACCACTATCTGTAGGCTTCCCGATTATTAAAAAAAAAAGTCTGTGCCACATATTAACACAGTGCTTTAAGCCCTATAGATGCAATGCATTTGTGGAACCTTAAAACCACCTTCGCTCCACTAATCAGCTTAAAAATTATAGTTGAAATATTTTCCATTTTGAAAAGTGGGAAAAAAAGGTTGAAACTAATCTCTTCTTGGCTGGTGCATCGCACGAAGAAAGGTCTGGTATTAAATTCCATACTATTACTCTTCCATCCGGTCTTCCAACTATTTGATGTCTGTATTAGAATAAAATAATACTTAAAGTTTGAAAAAGAAGTCTTACCATTTTTTTTTTTTTGTGGGGCTTCAAAGGAGGCGATGAAATCTCCGGCCCAGAGATAGCCTTGCTGAAGGAAGTTTTTAGGAGGCCCTTTAAAAACAATTATATTTCCTCTCATTCAAGGTATGAGTAGAAAATTCTTACATATCCCACACGGAACGTCAACAGTGAGGTGGAAGACACCCAAACAGTAAACACACAAAACATGTGTATCTAAACACCTTTTAAAAAACAGGACTTCTAGACATCATTATTCAAAGAAGAAAGAAAGAAAGAAAAAGAAATTACCAACAATGGTATGAGAGAGGCTAGCCAAGAGGGTGGGGTAACAAGGTTACCTAAAAAGGTAAGAAATATTTTGAAATACTGAAAAATAATGCAATAGGGTAAGATAAAGACTTAGCTATTAATAAAACTGGATAAATTGTTGAAATATTGAACAAATATACTTAGCTCAAGAGAAGTGGCTTGACACGGCTGTTAGGCAACGCTGCAAAATCGATCTGAGGTAACAGGGAGAGGGGCATGCTGGGAAACATCTTAGCTTGAGAGTTTTTGGCTGACGCAAGCTTGGCATATGGCCAACTCGGTTCAGAGGATGGAACTGATTACCTCATCAGTAATCGGTGAATGAAGATTAACATCAGATGCAATACAAACTGTAGCCTTTTATTTTTTTACTTGTCCTTTGATAACCAGGAAAGCACAATGGTCATTTAGAGTGGCAGCCCCAGGAGAAAAGCTCCACAACGATTCAAAAATATTTAAACAGTTGTTGAGTAACTATATACAAGAGGATAAAGCCCTGCAACAGATTAAATATATTAGAATGAGTTGGGGAGAAAGTCTAAAAAAAAAAAAAAAAAAACACACAAAACATTTTATGGTAGCTGACAAGTAATTCTATACAAGGGAAGAAAATCCCCACAACAGATAAAAACACACTCAT
This sequence comes from Protopterus annectens, assembly GCF_019279795.1. Classification (NCBI taxonomy): domain Eukaryota; kingdom Metazoa; phylum Chordata; order Ceratodontiformes; family Protopteridae; genus Protopterus; species Protopterus annectens. The sequence goes on from NC_056745.1 coordinate 1,555,005,404, forward strand.
TTACAGAGATATTAAGAACACAATAAGTACTGCAAGTAACAAGACACACTGCAGAAGTGGAAATCTATGTCAAGCAAACTCGTACATAATTATTCAAAATATTGACTATTTCTAATAAGGTACGGAGATGAAAAATAGAAAAACAGACAGAGGAATAGAATGGGATGAGGAGGAGAAATGAGCAGGAGGGAAAATTAAGGAGATGGAGAGACAGTGTTATTATTAGAAAGATTAGAATGTTATGGAAGGACACGAGAGGAAAGTAAATAGTAAGTGTTGATTGAAGAGGCAGAAGACCAAACAACATTAGTAGTACGGTATCAGTAGAGTGATCTTTTGAGGTTAAGCCATTACTACTTGGCAAGATATAGGAGTGTTAGTGAATTTAGAGTGAGAAAGGCATAGTTATAGTGAGGAGGTGGTCATACATCTGTTTTAAGGATTCTGCATGTACAGTTCCAGGTATCCAATAGATATTTTTTAGATTGGTCTTGAAATTGGAAAGGTTGCTACAATGTTTAAGGGATGAGGGGATAGAGTTCCAGGAGTGGGCTAACCTTTTCAAAGTTCTTAGGTCAGCAATTCTTGCTACTCTACAATGTCTACCCAACTTCCAACAAATCAGCTGCTATGAGAAAAACTAATTTTCCACTATGAACATTTGTGAAGACAATTCCCTTGTTGATGCTTTTTATATTATCTGGTATTGAACATGTACACGTCTATTGCAAAAAAAATGCATGATACATTTAAGTGGTATAATCATCTGATGGATATACCTATATATTAAAATAGAAGCCAATATTGGGCTAATCTTAATTCCTTATGGTTAAACACTGGAGACAGAGAGAGAGGGGGGGAAGATATTATGCCTAACTGAAGGTTTGACAGTCTTTTATAAAATCTGTACTTTCCCCAAGCAAATCTTCACAGAAGTTTCTCCAAATCATGAATAAGTTTCCTTGGTTCTGAAATAAGATTTAGTTTGCAGCACTGAGCAATGAAGTTTCACAGACCTGATTGATCACATTTTTGGTCAACAACGTCTGCAGTGCCATCTTCTACCATATCACCATGATGGACCTTGGGGTTCCAGGGCCTAATGTGTGTGCTGTATTATTATTTTACCAATTATTTATAGTCACTGTTTTGACCATTATATGATGTCTGTGATGCATGTCAGTGGTTCTGCAACAAATTCCGTCTATGGATTGTAGATAGCAATGCTGACATTCTACTTCATGTTTCATTCTTTTTTCCCCTTTGAGATGTTTCTGGCTTTGGCCAGTTTTATATGTGCTATTCTATATGACAATGTCAAATACAAACTGTGATAAATGAATTAAATACATTGCAGTAAACATGGCTCAGATAGACTATAAATATACTGGAACAAAACTAAAGTGTTTTTGACTTTGGTTAATCAGTAAAGAATGCACTTTTGCCAAGACATTCTGTTGTTAAATTAATAAGCTACCCCCCCATAAGCCATAACTAACAACTATTAGTCTGTAAACAAATTATATTTCAGCAGTTATCCACATGGATTAGTCTCCTTCGAATGTATTTCAGCTGGAGATGTGCTTACGGTTTCTAGCATACACCATGCAATACCTCTACTCCTTGATGTGATCTCACTACCCTATTAAGTGACAAGCGGACTTCTTTCTTTCATGGGACCAAACCAGGAATAGTTGATGCAGCAATATTTCTAACTTTTTTATGCAAGTCAAGTTTCTTTTTTAAAAAGGGCAACATGCAATCCTAAGCTCAAACATCAGTTTGAAGACAAAAAAAAACTTCATTAGTCTAAAGACTTCTGCATAGTTAAGCTGGAAAAACACAATCCTCGCAGTTCACTGAGGAAAATACAGACTTAGCCCACATTAAATAGTGTTAAAGTTCATGTGATTGTTTTTACCACCATTATATCATTAAGTTACTCAACAAAACAGAAAAGCTCTAGTTTAACAGACAGATTAAGCAACTGATATTCTTCAATAATGGGCAGTTCACTCCTGGAGAGCAATAAAAAATGCAAAGCTGAAAAAAAAAAAAAAAAAAAACATCTAATGTGAGAGTTTAAACACCATCCTTCAGAAGGCAGTGTGTAGGAGCACCGATTTACTCATCAGTATGCAAGTGAATGGCCTAGTCCAAAGAATCTAAATGCAATAGGAAAAGGACAATGCTATGTCAACAGGATAATAGAACGTGAGCGAGTAAGAGGGATGCAATGCTCTTCCTTCTGCTGTACAGAAGACTGGTATAGTCACATGCGAAGTATTCTAAAGCAAACAGTGATTCAGCTGACAAAGTGTATAATGTACAATTACAAACAAACGGAGGCACCCCCAATCCTTACATATTATGTATGCCAACTCTGAGATCACTCCACATTGCAGAAAGGGCAAACACCCGACCCCAAAGAATACAGTCGTCCAGAGGAGAAGCCAGCTTGATGTTGTGAGAATCGATCTTTTGAAATTTGATCATATGATATAAACCCATTCAAAGGATGTGGGTTGTAGCTTGAGGGGGGGGTGGTGACATGCTAATAAATATATGTATAATTATTTGTTTACCAGGAAAGTCAGACTAGGTCATGACAGCCCCCTTTTCTGTGGAGGCCGGGGGAGAAAAGCTTGAGTTAACAAATCTTACAAGATGTCATACATTACAATACAAAAACAGCCAAGTGTTAACCATCACATTCAAGATACAAAAATTAGTATACAAACAGAAAGAATGAAAAAAAAATAGATACTAGAAAGCATTGCATTCCACAGAATAACATTTCAGTCTTACTAAGTAGCAATTATACTGTTAAGAACTTTCTTTAGGGTAAAGTCAAAGTAAACTTTACTGTCATTTAGACCCACACCTCAGTGCAGGCTAAATTAAATGTCACTGCTTTGAGCTCTATCTGCAGATAATACATATAAATATAACATATACATATAATAATTCAAGCAACTTTTGTACCATTTGACATGACACTAGACACGATCACATTTTGTATCTCTATTAGCAGCACTTAGTATTGCACAGGTACGACATACTGTATTGCACAGGTACGATATACTGCACACTTGAGCAAAAAAGACTACTACATTTTCAATTCTATGGAATGTAACTTGTTCTAAGAGTTACTGTACAAAATGTATCAAAAAAGTGTCAAGGGTGGGGTGGTAAATAGACTGGTGCAATAGAATGTGTAGGGCATTACTACTAAGTAGCAAATTGGCAAAAACTGGTAGATGTAACTAAACGGTTGATTATTCTGATGAAAACTCAGAAGCTTGGATCATGCAAGAAAACTAAAAGTACACTACAGAGAAATGACAGATGGGTAGAGTTGTAGAAGAGTGGCAGAAACACTTTGGAATCCAAGAAGTGGAGTCTAAGGTTTACTTTTGAAGTATGTGCATTTAAGATTTGTCTTATGGCTTGGGGTAGTGTAATCCAACATTTAGACACAAAGTGAAACAATGCATTTCTTATAAGTTTATTATTGGTCTATGGACTTGGACAAGATATGTGACCCTAGACCAGACAGATCTAGATGGGGAGCACCATACCATTACTGTCTTGAATACCAGGCATTTGTTGGAGTGATGAAGTATACATTAGGTAGGTTTAAGATTATTTCACTTTTGACAGTTGGGGAATTCCAGCCAGTGTAGATGGTTGAGTGATACAGAATGATGTGTTTTACTTGGAAGGTGGGTTGTAAATGTTGCTATTTTATAAAAATCATTCCAGTTTTGTTCAAAGGGAGGAGATGACATTTGTGAGTAAGGGAGAAGTACACGAGAGAGCTGGCAATAGATATGAGACAGCAGTGTTGTTTTCTAGATTGCAAGGTTGATGTAGGAAGATACTTTGTAAAGGAGATCTAGTTTTATATGGGTCATTTTGACAGTACTATGGATGTGTATGTCAAATTTTAGATTTCTCACCCATAGTGACACCCAACAATTTAATGTGCGTGACAATTTCAAGTCTAGTATTTTGGGCGGATGAATGTATTTTTCTGACAACAGTATTATTTGGGGATGAAAAGCAGAATTTTTATTTTGTTTGGGTTCAGCAGAAGATCGGATAAGTTCAGAAAAGATTCACAAGAGGAGGGATCACTTCAGAAAAGATTCACTAGAAAAGGACTGTTGTGTAAGAGTTTATAGTGCTTGTGTGCTTGGAGCTGAGCAAACTAAAGTGGAGTCATCTGCATATTGAACCAGGGAGCCTTGTACCACTCAGTATGGAGGTTGGTTATAAAAATACTGAAGAGAAGAGGACCATGGATTGAGCCCAGAGAGGCACCAATGGTTATGAGCAGCATGCATCACCTACCCCATCCAACCACTAACTTTCTTTCCACCCCACTAACTACCTTGATTATAGCAAGCTTGGATGCTCATAAGCCTAGTACTTATTATACAGCAGGAACTTCTTATTGTAACAATTGTTAATGTCTGTTATGTACTTCGCAGATAAAGATTCTAGTTGTCTATTGATGTGCTATGTTCTTCATCTGTAACTGTTTGTAATTAATTGCTGTGTTAATCAAATTGTTAATCGCTATGTAAATCCAATGTAACTACTGTCTGTTTATTTTAACTGTGGAGCTTTTCTCCCTGGGCCTCGGCTGAAAATGGACCTACGTTCAGTCAGACACTCCCGATCAACAAATGTAAATAAATAAATAAAAATGTTTGCCTTGGGTTAGGGTATACAAGTGGCAAGACCAAGGTAAAGTAATGTTTTTTAGTAGTTTGGTATGGGATACTATAGCAAATGCTTTGGATAGAACCACAAATACAGAGCAGACTAGTTTACCTTCGTCCCAAAGCTGATTTCTTGTGTGGTAGAAGGAGAGAAGAGCTGTAGTGCTGCTATGCAAAGGGCGAAAGCTATGTTGTGTGGAAGACAGCAGGTCAATATCTAGGAGATACTTCAGCAGTTGGGAATGTATACATCTTTCAAGGAATTTTGATAAGGGAGAGAGTATGGCTGTTGGTCAATAGTTGGAAGATTCCGCTGATATTTTCACCTTTATGTAGTGGGCTAATATAAGATTTTCCCATAGTTTGGGTGCATGTAACTCTAAAACTAACCTTTATATATATATATATATATATATATATAAATAATGTATATACACACACATTATATATATATATATAAAATGTATATGTACACACACACACACACATATATATATATATATATATATATATATATATATATATATATAAAAATAAATTTTACACACACACTTATGTATGGGGGTAGGCTATTGCATCTGTAGCAGATTTCAAGTACAAAAGACTCGAGTATTATTTTAATGAAAAGGTGTGTCAGGACAGCAAGACACCATCAGCACTGCTGGCTGTTATGTAAGGCAGCATGTATGACAACCAGCAGTTATAAAAATAATTAATGAAAACCACACCTAACTGCCAACACGATTACTAAGTCATTGATCCATTACCCAGGGCTCATGAAATAAATACATATTACAATAAAAACTAAAAATAATTCATCAACTTAGCACAAACTTAAGGCTGACAGGTGTAAGTTATATCAGCCTCAAATATATGCAAATTAATTCCAAGTAGTGGTTCCAACACTAAATCAAATGCTGTCATTTTAGCCAGCAAAACTGAAATACTACTTTTCTGAAATTACAGAAATTCGCATGACAATACTGTTTGAACTGAAGCTAGAACTTCAGTAAAATAACAAACACTTATACAACCGTCTCTCTAAAACCCAAAGTATTTCAATTAAAGCAACAAAAGTGCATACGTCCAATTACAACGTGCTTAGCTGCAGGTAGAGAACGTCACAGTAACATGAAAACATAGAACTCAACTGATCCTGATTTTGCCCTATCCATCGCAAAATGGCTGATCGAATTACTGAAAACTACAAATCAGTCAATATTGTCAGATGTTGTTTTACCGTTCAGAAAAAGCATGTTGACGCGTTGTTCAAGTGAACGAATTAGAATACCATTTAAAATATGTCCTGATTTGGGGACTTTGTTTTCCTATTTTTGCTTTATTCCAAATTCTTGAGCAAAAAAAACGAGAATTATGTCTATAAATCACGGGCCATACCACACACAATGGAGATAAAACTATTGCTGCAATGACCGCTCTGTTTTTTTAATTTATTACAAAAAAATCAACTACATCGATATTAAATCCAGACTACAAATCAGTCTGATAGTAGCATTACTGCCAAAGTAAATCAGCACAAGATATAACAAAGATAACTATGCAACTGCACACAGAGATCACATTCCCTGGGAATTAGAAAGGTCAGCCCTTTCAAAACGACAACTAATGCCATTTTTCTGAAGAACTTAAGAAGGAACAGCCCCGCCCCTCCCCTTCCTAATTCACAAGTCATATATTACGCGGTGGACGAAGAAGTATATGTAATAAAAAAAAATGATAAGAACATTGAATACTGGGTTTATCACAATTGCAACATCGCGTATCAGTGCATTTTGTTAACATTAAAAAGATAATAGATCAAGATCAGCAAGTTTTAAATTATGAACTGTAGTTATAAAAAAGTACTGGTCGCTGTTAAATATTTCCATCCCCGTGTAATTCAAAACGAATTTCCATCAACACATAAACAATGAAACTAATACCAACAATCGAAGATAGAGGGAGGGTTGATTACATTCACAGTGCAAAAGCTTGAGCTTTGCTTTCGCTGGGTCTACGCGTAACGACTGCATAACTATTTGTTTATTTAAATGAAGTTGGTAATTGTCAACACATCCATATCCCACCTTCATACAGAAAGCAGTGAGCTGTCAACACTTTTTACTTTCATTAGTAAGCTTCCCCTCTCACAGATCAATTAAAAAATAAACAAAATACACACTTTGGCCCGGACCCGGCCATGTGCCATTTTAAGAATGTCCTGCTTACCGCCTGGAAGTAGCACATTCCGGGGTCTCAGTGCCTACAAGTGAGGAGACTGAGGATTTCCGCCTTGATCCCCCCTTCTTTTGCAGTTGTTCACTTTCGTCATCCAACTGCTGCAGCCGGGAACAAGCATCAAGCTCATCCATGCCCAAAGAAAACACCGCCTAAACGTATCCCGGCTACATGTATAAATCAAATGGTATTCATTAAATATAAATTTTATTTTAACTCTTTTTACGAGATCTGAATTACAATGACTGTTGTGCCATGGTTTGAAAATGGCGGCCGTACAATTTTCCTCCAATCAGCAGCGGCAACGCCAGTGGTTGCTAGGTAATGTGACAACCATTGGCAAGACAATCTGCTTTCAAGATAGCGGTGTGTAAATTTCAAGATTTTATCCTTACATTTATTTTTAATTTCACTTAAGTTGGCTACAATTTTATTTAATCAGAATCAACAGAGTATCACACATAAAGTAAAAGTTAAGTATTTTTGAGTACCACATGAAGGTATTTTTTAATTCTCACTTATTTTGGTCTTTATCTGTCATTCGCGTTAAATGTGATACATGGGGTTCTTTTTTTTTTTTTTTCTATTCGAATCCGATTACAGTGCACACAATTTTAGTTTGATTTTCTCACAAACATTGGGATAGTAAAAATTGTCGCAGCATCTAATACACCACCTGCTTAATTTCAGCAAGTTCTGTGCATAGCTCTCAACTGTCCAAATTTTCGCAGAATGTCCAGATTTTTTATTCATATTTTTGGTCTGTTTCTCATGAAATTGCAGTTTCTGGCAAATCACTGGCAAGTCATTGAGGACTGAAGTCAGGAAATAATGGCAAATATTTGATTTTTCATGCTTAATATTCTTCAAAAAATTCATGCTAATGCAAAACCTGTTATTCTATCAACTTTTATAGTTTGTAAGAGCAATATTTAAAGAGTGCCCCTACTTTTTGTGCCTTTGTCCCCCCATTATTTGTGACTTTGTCCAGATTTGTTGCTCTAAGAGGTTGAGAGGTATGGTTCTGTGTATGTGAGTGGTTACTCGTTTCAGTGGCAGTTTAGCCATGAATTGCAAAACAAAATATAAACCTATATCGTGAGGAGATTTGTAAATTATATGCATGATCTTTATAGAATGGTGTCTTAAACGATTTTACAATTTTCAAAGCTGCTTAAATTATGTATTGTGGATTTTATGTTTGTATGTTGTACTTTTTCATCCCGTTATTTATAGGTGTACAAGGCTAACTACCACTAGGTTCCTTAAAAGCCTATCCGAGGAATTTAATGTGACCCATACATTTGATATACATAGGTGGTGATTTATTGACTGCCTCCATCCATCAGAGACATAGGCAACAGACCTGGGGTGAATTTCTGATTACCCATCCATTGGTCTAAGTTGCGATTAAATAGGAATATACATACATACCTAGCATTTGCAATAAAATCCCACATGTTCATGCCCTCCTTGATGTCCACCAATTTGATATCCTCTGCTTATCAGAAACATGGCTAAAACCCACAATAAAAGATAGTGAAATCACACCTCCAGGCTATAGTATTTTTCGTGTTGACCGCACATTGAAAAAAGGTGGCGGAATAGCAATTCTCTATAAAGCGCACATACAACTTAGTACCATTAATCTTAACCTACCTCTAGACTTCAGCAGTGAAATACTTATCTCAAAACTCCAGCTCAACAGACATAAAACTATAAATATTATATGCATCTATCTCCCCCCAGGTAACAACATTGGTATACTTGAAAAAAATACTCAATGGACTGTCTTCTCAACTCCCACAAGAAACCATAATCCTAGGAGATGTTAACATTGATTGGAATTCATGTAACAATACAAACCCTTCCAACCACATTACCCTTTATGGTTTCTCACAAGCTATTAATTCACCCACCAGAATCAACAAACTAAATAAAAAAGAACGCACCTTAGATTGGATACGAACTAATAGCCCTCACCAAACGTATACCACAGGAACCCTCCCAGATGACCTTAGTGACCACCTGCTAACATACATAATCAGACATAAAACTAACCCAACCTTCCCTATCACTATTAGAACAGTTCGCAGCAAAAAGCATTTTAACCCTGAACAATTCCAAACAGACCTTAAACAATGTAATTGGTCTCCTCTAAAATCCCTCCCAATTAACAAAGCAGTTGAATACTTTAACTCTACATTCCTAACAATCCTGGACCACCACGCTCCTATGCGCTGTATTAGAATGAAAGCTAAACCTGCTCTTTGGCTCTCAAACAAAACTAGGCAATTAATCATACAAAGAAACAAATCCTGGGCCAAATGGCGAACTACTAAGAACTCCACGGACCATCTAACCTTTCAACAAGAAAGAAATATCACAAAAAAAGCCATCATACTAGACAAAAAAAATTACTACCTTCACCTACAACAATCCTCCCTCAAGGAACCTCAAAAATTTTGGTCTGCTATTAATAAACTTACTCATCCAGGAGAAACTATTACCCCCAACCCCTTAGGCAGTAACCCTGACAATTTAACTGATATAGCCAATGCCTTTAACTTTTTCTTTACCAATACTATCCAAACTCTAGCCAGCCACCTATCCCCCGATATCACTAATCTACAAACTCCCACCTCTAAGGTTCCCCCAGTATTCAAGTTAGAACCAGTACCCACATCATACATTCTCTCCCTTCTCCAAAAACTAAAACCAACTACCCCCTCAGCTGACAAATTCCCATCAGAATTCCTGCAAATAACATCTAAAGCCATAGCTTACCCCATCTCCATGCTGATAAATAGAACCCTAAATGAAGGTATAATCCCATCCATCTGGAAAATTTCTCACATTATCCCATTACACAAAGGTGGAAACTCCAATGAAATGTCCAACTTTCGTCCCATAGCACTGCTCTCCCCTATTGCAAAAATAATGGAAAAATGTGTCCACAAACAGCTTATGAACCACCTTCTCCTTCACAACCTACTGGCAAACTGTCAACATGGATTTAGACCTTTTCACAGCACCTCTACTGCCTTGCTTTCCTTTACAAACTATATAAATGAAAACTGCAATAATAATATCCTCTCCTCTGCAGTCTTCGTTGACTTATCAAAAGGTTTTGACATGGTTAACCACCATATCCTTCTACACATCCTAAAGTCCCATTCACTAAATCCACTATCCATGAACTGGTTCACATCCTACCTAGAAAACAGACAGCAGGCTGTACTCTGGAAAAACACTCTATCTAATCACCTGCCTATCTCATTAGGTGTCCCACAAGGCTCCATACTAGGCCCTCTCTTGTTTTCCATTTACATCAATGATCTCCACTCAGCCATTCCACTCTCCACATGTATTCAATTCGCAGATGATTCTACTATTGTCTGCTCAGCCTCCTCTCTAGTTGAACTACAATCCCAAACACAAAAAGCTTTCAATACAGTAGAAAACTGGTTCTCCAACCGCTGCCTCTTACTAAACGCTAAAAAAACTAAACTTCTACTCTTCACACCTACCCAAAAGACTACCCCTTTACATTTCACCCTCACATCTAATAATGGCACCCTTATTTCCCCTGATCTGACCACTAAAGTCTTAGGAGTCATAATTGACAATAACCTCAACTTTGACCCACACATAAATACCACAGTAAAAGTAGTCAACAGAAAATTAGGATCCCTCTATAGAATAAAACCATATCTAACACCATTAGCTAAATCCACTATAGCTAGAACTCATTTACTCTCAACCCTTCTTTATGCATCTCCCATCTACACTAACCTTCAAAAAGAACCTCAACAAACTAGCTATATCCTATAATAACATTGCCAGATTTGCTACTAGCTCCCCTTATAGAACCCATCACTGTCTTAATCTAAAACAACTAGGCTGGCTTGAACTTCCAAATCTGATACAATTTCATCAACTCTCAATAACTCACAAGGCCCTTAATCATCCCAACAATACTCCCATAGTCTCTAGTTTTATTACACCATATAGTAATCTCAAAAATTTACGATCCTCAAACAAAGTCCTTATGAATATAATTAAATCTAAAAACTTAGCAGGTGATTCCTTGTTCTCCAACTCTGTTGGAAAAATATGGAATCAATTACCACCTGATCTTACATCCCAGACCTCTCTCCCACTTTTTAAAAGACATCTAAAACACTACTTCAATAACCACTGGTTATGCCCCTGTTGTAACCCTGACTAACATTTTCTTGTCTCTGACCTTCTACCTTCTCTAAATACTAAACTTCTTAAAATACCTTAATATCCTTTTCTCTCATATAAATTATATAAGTGTACTATCAAACTAAGACCTACTAAGATTTTTTCAAAAAAAAAAAAATTTTATTCTTCTATATTTTTAATGTAGAATTTATAATATAACTCTCTGTTATAATTATAGCTGTTAAAACTGTTTTTGATGTCATCATTATTGCTGCATAGGACTGTCTCTATGCTTTTTGTTACATTGTATGTTATTTCCTGGAGCTTTTCTCCCTGGGCCTCTACTGAAAATGGACATATATCCAGTTAGACTAGCCCGGTCAACAAATGTAAAATAAATAAATAAATATAGAGCAACTCTGCTTTACATGGATAGGCAGCCCATTCCAGAGAATGGGAATTTCCTGAGAAACATATGTCTGTCCAACATGTCCTATTTATGTTACAAGCAAATTTTAGGTCTTAATCGAGAAGTTCTGATGTTGTTTGTATGCCAAAGGTTAACTAAAACAGGTTCCAGGGATGCCTCCTATCAACCCTCAGAAGTCTGTATGATGCTGAATAAAGAGGCAAAGCTTTGAGGTGATCAACGTAGGACATTGTGTTTACCCCTTGTGTTCTTTTTGTAAGGATCCTTTGTGGATGCTCCATTTGCTGCATGTGTCTGATCAGGTACATACCGAAGGGGCATTATACTCTGATGAGGGCCAAGTACCTCTCTGGCTCTAGATGCCATGCCATTGCTTACAAGCTGAGCAACATAGAAAGATTTTTGTACTATCTTGGACATGTGTTGTTTGAAGGCTTGGTTACTCTCTACATGAGTTCCTAGTTCCCTGACTTGTGAATCAACTCTCAGAGGTGAATTGTTGATGACTTAGTTATTTGGCATGGCCGACTTCCCAGAAGGTACCATAATGCATTTCTTGGTATTGAGTTTTAAGCCATGGTTTTGGCACCAAGCATTTGTCTGTGTTACACCTTCTTGAAGGGTGTTCTCATCTTGGAGGAATTCATTGACTGGAAGGGTGTTCTCATCTTGGAGGGATTAAAGGCGATAATGTACTTGAGGGCCTCACCAGATGCACAGTAGCAAGCCCCGCCCAAAACCCGCCCCCGTGCTATTTCGTAATCGGGTACTAATGAATATGCATTCCCTCAATAGTGACACTAGCATATGTTTCTAGTATGTAGAATCTAGTGTTCATATCCATAACGTCCAATAAACCAATATAGTTTATATAGCTATGTTATACTGTGCGATGTTACTGATAGTTCTAATTCTTAAAGACTATCTGATAGTGCTGACTTTATTGTTTCTCCGAGTAAAATTTCACCATAAATTTCTAAGTTTAAGAGCAATATTTTAAAAAATTGCCCTTATTTTGGATGGCCTTTGTCCCACTTTTATTTATGGCTTTGTCCAGATTTCTTGCTCTAAAAGGTTAAGCGGTATATATATATATATATATATATATATATATATATATATATATATATATATGTCATTATTTATTGACTTCAACCCTCAATGGTTTGCAGAAAACCACCAATTTTATGAGGAAAAGACCAAAAATAGGCGGAAATCTGGACGGTTGATAAGTACGAGTCCACTACGAAAGCACATGGGAAGGTGCAGTGACTATGACAATCCAGCACAATAGGGGTTGCTATCCATGTTCCAAGAAAGTATTACAACTTTTGAAGTAATGTCTTTTTCTGTCAGTATTTTTTATATGTTGTAGCAAACATCACAAAAGTATTGAGTGTGACTTTGTTCTCACTTTTATAAAACTAGGAACAAGCGTGAAGGGAGCAGACTTATTTCTAGGAACATGGACGATGATCATCATTTGTATTTAGTTTGTGTGTGTGTAGCGGTCGTAGATTTAATGTACATATGATTATTAACCTTAATCTGTAAGAGGAGAAACTAGGACTGTCAGCTGATTAGAATGCCATGTCAATCATGGCTCATTACATGTGCAGACCTGGTCGTCCATCATTCGCGACATGCCCACTTCGCACAAAACGCAAGGTGAGGCCTTCAAGTACAATATCGCAGGATTAAATGACTGCTTCCAGTTTACAATCAATTGTGAATTTGGTTAGTCAGAGGCCTTTGACATCCACGAAGAGGAGTGGATCTAGTACAGAACTCTGGGGGACCCCACTGGTGACCGGCCTGTATGTGGAGATGGTCTCACTAGATCTAACCTCCTGGCTCTTATCAGTGAGCCAGCTAACTATCCAGCATGTTATAAAAGGGTTTATACCTAGTTCTGTAAGTTTATTGACAATGCCCAAATGGTGTATTGCATCAAATGTTTTAGCTAGATCTAGCTAGGCAGCACTCACCATTTTCACTTATCCATTGCCTTACTGACCTTTTAAAGAAGTCTATCAGATTCAATAAGCATGACCTTCCTTTGACAAAGCCAAACTGGGATGGATCTAGTGTCTGGAGTTCTCCTGTGTCATTGTTGATAATTTCCATGATAATTCTTTCCATGGCTTTGCAAATAAGACTATTCAGACTAATGTGTCTGTAGCTTCCAGTATTTGTTTAATGTCCTAACTTATGAAGGAGGAATGACCGTGACAGTCCTCCATTCACATGGCACAAACACTGTTTTACGACTGTAGTTAAATAATGACTGTTGGGGTCATAATAAGTCATATTTTAGACTGATCAGAAGGCATCCTGGGAAGTTATCAGGGCCCATTGAGGCAATACTCTTGACTTTAGTGAGTGCAGCCAGTACACAATCCCTAGTTATAGTTGGAGGGGTTATGTTTGAGGGTATTTTGGGGGATGGTTGGGGATGAGAGGGGGCAAAGTTGGAACTGAATTTGTCTGCTAACAGTTTCACTAAATGTCAGGTTTAGTGAACGTGGTACCATTAACCACCAGTTCAGTACATTGTTGTGTGCTGCCCTTCAGGTTTCTAACATAGCTGAAGAAGGCCTTATAATTATCTTTCACCTAGGAGACTATCTTAACCACAAAGTTGGCTTTGCTTGACCTAATTAGCCCTTTTAGTTGCCTATTTAAATTGATGAGAGAGTTTTTTGGCCAAATTCAGTAAAGCTTAAATGGTCTTGACACATACACGATAGCTCACCATTTTGGATTCAGTAAGTGGCTCTACATGGTAAACACTGTGGCATGCAATTTACAGCATACCATATGTGGAGCAGAGTTCCTCCCTAAATCAATTCAAGTGCATCTTGGACAATTGGATTGGGAACAGGAAATTCATCTCTGGTTTGGCCCCTATATATCTAATGGACACAGGCAACCTGTAAATGGTTCATCTCCCAGGCCCCTGCTTGTAAATGTTTCATCTCCCAAACCCCTGCTTGCATTTATCAATGATATCCGAACTTGTCAGAGATTTGGGATGCATGGTTAGGCTTAAAAAGGCCCTTGCGGTCATTAGCCTAGTAAACGCCTATTAACCTATAAGCAGCTGAATTCTATGCTTGTCAACCAATCCAAGATGGAGGAGCTGTTTAGTAAGCTATAAGGTAACTGTGTAGACTCAGTACTGCTATTTCTTGTGAATTCCAAAACCTGTTGGAATACAGCCATGGAAAGGAGTCTACACAGAAACAATGTTAGGGACTGCTGTTGCTTTAATTAATGTGTATATGCAACAGGCTGAAGTCTATGCTGCTGCTGCTAATAGACCAAGGCCAAAAAGGAGAAGAGTTTTCAGACCCTGGGTAACTTATCACAACCTACATGATGTGGAAATTGTAAAGCAATACAGGGTGGATACAGACACATTACAGGAACTCTGCAACCTCTGTCGTCCTCAACACAGAGCCAGGGCAAACTGAGGGGAACCCATCCCAGTGGAGACAAAGATATATGTAGCACTTAGAGTCTTGGCTACAGGTACCTTTCAGAGATGAACGCGGGACATGCTGAGGTGTCACAAGCATCATCATCCAGGATCCTCCATCAATTCTTGAATGCTATGCTCAAACATGCTAGTGACCTCATATATTTTCCCCATATTCCTGAGGATAGGTCCAGAAATATGCAGGAGTTCTACTGTGTAGCACACATCCCTGAAGTACTGGGTGCCATAGATTGCACACTTGTAGAAATGAAAGCACCATCCGGGGTCAGGGAAGGCTCTACAGTAATAGAAAGGGCTTTCACCCTTTTAACTGTCAAGTTGTGTGCAATTCCAAGGGAATCATCTTGAATATGTGCGCTGGCAACCCTGGCAGTTACCATGACTTGCATATCTGGCACACCTCCCAACTGTTTCAGATGTTCACTAGGGGAGATATCTCACAGGATCATTTATGGGGGATGCTGGGATGCAGGTTATGCACTGGAGCCATGGCTGATGACACCCATCAGAAATGCACACACACCTGCTGAAGAACTCCACAATGAGGCACACACTCAAACCAGAAATATCATAGACAGTGTGTTTGGGCTGCTGAAGTTGCGGTTCCGGTTCCGTGCTTGAATACATCTGCGGGAGCCCTGCAGTACAATTCACAGATACGTACTGAAATATTCACAGTATGTGCTGTGCTACACAATATCATCCTGAGAAAACAGCTTTAGCAGGATCACCATGGCAAAGGAGCACACTTCCCACAACCAATGCAAAGGTCACCACAGGCACATGCAGGTGAGAGTCAGAGGGGAAAGCAGCAGCTGCTGTGGGTGTAGGCAGATGTAGACATGCTCAATATGCCCTTGCATTGGCTAAAAGACAACTCATAGCACACTCACTCACCAACTAAGCGTCTAAAACCTTCCTCCTCCACACATACATATAGTAACATTGATGCCAGGCAACTGACCAGTGAGACAAAATTAGTTTTAAGCTGCATGGCAGAACCATGTAACTGTTGTGTTTGTGTCTGTATGGGTACCCCAGGTGAAACTGGTGTGTGAGTGTCTTCATGAACACAACCAAACTCTGTGCTAGCTCTATGTCTTGTTATGTCAGACAGATGTGAGCCATGCATGTTAGAGGTGGCAGTTAATTGTTGTCATCACTGACCACAAAAACTGTCTGCTAGGAATTGCACTGGCATGGTCAGATGCACTGCTGCTACCTGAATGTGACTGATGTCTGCTGGATGAGCTCCCCTCATGAGTACTCCTAGGACCACAACCCTATGGCCTGCCAAGTCTGGGTGTGGACAGTTTACCCACTGACAGAGCAGAAGAAGTACTGTCACTATGGGAGCATGATGGCTAACAGCAGATGATGTGGCTGAAATACATACACGAGGATGCAGTCC